>NC_143584.1:95848730-96168389 GCF_048544385.1 Mastigoproctus giganteus | reverse complement strand
TAGACCGGGGTTCGAGCCCGTGAGCCACCAAATATGGAGAATGTGGAAAGGTCAGGGAACAACCACCGCATATCCCCGGAGCAATATGGCCTTAGTTGCTAATGCTCCTAAAAACCAAATAACAACAACAACAACACACCCACACACACTATTAATCTCTCTTAATTTGTAAATTTAGATACAAATTTCAACACAAATGAAATGCTGAAATAAAAATGACTTCTTTCAATTAAATGATTTTAACTTCATTTATTTACAGAGATTTCGATATTTAATTTTATTAGTTATATAAAGAATGCACTAATTGTGACAACGAGTGAACGTACGAGGAGAGTACCAACGTACAGTGACGTATCACTGTACGGAACGTTACTTGTACTCCGCAGCGGTGAACTGTGATGATACAGAACTCTGTAGAGAGGCAAGCGGTATGTATTAGTATTAGTAGTGACAGATGAGGCAAGAAAGCAGGTTTATACTACATCACCAACCCCAAAAAAAAAACACTTCCCATTTCACTTAATCTGGACACAAAAGACGACTATATGACCTTTACTAGATTTTCGCAGGACCTCTTTGCGAGAAGAAGAAGAACGAAGAACCCCTGGCTGCGATAACGAACTGACTAGACTTAGGACTGGAAGAAACTATGGAACCTGACCAAAGAACCTGAAGAAATCAACCTGGCATGAGTTCTCTCTTGGACGGGACGTACGTCCTAAGTTTGACCACACTACCGGACTTGACATTTTCTGGAATGGACTAAAAAGTACCAACAGTGACAACCTACATCTTAGTTACAGCGCCTTCTGGCGATCTGAACCATGCTACCTAGTGTGGTATCTTTATTGCCATCCCCCTGTCCCCTCTATTTCATCTGGTGGGGCTTGTCCCCACTGACTTTTTTTGGATTGCCTTCCCCATCATCCCCATACTTCTTATTGTTCTCCCCTTCCTTCAGTCTTCAATCCTACTCTAACTGCGCATTTTTTTTTTAAATTTACATATGGGCAGGCCCTTGCCACTGAATTAGTAGTAGTAGTAGTGGCATGTGATGCAAGAAAGCAAATGTATGAGCTTATGCAGCATCAGCCAAAAAAAAAAAAAAAAAAAATCACACCATTCCCTCCAAATGCCTGTCCAGTCCTCCTTAAATTTATTTAACCTATCAACTTCCACGACAGATGAAAGTTTGTTCCAGCAATTAACCACCCGCTGGCTAAAGGCAAATTTCCGCACATCTATTCTACATCTGTCTTTTCTTAATTTGAATTTATGCCCCCTTAAGTTCGTGATCTGAACAAGTGGAAGGATCCCATCAGAATTCAGCGTGCTGAACCCATTCAAGGCCTTATACACCTCAATCAGATCACCGCGCAGGTGCCTAGTCTCCAGCCACTGCAATTTGCAGAACATAAGCCTCTCTTGGTAAGAGGATCCCTTCATTCCCCTCACCAATCTTGTTGCCCTTCTCTGTACACGCTCAAGCAAATCTACATGCTTCCTAAAATGAGGCCTCCAGATCTGTACGCAGTACTCAAGGCGTGGCCTGACCATTGCCTTATACAGAGGGATAATCACCTCCTTTTCCCTGCTAGCAAAATTCCTATATATCATTGACAAAACCCCATGACCTGCCCTGGCAGCCTGTCTGCATTGCTCAGTAAACTTCATATCTGACTGCACAATTACTCCCAGGTCTTTTTCATTTTCTACCACCTTAAGTGTTGTACCACACAGTTGGTACGTTTCTCTGGGGTTACTTCTACCCATATGTAGTACTTTGCATTTGTCAAGGTTAAACTTCAGTTGCCACTTCTTAGCCCATATGCCCAAATTATCTAGATCCTGTTGCAGTAGCACACTGCCATTACTGTCATTAACAACCCTGCCAACATTTGTATCATCTGCAAACTTCGACATTAAGCCTGATATACCTTCATCAATATCATAGATAAATATACAAAACAACAGTGGACCTAACACCGAACCCTGTGGGACTCCACTAATAACATTAGTCCAAGAAGAGCAGCACCCATTGATTACCACCCTTTGTCTTCTCCCACTTAACATTCCTTTTATCCATTGTAGCCACTTACCCTTAATACCATTCTACTCCAATTTGTACAATAGTCTTCCATGCGCAACAGTGTCAAAAGCTTTCCTGAAATCCAAATATATGATATCAAAATTATTTTTTGCATCCAGTTCCTTTGTAACCACATCATAATATCCTATCAAATTTGTCAGACAAGACTTTCCCTTAACAAACCCATGCTGTGTCTGAATTATTGCTTCAGTCTTGTCTAGATGATCCTGCAATACATCTTTAACCAGCGACTCCATTATTTTACCCGGAACAGAAGTTAAACTAACTGGTCTGTAATTACTTGTGTCACCCTTCGATCCCCCCCCTTTGTGAATTGGAGATACATTTGCATATCTCCAGTCCGTGGGAACCTCCCCTGAGTCCAAGGATGCTCTCATAATTATGGCTAAGGGTTTGCTTAGTTGCTTTGCCGCCTCCTTTAATATAACTGGATAGATCCCATCCACCCCAGGTGCTTTTCTTATGTTCAACTTCAACAATTTCTCCTCCACTTTGCTCTCAGTTATTACAAAATCATTAAGTACCCTGCTACAATTTGATAACCTTCTGCCATTTTCAAACCTTAATAATTCCTCACTTGTGAATGTAGATGCAAAATACTCATTCAGTTTGTTTGCTATCTGAGCAGGATCATCAACAGTTGAACCATCGATATCAAGTGGACCAATCAGATTCATTCCCTTCCTTTTAGACTTTATATAAGTAAAGAAATCCTTTGCCAAAGATTTTTCGTAATCTGCTTTCGCCTGCCTAACCTTCTTTGTGACTTGATTACAGACTAGTTATATCTACCATAGGCTTCTGAGTCGCTTGATAATTTATATGCATTCCATGCATTTTTCTTCTCTGTCACGAGTCTCATTAGTTCATTTCATAACCATTTAGGCCGAAACCTTGAACAATATTTCCTAATAGGTATGAAACTTTTAGTAGCATCCACGATTAATTCCTTGAATGCTTCCCACTTAGAATTTACTGTTGGTAACATCGTCAGTTGATCCCACTGTACAGAATTTAAAAACTGTCGGAGACCACTGTACTCGCCTTTACGGAAGCAAAAACCCTTTCCTTTACCCCTGATGGTAATTAAATCTTTAAGTAAATCCCACGTCAGTACACTGTGATCACTGCCACCTAGTGGTTCTTTTATCTGCAAATTCCTAATACATGAATGATCACTGCTGATAACCAGATCAAGAGTATTACTTTCTCTGGTTGCTGGAAAATTCTTCAGAAACTAAGTGTCAGGACCTGCCAGAGTAAAAGCGAACCCTCTACTGCCTGACCTTCTGCCACATGACTACTGATGGGCAACGGTAGGTCCCACCAGGGGCCCAACGACTAAATGGTCAGTGGAACAATATAGCGTGACACTACACAACACTAACTACACTTTTTGAAACCTCTGGCTTTCACAGAGTACTGTGACACACAAACATAATACACACCGGAGATGGAGGGAACCCCTGGTGCCGTTAGACAATGAACACTTTATCCTTTTTCACTTATTCATTCGCTCCAATAAATATATATATATATTATATTAGGGTCCCCCGTAAATGACTACATCTACCCATATATTTATTTATCTGTAAATTGCGTGTGTTCTCTGGTCAATTTGCCTGTTTTGCTGGACATAAAAAAAAAACCATTTTCGGGGGGGAAAAAAACCTTACTATCTACGCCTGATACCAACTAATTCAACCACGGAGTGAAAAAAGACTATTAAAGTTCCTCGCGTCATCGACGGGATTCGAACCCAGGCCCTTCCCACGCGATGTAGGGACGGTTACGATACCGTTGTGCTAACACCCGCACAGACTCATTCCCTCCAATAGTCTGTCTAGTTCTTCCTTAAATTCATTTAAGCTATCAACTTCGACAACAACAGATAGAAGTTTGTCCTAGCAATTAACAATTCGCTGGTTAAAGATAAACCTCCGCACATCTATTCTTAAACCGACCTTCCCCAATTTGAATTTGTGCGGTCTCATGTATGTGGTCTGAGCAAGAGGAAGTATCTCATTCAGCATTGAGTTTGCTCAGTTTGTTCAAAACTTTAAACACCTCAATCAGATCACCTCGCAGGTGCCTTGTCTTCAGACGTAGCAATTTTCAGAAGTGAAGCCTTTCTTGGTAAGAGCCCAACCTTTTCCCACTCACCAATCCCGTTGCCCTTCTCTGTACTCGTTCCAGCAGCTCTACATCCTTCCTAAAATGAGGCCTCCAACTTGTATGCAGTACTGAAGATGTGCCTGACCCTTGCCTTATACAATGGGATAATAATCTGCTTATCCCTGATAGAAAAATTCCTATATGTCATCGACAAAACCCAGTGAGCTGTCCTGGCAGCTTGTCTGCAACGCTCACAGAACTTAATATCTGACTGTATAATTACGCCCAGATGTTTTGCATTTTCACCTACCATGAGTATACCACTACACAGTTGGTGCATACTCAGGAGTTACTGCTACCCATACGCAGTACAGTACTTTGCATTTGTCAATGTTAAAGTTCAGCTGCCATTTCTCAGCCCTTCTGCCTAACTTTTCTAGATCCTGTTGCAGTAGCACACCATCATTCCTGTAATTAACCATCCTGCCAACATTTGTATCATCAGCAAACTTGGCCTAATATACCTTCATCAATATCATTGAAAAATATAGAAAACAACAATGGGCCAAACGCCGAACCCTGGAGAAATCCACTAATAACATTAGCCCACGAAGAGACTACCGCTCTCTACAATTGATTACCACTCTGTTTTCTCTCACTCAACATTTTTTTTAATCCATCCATAGCAGCAACTTACCCTTAATGCCATACTTCTCCAATTTGTACAGCAGCCTTCCATGTGCAACAGTATCAAAAGCTTTCCTGAAATCCAAGTATATGATATCAAAATTATTCTTTTTTTTTTTTTTTTTTTTGCATCCAGTTCCTTTGTGACCAAATTGTCCAATCAAATTGGTCAGACAGGCGAAGTCTGGCAGGGGTAGGTGGTACTTTGGCTTAATGTGTAACACACTGCGGAAGCAGTTTCAGGAGACATAACACGAACAGCTGGCCAGGGTTGCCTGAGGGCTACGTCAACCACTATCTGGCATTAACAGTAAGACGGAACCCTACAATGTCCTCTCATCAACTGTCTCTTGAGGTTTCTGCAGCCACACAGATGAAAGCACTTCCACTAGTACTGTGTTAAGAGGGCTCAACTCAAGTGGACTCTACGCAAAGAAGCCAGTGGTTTGTATCCCATTAACCTCGAACCACCACAGAGCTTGTCGAAACTGATGCCATGAACGTGTGACTTGGAGCCCTGACAAATGGGGTACAGTTCTATTCTCTGATGAGTCCCGTTTTAGCCTACAGATTCTATACGTTATTTCATTTGGAGACAAAGAAGAATGCGGTACCATCCCTCCAACATCAGAGAAAGGGAGGACACTTACGTTGGAGGCGGTGTTCTTGGGGGGGGGGGGATAACGATCAACGGCCGCACCCCACTACATGTTTTTGATAGGAGTACCGTAACTGCACAGAGGTATGCCGAGAACAGATCCTCGAACCCCCTGCGAGACTTTTTAGGGGTGGGTTAGTCCAGATTTTCTTTTCACGAACGCCAACGCCACTGACATAGAGCTCAAGTGGTGGAGGAATATCTTGGAACTGAAGATATTCAATGACTGCTGTGGCCAGCACGATCACAGACTTAAATCCGATCGAACATGTGTGAGACGCCCTTGGGCGTCGCATTGAACGCCAGCAGCCAACTCCTCGGTCACTTAGGGAGTTAAGGTCTGCAGTTCCTGCACTGGTGGAAAAAGGGGATTTGTTGCTACAGAATCTTGTAGATACCCTTATATCGAATATGGTTCACCACTGTCATGCTTGTTTAGCCGTTGGGTATCATACGCCGTACTGATGTCATGTGACCATATTTTCGAGTATCTTGTATCGACTTCTGTAATGGGACCTTTTTTGGTTGTTGTTGCACTGTACAGTAGTAGGGTTTTAGAAACATCAGTGACTAAGGCCATATTGTTCCATGTGTACAGTCTGTAAATTGCGTGTGTTTTGTGTCCGATTATCTGTTTGCTGGACGAAAAACCAAAGTTTCTGGGATAAAAACCATGCTGCCCTGCCGCGAAACTCGGCCACGTTGTGAAAAAGATCCTCACGTCATCGACGGAACTCGAACTTGTCTTTTCCACCGGTGTGGATATGACGGCGATTCTTCAAACTGTGCTACCCATGAGGGTAGCTTTTTGGTAATTCTTATGCAACCCCTATAAATGTCCTTTATACCTCTTCAATGTTTGATCTGTAATAGCACCACAGAAAATGTGAGGGTGGCCAAAGCTTAGTATGTAAAAGCACTGGCTAAGACAGCAAGAATGGGATCCAGGAGTTTTTCCATATACATGAATACAAAGAAGAAGAAAAAAAACTGATCAGATCCTTGTTCCTTATGAATTGAACAGATACTTCGCGACGGCCTTTACTGAAAAGACCATTCATCCCGAGGAGAGTCTGTGTGAGTGAGGCTGAGCCATTTAAAATTAGTGATTTTGAAATTACTGATGTCTGTTTATTAGGAAAACTTTCGAGAATAAAGGCGAGTAAGGCTCCTGGAGTTATGACATATACCCAATAATTTTGAGTGAAGAGGCCAGAAAGTATGAACTACTGAGGTTAATTATAGGACATCTTTGGAATCGGGATCCATTCCTTTGGATTGGAGAAGCGCCAACGTATCGCCAATACATAAAAGTGATTCCAAGAGTGAAATCGGTACCTAACCAGTTAGTCTGACTTCAGTGGTAGGGAAAGTCTTAGATCAGTAGTGATCAAGAATGCAATCCCTGGATTGCACTCTTGATCTTTGTCTAAACAAAATCCAATTTTGTTAAGAGAAAATCAAGTTTAAATAGTTCAGTAAGCTGTTTTGACACAGTTACTCATGAGCCAGTTGTAGGGAACAATTTCGACGTAGTTCATTTGGATTTTAGCAAATCCCTTGCTAAAATCCAAAAAACTCTGCTGAAGAAAAAAAAAAATAAACTTGTATAAGCTGGAAACATGTTGGGATTACTGGAAACATACTAAGAGAGATTGCAGGTTGGCTGGAGGACAGAAGGCAAAGGGTGGGGATTAATGGATATTCTTCAGATTGAGGTAACATCAGAAGTGGATACCCCAAGGATCGTGGACCACTGTTATTTTTGATTTTCGTTAATGACATCGAAGAATGGATAAAGGCATGATGTCAAAATTTGCAAACGACGTAACGATTGGGAGAGTCTTTAACGATAAGTTCCAGGCAGCCCTCCTTCAGGATGACTTTATCAGACTTCAAGAATGGTCAGAAAAGTGACAGCTATGAAATTTTTTGAGCAGTGTAAACAGGAGGCCAGTAAAGTCCAGTGTCCTATTGGTGATTTATCGCACAATATCCTGTAGAGAGATACAGAGGTCATAATTTCACTGTACAAGGCAATTGTAAGAGCGCATTTGGAACACTGTGCCAGTTTTTCAGATGAGGTATCCATACTTGAAGACCTCATCTGAAAACAGACACTGAGCTTCTTGAACTGGTCCAAAGAAGGGAACCTCGCATGGTGAGATCGGCAAAAGGTCGACCGTATGAAGAAAGATTTGATTATGTGGGCTACAGAGTTTGGCAAGCAGACACCTTAGAGGAGACCTGGTTGAGGTTCATAAGGCTCTGAGAGGGGTCAGTAAAATAAATGAAGGCGGATTTTTCACTATTATAAATAATTACAGAACTGCGATTATGGAATTCTTTATAAGATTGAAATCTTAATTCTTTGAATTCTTTATTACAGGGGAAGAGGTTTAGACTAGATTGTAGGAAGTTTTCTTTTAGCCAGGGAGTTGGTGATCAGTGGCGTAGGGTCAGCTTGTACCCCCTGACTTCGAAATCTGGTATTGTGGCGCTTTTTTAGAAAGCAAATGGCGTCTTTTTTTGCGAATGTACCTGCTGAAAAAAAAAATCCTGGCTAAGCCACTTTGGTGATTGCTGGAACGTGTTGCCTTTGCAGGTAGTTGAGGCCTGACAGTTTGAATAAATTCAGAGGCCAACTGGACAGTTACTTGCGTGATGAGGAAGCACATAATGTGCATCTTCTTATCTATTTTTGTTTCCAGTGCAGCGAAAGTCTGTGGCTTCCTTGCACTCTAGGACCAACACTAATACTAAATATCCAAGATCAAAATACGAATTTCATCTTCACATTTGTAAATCCAAAAGTTATACAAGTGTACTGTTTCACAGATGGTCGTCGACGATCAGTTCCAGCGCTTATAATATGCACAAGGTGCCTAGATTTTCAGAACCGAGTAAAGAAAACTTCCAGGAAAGAACAAGCCAAAATTTGCGGCAATAATTTTAAAAGATCCTTTAAGAATATCTATAAAATATTGAAAATATTTTAATAGAATATCCGTTCTAATTTTATCTGTTTTATAGCATCCAGTCGTCTAAACGAGGGGAGGGGGTGTGGTTAAGACAATTTTGATACCTGCATATTTAAACAGTAGTAGGCTGTTGAAAGTGAAGCGACTTCCTCCTCGTAAAGACTTGCTCAACAAAAAATTGATAGAATTGAAAACTTCTGCAATCACCAACGAATTGGTTTTCCCTCCACGAGTAAAAATTTTCAGCTAACCTGAAATCCATGTATTCTTAACCTTTAGCCAATGCACAGTACTAAGTACCACAGAATCTAATACCTTTCGTGTTTATGGTTTTTCGTAAAAATAGAGAGGGCACTGGTAAATGTGTGACCAAATTTTTTCGCCAAACACATTCACAATGATCTCAATTAGACCAAGTTGGTGCAATTTCGAATTGACAGAGCCTGTAAGTAAATAAGAAGAGACTCGGTGCAAACCAATTTTTAACTTCTGTTTTTGTCGCAAACGTAATTTCGGGGGATATAGATCTAGCCATCGTGTTTCACGGCTTTTCCAACGTGTCTGCAAAATATTGATCAGTTCTTGTTAACATTTTAATCTCTCCTTTTTATGATCTGGTCGAACATTTATTCATTTGGGGAAAAATCCCACAAAAAATCTTGGCTATACGAGGAATTCCTGTGAGATTTTTCTCTTAATTCTATAGCTAATTCATCCATAGGTATCGAGGAGGTCTACGGAAAGAACTCCTGCCAATACTTGCTGGGCAGCAGAGGAAATTAACGTACAAGAACGCAAAAGAACTCAGCTCTGTGAATTGAGGGGTGTTTTGCCTGATCTTCGGAGTTTATTTCCCTGTGAAACCACGCACCACTTCCGAACGTAGCCATGAGAACAACCACAGAGTTATAATAAGTTTTCGATTCAGTCTCCATTCACTCCTGGGAACTCTTGCAGTGACAGCTTTAATTCTTTTTGCGGATCTCGTCCTCGTTTTCTGCAAAACTTAATTTATCTCCAGTTATGCCAAGATATTTAATTTTCGATACTAGAGGGATCTTAGAATCATTAATTTTAATAGTGGAGCCTTTGATAGTTAATTTCCTCGGAAAACGGTCCTGAGTTCGGGGGTGGGAAAGAAAAATGGCCGCGGAGACCAATAAATAAACTTCTGCATCAGGGCTCAAGCTCTTAATGATACGCCATTGCCAATCCCAATGGCGTAACTGCTTTTGCCACCACGAAAAAGCTTAATTTGCGGAGTAGTTTTATTTTCGTGTTCTCCCTCCCCACCGATGTGGGTCACAATAATTGTCACTTAATAAATTTTCGATCATCGTGGGGTGTGGCATAAAAAGGTCCGTGTATACCTTTTGCATATTTTAATTATTAAGAAATCCAACTAGAATTTCTGTTTTTTCGAATTCTAAAACTTACCTTCAAGTTTCAAGTGGTTCCCTTTTTTTTTTCTTAAATTATTATTATTTTTCTTTCCTTTTCCGCACTATCATATGTATTCCCCTTTACCAATGGCGGTTCTCAGCTCCTTTGGTTACACATTCCAATAATCTAAAGACTTATGATTCAGTTTCTGTACCTTCCGTAATTTCGCAAGTGCCACACAAGGAATTCGTTCTGTTTATACCATCCTCTTATTACACTCACATTCTGCAGCTGCCAAAACTGAGGGTGGGCGAATACTGTTTAAATAAAGCCATTCCAGAGAAACTGGTGTTTCTGGTAGCGGCAGACTTTGGTCTCAGGCGTAACTGAGTCTAGCGCAAAGGCCTAAGTCCTGTATTATTAAGTTAAATTGCCCTTCAGTAGTTCGTCTCGCTTCCTCACGACCACCCGTGAGTGCTCCTACGAGAATAAGGAAACAAGTAAGAGCATCATTAAGAAAACAGAGTAAAGGTATGAAATGAATGAGTGGAGGAAGAGAGTAAACAAGGTTTCCGAAAGGAAGTTTGGAAAAGCCGATAAAGTCAGAGCCGACCATGTGTGGAGGAGGGATGTTGAAGTAACAAAGTCCCTGAAAATTAGTATATCATGTCTGTCAACTACCATAAAGATCATTATTAAGGTTTTACCGGCACAGATGAGCACTATAATGTTCCTTGATATTTTGCATGCATTTGACTCTGTTCCCATCGATCTTCTCCTCTTCAAGCTAACATTTTATGGTTTATGACTCCCTTTACTGGATTTGCTTGTTCACTGCTTATAAATCGTCATATATATATATCTGTAATAATTGAGCTTCATTAACTTTATTGTTTCACAAGGTGTCTCTCAAGACTCATCCTTAGGTCCGCTTTGCTTTATCGTTTACATTAACGATCTGCTTACTATATTTCTCTCTGCTAAAGTTGAGTGTCAACTTCATGCAGTTGTCTTAAACTTTACAAAGTTATCTATTCTTCAAACGACAGTGATGAATTCCATTCCTGCCTCGATTCTCACTTTGGCTCAACAAAAATAACTCGCTTCTTAACCAGTTGAAATGTAAATTATGTCGCTTCTGCCAGAATCGTGCAGTTCGACCCTTAAACGTCGCTGATTATTAAATTGGATATTCTATGATTGCCAGTACTATACATTCAAGAAGTTAAGTATCTTATTCCGATCTACTCTTCACTCACCTTGCCTTCTCATAACATCCCAAACTTCTCGTAATTAAGCATTCTTCCTCGACTTTTAAGAGACAAAATTGTACAAGCAGCTTATACTCGCTGTTTTTGACTGCGGTGATATTATTTGGTTCTCACAACAGAAATACCTTTCTCAGACTACAGCGAATTCAAATTAAATTCTTATGCTTTCGGAATCGTCTTGCCTTTCACTGTCCACATTATGAAGCACTTCGCTCTCGTTTCAGAATCGTCTCTCTTCCTTCAGACTACAATCTATGGGTCTCTTTTTGTTTACAGTATCATAGACTCTGTTACTAATTCCTGTCAATTGATTACTGTCACTGATTTTCCGTCTCTTCTCAAACAAATACTTTTCACTATAAAAGGTAAACTGCAGCCATTATCAATCCACTGGAGGATGGAAGCCTCCTCAACGATTCCTGTTGAGGGAAATAGACCATAATCTGCCACGCTGGTCCAGTGTGGGTTGGCAGATCGATCCCCGGAGAAGAGGAAGACGAAATGTGCTTCAGTAATCCCCGAATACAGAACGCAGACCAACTCCTCAGTACACACTCCATGTGAACCACACCTTGTTTGTCGGAAAAACACGACAAGCACCCGCAAACGACCCCCCCCCCCCCCCTCCCAAGCACTGGCGACGACTCTGAAGTCCACTACACGTCACGATAAGTGACTTCCGAATAGGAAGACAACTGCCAATACCCAGTTTCTTCAATTCCCTGCGCATGGTACAGTTGGAATAGAGCAATTCTGGGCTTGATTGAATTCAGGTGTCATTTGCTGCACACTCGACGTTCTATTTTTCGTGCAGTCCTTCTTAGAGTACGACGGTTTCGTTCTTGAAGTATTGTTTTTCTGCCACATCTACCCCTTTAAGATGTGGAAGAATCGCTTATTTTTGAATCATTAAAAACCTTTGAGATAGACGCTTTTGAGAATCCAGTTATGTCTTGCGTTTCTTGAATAGTGGCTCCTGCTAAAGGAGCACGCTCATGATAAGATCTTTTTCTAAGTCTGACAGATCACTCACTTTCTCCATTCCGGATTACTGAAGTCGAATAGCATGGTCAGCATGTTATCACCGTATGTCACAGTTTTAAAATAAAAAAAATAAATTTTCTGTTTATACTCCGGGACGACCAAACGGTCAGAGGAGTTCACAAGATAGACATAATACAAGAAACAGCACCGTATTGAACAGTCACGGGCTTGAACCCCGGTCACTCAAGGCACGTGTACTTATACACCCGCGCACCTGACCACTAGGCTACGGTGGCCTTTCTTTGCATCCACATGCATTCCTTCTGTCTGTGACTGTCTTAATACAAAGGTTCCTATTTTTTCGTCAGTATGTGTATAACAAAATTAAGACAGTACCCTTATAAGAGTTTTTTTTATCAATAGTTCCGGATTTTTTTACCAATAAAATGTTCAGGGTCAAGAACGATCGAGATCAAAATCATTAATTGTATTTACGATTTTGTTTATCGGGCTGTATATAACCAAAATCAGGTTTTTATGCATAAAAATTTCTATTTGTGTGTATACGAAGGGGTCAAAAAGTTCGTACCGTGACCTAGAAAAAACATCAGTAGGAAGATTCCGTTTTCAATATAAGTTGTCTACATATTCAATAAGTAACGTGTGAAATTTCATTCCCGTAGGTGATCGTACACCAGAGGTGGAGCCCAGAATCTGAGGAAGGACGCTACGGTTGACAAAGCGGAGTATCGAGCAGTGATCATTTGCAGGGCAACAAAGCTCAAGAAATTGACGAAGACATGAAAGCTGTGTATATTAGCAGAATTTTCCATCCTATGACACTGTAAAAAAGTGGAAACGGGAGTTCCAGTGCGGTCGTACAAGTGTCTTTGAAGAGCTAAGAGAAGGAAGGCCATCAACATCCGAAGACAGTTGCAAAGGTTGAGCATTTGGTGCTGAGTGACAGACGTTTGACAATTCATCTCATCGCAAATGCAATGGGAATTAGTTATGGGACTGCCCACTGCATTTTACATGACCATCTGCACATGTCTAAGGTCTCCGCACTATGGGTTCCAAGTTTGCTGACATCTTTGTCGAATGCAATGTTCTCGCCACCTGTTGGATTTGTGTAATGAGGATGTTGAGAACTTTTTGATCGGTTGGTGACAAATGACGAATGCTGGGTGTACTAGTATGATCAGGAGACTAAAGACATGTCAAAGCAGTGGAGAGAAGTCGTCTCAGGAAGTCATCAATGAAGTGGAATCGTGGTTTCAGGCAAAAAGTGCGGATTTGTATGATCAAGGCATTAAACAACTGATCCATAGATGGGAGAAGTGTGTTATTATAAATGGAGAGTACAAAGAAAAGGAGTAAAGTTCCTGTGAGTTTCACCTTTCTAGGGCTATTATTTCTAGGTAAGGGTACGAACCTTTTGATATTCCCCTCGTGTGTATATATATATATATATATATTTTTTTTAAATTGCGAATAAACAGATTTATTAAGTAGTACTCTACTGGTAAAAAAGCAAAAATCTATATTACACCTATTTCCCATCGTCTTTTTAGAAAACCGAATTTCGTTGTCTAACTCCAGCATTTCTTTTTGGCAGTTTTCCATCTTTTCAAGTTTAGAAATTTGTACCAAATAGTGAGGAAATCAAGTTATAGCTGCATGAATGGAGGAATATAGCAGATACTGTGCTAATATATATTAGTATTAGCAACATGATACATGGAAGCCCTAGGTTTTTGCTGCACTGGCCAAAAAGAAACACATAATACTGATTAAAAATGAATAATTAATTAAAAATAATAAAAAAATAAACGATCTGTTTGAATCACTCCTCGTGTAGAGGAGGGATTCAAACTCATCCCATCCAGCCGACCTTTTGAATCTCCCCAAGCTGTCATCTCAATCATCCATGGAAGTAACTTATTCCTCTAATTAACAACTCGCTGCCTAAAAGAAACATCCTACAATCCAATCTAAACTTTCTCCCACGGGATTTGAATTTATGGCCCCTAGTTTTGGAATCATTTATACCGGTGAAAATACCACAATCATTCGTTTTACTTTCACTTCGAAGAGCCGTATATACACCTCAATCAAATCTCCTCTAAGGTGTCTAATTTCCACGCTCTGTACCCCACATATTCGAAGATTTCTTCATATGAACGTCCTTTTGCCGATCTCACGATGGGCATTGCCCGTCTTTGAACTCTTTCAAGAAGCTCGATGTTTTTTTAGGTGCGGTTTCCATACCTGACACAGTATTCCAAGTGCAATCTTACAATTGCTTTATACAGTATTATTATGATCCTCTGCAAGCAAACATTGGATAAATAATCCATAGGACACCGTGAGTCCTCCTTGCCGCCTGCCTACACTTCTTGGAGAACTTTATGTCCGACTGTATCATCAACTCCTAGATTTCTTTCTTCCATTACTGTTTTTAATTCGACCCCACGAAGTGTGTAAATTATTTTTGGGTTGCTATTCCCAGTACGAGACCTTGGATTTTGTTGTCTTAATATATAAATGTCATTTTATAAATCGTCCTGAAGAAGAGCTGCTTGGTGCTGATCATTAACCCCTCTACCGATCTTGACATCACCTTCAAATTTTGACATCGCACCCTGTGTTCTTTCATCGATGTCATTTAGGAAAATAAAAAAAAAAAAAACAGCAGTGGTCCCAGCACCGATCCTTTGGAAGCCCCCACTTCTTAAGTTAGCCCAATCTGAAGAATAACTATTTGCCTCCTGCAATCCATTCCAGGATTTTCTGTGCGATTGTAACATGTTCCAGCTTGTATAGTAGCATCTCGTGCAGGACTGAGTCAAATGCTTTGCTGAAATCCAAGTAAAAGATGTCGAAAGTATTTCCTACACCCAGGTCATGAGAGACTCTGTAAAAATAGCTAATAATATTCTTTTTCTTCCTCCTTAAAAATTACTGATCATATGCTATCAACTCTAGGAATCTCGCTCGCCAATAGGCTGGATAGTTTTTTCTAATAAATAATCTGAAATTTCAATATCGATAATTTCATGCTTTCCAGCTTATCTTTCACAGTTTCTTCTCTCCACGAAGGGCTTTTCTTTAGTAAATATAGATGCAAAGTACTGTTCAATTTATCCTCAACATCACCCGGGCCATCTAAGACATATTATACTTTCCTCATGTTAAAAAAGTACGGCTCCAATACTGAATCTCTTGGTACCTTGGCCTTTAGATGAACTGGTTGGGAGTCCTGCCCGCATATTTCAGAAAATCCCACAAGCCTGACATCTACAGTCATAGATTAAATGAAATTGAACTCTTCTGGTTAAAATATCTGCAATGGGCAGTCCTCGAAAAATCAGGAGAACGATTACCTAATCAAAAACAAAAAAATGCCTCGACCTAGCACAGAATCCCATCAGAATGGATCGAGAAGCATACGCGCTTTGTATCTGTTAGTGGCGTGCGTTCTTATTTATCTGTTGTAGGATTGGAATCCAGGACAACCTTAATCTCCTTGAAACAGGATAAACTTCTTCCCGCTTTAAAAGACTTAAATTACTTCCTGGTTGGGACTTGCGCTGTGATCTTTTCCAAACAGTGAGACAGTTATCATCCTACTCCGGATGTTCTTTTGCAAAATCGAAATATTTTTGCGGAGTTGTACAAAGAAAGGTGCAGCAGACGATTTCCTCAGTTTAACGGACGATTTGCTCGGATTAAAAGCAGCGAACAGTCGCGTCCATAAATTGAAGCGCCTGTCTTTTGAAAACATTTCTTCTATAACTGAAGAAGTGGAAAAAGATCTGCAGGAATGCTCAAATGCTGGAAATTAGGCTTCGATACAGACAGAAGGCGCTCCACCTGCACCTAAAAAAATGTCCCCAGCAAAGAAGTAAAAGATTTTCTTGGGCCTAAAAATGCTTTCACTTCAAGTTCATAAGAGTTTGACAAACGACCTTCGCTTTGCTCCGTCTGCTCTTCACTAAATCACGTGCAGGAAGAATTTAAAACATTCCGCGGGCATACTTATCCTCGTCGCCATGCTACGTTTGCCCCCCCGCCTCACAGAAATAGGAGCGTTCCATTTACGATACCGGAGCTGGGAGAGAGAGAGAGAGAGAGAGAGAGAGAGAGAGAGATCGGTGCGGTGGCCTTGGGTGCGGCTACCGTTACTTTCCGGGACTCGGTAACCAAAGCAGATTGTTTCTCTCGTGCGCGAGACTACAGTACGACCTCCCTCCTTCTCTACTGTCGGTGCTTCGGATTAAAAGAAAGGTACGTCTCTTCTGCTTCCTCTCGTAGCCTTAACTCGTGTCGCAAACTCCGTATCTTTGCTGCAGGGTGGCGGTGGGGCGCGAGCGTGTGTACGCGTTCGCGTTCTAATAGACTTTTCCTCGCGTATGGGGAATTCGTCGCGTTTGACGTCATCCCGCTCCGTAACTTCGCATTTCCGAAATGAAACGTGCGAGTCCGGGGAGGACACAGGGGCGAGTTCTGTGTCGCGTTATCGGCGAAGCTAAGTTAGCGGCGAGTTCGCCGCTCCATCACTTGTCAGCAGCTTTCTGGTGGGCGGATCGCTGGCCATTTTGCGGCATAGTGCGTCTCAATCGGTGGCGTCAGCGTTCATTTCACAAGGACGCGTCTCGCTGGGGATGCGACGGTTCGGATATGTTTGCTCATCCCGAGACGGGTGACAGGTCTTAGAATAAACATTTCCAGGCTGTCTGCGCCCGGTGAGATATTTGCGCGAAGTCCTCGAGAACACGAATATTACGGAGGAAGCGGCTCGTGGATGGGCTGTCTGCCCATCCGAGCTTCGAACTCCGCATTGTCAGCGAGGACACCACCGGATATTTTTACTTCGTGTGAACACCGCGTGAGGAGACTTCTACGTGGACTTGCTGGCTTTATTAAGCGAAGGAAATTGTTTTATTCTCACACTGACAGCTTCTTGAAAGGGAAACTCTTAGCCAGTAATATGGGAACAAAATGCGCGTTTGTTTACCACACGCGCAACTGATCTGGATATGAAACAACGTAAGTTTGAGTAGGATGTGAGAATGCGCATCACGTGGCACGAAAGCCGCGATAAACATCGGCCCGTTCTGATATTTCTGCATCTTTGGAGAGTTTCAGAGAGCTGAACACATTTCAGTAATACGCGGACAAACAGAAACACAAATACAAAAAATAACCAAGGTCATGCGAGAGTCTGATAGCTTGTTTCAATCCAACAGTTTATGGAATCATGGCATCGTCAGAAATGCCAGCTTTCCTCCTGTTACTCTTCAAATTGAAATCAACGTTTATTTGGGACTTAATCTAAAAATTTGTTATTGTCTATATCAAGATGATCCTCAAGTTTTCGCTTCTAAATAGATCAACGTCTAAGGAAGGATTTATGCATAAGTGCATGAGAAACTAGTTTTGGGTCTCCATCAAGAGGAACTCCAGAAACAATTGTTGAGTTTTAGAAGAGTCAGCACGCTATATTGCGTGTATTTGTCTGTAAAAGCGTCGTACGACCTGAAAAACCTGGAATAACTGACGAGGGAGCCTCCATTCCTTCCTCTCGAGATTCGCTAATTACAGCCTGTATTGAACAGGCCTTTAAAAATTTCTCCAGTCGACAGGAAAATCTCTCCAAACGAATGGCGATTATTGTACTGTCGCAGCAAACCCAGGAAATATGGAGGGAACTGTTTACTGTCCCCTCCACCTATTTACTGTGGTTCACTGGGGGCCTAAATTCGTCCTCTTGGCATCGTGATTTATCCTTGCCTATAATATCTTCTAACCATGGCTTGAGTTGTGATGCACGAAACTCCGACAAACTTCTGTTGTACAATGGAGGATGAGGGGAACGTTTTTTCCCATTTACAAGCAATATTATTTATTTATTTATTTTCGAACTTCTCACATATTACGGTCGCATAATGAAACTGTGAAACAAACCGATTTTAGATTTCTCAATTTTAATTTTTCATTATATTTTTCATTGTTTTTAAGTATTTAGTGTCAATATTATTAATTTATTAGCCATTCTAATGAATGGCTAAGCAGACTTTCCGTCCTTCGGCTATTCGTCCAGACCCTTACCACTTCTTTTTTTTTTTTTTTTTTAATTTGAGGTTCAGGTTTAAGGAAAAGTTGACTTCACCGTGACCATAATTCCTGGTTTATTACTTCCTGGATTTGACTTCTCATTTTGCATCTTCATAGGGGACCTATAAGTGGTAATTGGATCTCAGAGATCATCACAATCTTATGCTGGAACCTTATGGTGTCAGATACCTTCATAGTATTGCATTGATGTGGACATTACATTGAGAGTTGTCGGGAAAGCTGACTGGGACCACACAATACAATAAATAATAATAATTCAAAAGTTCTAACAGTGATAAATGCAGTGATTTAAGTGGGGTTTCCCATTTCTTCCATCTACTCCTTATTTTCAAAAACAGTTCACGAACTTAATATTTATTTTTCTTTTTTTTCTGCTTTTTATTAACTCCCCTGTCACGTGTGCCTTGTTATTTTGGAGATATTTTTGTTTCATCGGCTATTTTGGTCACAGTGTGCAATTCTGATGGTCTGTTAATTCATGAAGCAGACATCACATGCTATAAGTGTCTGTTCACGAGCCGATCCGCATATTGTGTGGGCTGAAAATTCTGCAATAACTTGCGGTGACCCAACCGTCTCCGTCTGGTGTGCGCGCACGCGCCTGCAAACGTCTGGAAGTAACTAACCACACAATATACGTTGCTGTTTATTGATGAGCGCGGTGCATTCAGAAACTCCTCCATATTCGATTTGCTGCTGAAAGTTTTCTGAGCAGTGTACACAGGCAGCCAGGAAAGTCCATAGTGTCCTCTAGATGATTTATCGAACATCACCCTGAAAACATCTAATCCCACTGCATAAGGCAAAGGTAAGATCATATTTGGAATATTGTGTTCAAGTATGGAGAACTCATCTAAAAAAAGACATTGAACTTCTTGAAAGGGTCCAAAGATGGACAACTCGCATGGTGAGATGGGCAAAATGGCGACCATACGAGGAAAGATTCCGATTATGTGGGCTGCAGAGCTTGGCAATCAGGCACATCAGAAGGGACCTGACTGAGGTTTATAAGGCTCTGAGAGGGATCAGCAAAATGAATGAAAGCGGAATTTGAGTATGAATTTGGAATTGTTATAAAGAATTCCAGAATCAGGGGCCATAAATTCAAATTACAGAGAAAGAAGTTTAGACTAGATTGTAGGAAGTTTACTTTTTGCCAGAGAGTTGTTGATTGCTGGAACAATTCGCCTTCGCAGAAGGCAACTTGTAATTTGAATTTATGGCCCCTGATTCTGGAATTCTTTACAACAATTCAAATTCATACTCAAATTCAGATTTCATCCATTTTACCGATCCCTCTCAGAGCCTTATAAACCTCAATCAGGTCCCCTCTGATATGTCTGGTTGCCAAGCTCTGCAGCCCACATAATCTGAGTCTTTCCTCTTATGGTCGGTTGCCCATTTTGGGGATGTTTTTGCTGGTTTTTTGCATCGACTATATTGGCCATGGTGCCCTTGCTCATAAGGTATAAGATGTGAAATGTACTCTTAATCGCGTATTTGCGCAAAGGGCAGAATCTCATGTTCTGCGGACTGAAAAATTCGGAATAATTTACGGGAAACCTCCTCCTGAGATTGGTAAAGTGGTTATCAGAATTCTTCCACTTCTCCGATGGCTCCGAGCCTGAATCTCTTCAAATGAACCGCGAGTGGCGAACTGACTACGTTTATTATACTATTACAGTAGACTCTGAGTGGGTCATGATCCTTGATAGTAACTCCTCTGACCGTTTGGTCGTCCCGGAGTATAAACAGAAAATTTATTTATTTTTATTTATTAAGTGCAGCGTGAATCAAAATAGTTTGAGAAAAACTGTCTTAGAGGGTGGCAATATTTAACACTTTCTTGACAAGCTTCGAAATATAATACGAGGTTATCGCAATTAATCGCAACTATCCCTACTCCAAACTGTTTCGAGCACTAATTTTTTTTGGCTAACGTACAAAATTTTTCACCGATGAAGCCCCCAACATGCAAAATAGGATTGCGTGAAAAAAGTACAAAAATCACTAGTATGGGATAAAAGTGGCATTGCTGTTGGAAAAAAATTAATCTAATAATTGTCCAATATGATGCTACTCTTCACTACTTTCAGATAACCGAAAGTCACAGAGGGCGAGATCAGGTGAATAGGGTGACCACACCGTTGAACAGACGCAGCATTGATTTATCTTCAGTTAAATTGTAGTAATAACAATTCTTTTTTTGGTCTGGACCTGCGACGTATGGCGACCGCCCATTCTGAATTCTAGTTGTCATATTTACTATTAAAGTTAGGGAATGATTTGTTTCGCCAACATGTCCTGATACTGCAGGGGAGTTACAGAGCAGGTTACAGGCCCGTAGAGAAGAATGAAGTAATAATAAATATTCCTCTAAAATCACACTGGTGGGTGTAGGAAATCCTTCTGTACATACAGGGTGTGGATCGTCTTTTACTCAAATTTGGCAGTGTTGATATTTCCTTTCAGAAATGGGCTTCATCTTCCAAAAGAGATGTCCAATAGTCAACAGATATTTACCACTATTAGTACCAGGAAGCTGATATCGGGTACTGCCTGAAATTTAGGGATTCAGGTAATCTGGGTTACATATTTTCAAACGCCTTAAAAAAAAAAAGTGGCTTGGGACTTTCGTCAGACTCTCTTAATTAGTGCTGAGGGTATCAGTTCCCATCCTTGCGTAAGGGCTGACGCAAGTTCAGTGAGATTTCTAGGAGGGGAGGTATAACTGGAACCCCCTCCTACTTCGAGCATCTCGGACACGATGTATTGGACTGAGTTACGGGGATCTGGCTGGAAGTTCCATACAGTTGTACTCGCCAGCTGAGGGTTCACTATGAGAACTGTGAGGCCATGCATTATCGTCCGTCAAAAGAAAGTCCGAACTAATTTCTTCTTAAGAAAGGAGAACATAAATATAAGGATTTTAATCCCGATATTTTACGGCCCTAAGAATTCACTTTATTAACCTCCGCCTGCAATCATTCCATGATGTCATTGGAATAGAATCTTATTCCCGTTCTCTCCAGATGAAAGTTGCCTGAGAATCCAATTGAAGACAGATTGACTTATCACTGAAGAGACCAAGCCCATTGCTCCCGGATCCAATGTACATGGTGTTGGCAATGAAAACAGACTGGAGGGTGCATAGCCTGCCATCGTGTATGAAGACTCATTTGAAGATCCGTGAAACTTTCTACGAGACAACGTATGCCTGGATAAAAAGCTCTCATATTCATCCAGCAAGCTCTGGACAGTTAACGTGATGGGAAGCCTCAATGACTCTTCGCAGGTCAGGGCCAGATAACGGTCATCTTGCGTAGGTGTGACACGAGGACGGCCTCCAACGGCTCTTCGAGGGATTATTTGCGTATTAAGGCAGTCTGCTTACAATCGTGCTTGTTACATTCAGCCATCTGCAATGCAACTGACTTTTCTCTGCCCCAGTTCTCCCAATTCTCTCTCTCTTCTCTTCAAATTCTAGTTGTAGAATTTGAAGAGAAGAATTTGAATTTGAACACTCAAACCGTATTTTCGGTACATCACGCAATGATGGTTGGTTTGAATGTATAAGCGAGCTACAAGCACGATATACCGGATTAGGGTTGTTTTTATCTGGTTACCCGATTTTCGTTTTGTAATAGATCATGTGTGACTCTTTTTTTTTTATTATTTAAAAATGTATTTGCGTTTTTGTGTTCGTTTCCTAACTTCTGAGCTCCAATACAGTTGCCTCCTCAGATATACTTCAGCGAGCATAAAATTATCTTAAAAAACATTTTTTATTGGAGAACTGCCCATTAGAAACATTTTTTTAAATTATTTTATTCGTTATCTGCTTATTTTTCATTACAGAGATATAAAATTCACTCATACAGCCCGAAATTGTGCAATAAATGCGTTTATTAATTTTTAATTAGGTCGTCAACGTTTTTAAAAAAATGTCAAGATATCATTATAGTTCTTTGTATTAATGACTATTTTTGTTCCTCGTGTGAAATTTCATTGTCTTCCTTTACAGTTATGTGGCTGTAGTTCTTATTCTAATTTACTCGATCAGCTGATGAAGTATTAATAGTTACTTGCGCAACAGGCTCATTCACATCAATTAATATTTAAAAGGGGGGGGGGAGGAATATACCTATTTTTACCGAAACATTCGATACTGGTTTAAGAAGACTTAATAAGTTAGCATTGATAATTAATAACGTTGCTGCCAAGAGCGCATCAGGTGGAAAATAATTGAGGTAATTTCTCATCCCCTTTCCCCAGTTATTCTAAAACGAGCACGTACTTCTATTTTATTCTTCTGCATTATCTGCAAAACAAATTTTATATGCTATTTCTCTCCCTCCCTCCCTTTCCCCAATGCGTTAAGGTTAGATTTCCATTATTTTCGAATGCTGCTACCATTGCCAGAATGGAAAGAAATTTTTTCGTTCTGACCGGGTTAATTGGTCGCAGGTGGGGAACGAGTAGTATCCCTGCAAGAAGCCCGCGATTTTCATCCGAAAAAGGCAAGGCAAACCGATAATATAATGAATACAATTTAGAAACAAAGTTATTCTACTGAGCTGTTCTCCCATCTGCTAAAAGCCGTCATGGTATCACTGCAGATCAACTGCACCATGATCGACGCTCTTTTGGCCTATATTCCACCTGAACCTGTAATCCAAACCAGTTGTAGGGTTTTAGGAGCATCAGCGACTAAGGCCATATTGCTCCGACCAAACCAGCGACGAGCTCATTAATTAGCCAATCAACACCTTGCACAATTCATCTGGGTACATTCTATGTGGTGATTTTAACAGACATTCTGAATCGTCCCAACTTATGGCAAAGCTTTCACCTTCTGTGAGTCCCTTGGCAAGTCACTAGTTAATTACAACCCGACCAGAGGTCAAAATCTTCTGCATCTCTATTTTTCTACATTTGAAGAAAGTGAACTCAACTACCCGGGATTTCTTTCTCAAGTGATCGTGACCCTCTTTCCGTCCTCCCAAGTCCTAGCTTCCCCTAATACCGACTGATTGAAAAGATTATTTCGCCCAAATTTCTGGACGTATCCCTGTGTCTAGAGGTTGCCTTTGAAATTACGTGCTGTAAGATTGCGATACCGACCTTGCCCGTGACCTACTTACTCATTGGATAAGATCTATTGGGGATTCGCTGCAACTAAAACATTAAAAATCTGTATAAAAGCTGGTGGAACTCTAATCTGAACAACGCTTTTCATTACAAGATTTCCAACTGACATAATCAAATGACATTCACGACAGGATTACCTTTTCAAGAGCAAGGATGTTATTTAACAGGATAATACTGCTATAAAAGCAGATCCTGATGCTACCCTCCTTAAAAGGTATGCTATACGAATAAACTTGGCGTCGAAAATATGAGTGGCTTCAGGCCCAATGCATGAATACATCACGTGTCTAGAATTAGAATCATGCGTCCCTGGCACACCAATTTCCTCTGTTATATGACCCTACGGCCTCTATTTCGCCAATCTTCATCCCTAAACAACAGTTGATAAACGCTATTAATATTCTGGCACCCTCCGCACTAAACGGCACCGACGGAATACCACAGTTTCTGTTAAAATGTCTTAGCTCCTTCATAATTGAATCCCTCAGTTCAATCCTTAATAAGACATCTGTCCTTCTAGCTGACTCATTTATTTAATTAGGCCTCTTCCCAAATGCAAAACTGCTTCTAGAATGTTCTGCTTCTGAAGACAAGAAGTCTTCTAAATCTTCTTGAGAGGATATTTCTTTCTTGTCCGACCAGACAGATTCTCCAGCATCAGCCATAACAAACACGCTATGGCTCATGCTGTTATACCTCCAGTTATACCTGCCCTCCTAGAAAATACAACAAACTTTGTATCTGCCACAACTGCCATTTTCGAAGCGTTCTAAGAGAAAGTCGACATGGCCATACACCGCAAATCAAGATTCTTTTGATGCTAATATCCAATCGCTAGGATCTGCATAAGCATTGCTTCTCCGTTCAAGGTGACCTGTGGTTTTTGAATGCACTCCTTTATGACAGATATAGTCCTCAAGTTTAGCGACTGGACAATAACTAGAACGATCAGTGGGGTGGTCTCACAAATGAGAGTCCAGTCGGCCTGTTATTCTCGTCTATAATCGTCCCAGTTACCAACTATCCACGAACGATGTGATATCGTATGTTGATAATCTCGTATTGAGTGCAATTAGCATTCGAATTTGTAGTGGCAAATGATGCAAGCAAGATTAGTATTAGCAATGGAAATGGCTTAGTATTAGTAACTGCACCAGCCAAAAAAAAAAAAAGAAATAATAAGAAGAAAATTTAAAAAAATACATAATTAATAAAAGAAAAGGAAATAGACAACCTATGTTTCCCTTCTCCCGTAGGTATCCAGCTGACCTTTGCATTTCCCCAAACTGTCAGCCTCTACTACCCATGTACGTAACTTATTCCAATAATTTAAACTACCTGGCTAAAATAAAGCTTCCTGCAATCCAGTCTAAACTAGCAATCCAGATTATACAGCATCGGCCAAAATATTATAAAATAAAATAAAAAATCCCATTTCACCTATCCTTGTTCAATCCAATCGAAGCCTTAAACACCTCAATCAGCTCACCCGCAGGTGCATAGCCTCTAAAGGCTGCAATTTGTATTACGGAAGCCTTTCTTCGTAAGGGCACCTTTTTGTTCCCTCACCAAACTCGTTGCCTTTCTCTGTACTCGTTCCAGCAGCTCTACATCCTTCCTAAAATGAGGTCCCTAGTCCTGTATTCAGTACCCAAGATGTGGCGGAACCATTGCCTTATACAATGGGATAATCACCTCATTATCTCTGACAGAAATTCCTATATATCATCGACAAAATCCAATGAGCTGTCCTGGCAGCCTGTCTCCACTCCTCAAAGACCTTCATATCTGACTGCACAAGTCCCATGACCCTTCCCCCCCCCCCCAGGTTTTTTCCATTTTCCGCTATCCTAGGTATAATACCACACAGTTGGTATGTTATTCTGGGGTTACTGCAATGCATATGCAATACTTTTCATTTTTCAATCTTATTAAACTTCAATTTCCATTTCTCAGCCCATCTGCCTAACTTTTGTAGATCCTAGCATACCATCATTGCTGCCATTAACCACTCTTTTTATCATCATGGATATTAAGCCTGATATGCCTTCATCAATATCGTTGATAAATATAGAAAATAACAATGAACCCAACACCGAACCCTGAGGGACTCCACTAACATTAGTCCACGAAGAGCAGTGTCCATTGATTACCACGCTCTGTCTTCTCTCCATTCCACACTGCTCCAATTTGTACAGTAGTCTTTCAACTGCAACAGTATCAAATGCTTTCCTGAAATCCAAGTATATAATATCAAAATTATTTTTTGCATCCAGTTAATTTGTGACCACATTGCAGTAATCAATCAAATTGGTATGACAAGATTTTCCCTTAACAAACCAATTCTCTGAAGTATAAATGCAACCTTATCTAGATGATCCTGCATTATTTCTTTAACTGGTGATTCCATTATTTTTCCTGAAACAGAAGTTAAACTAACAGGCGTGTAATTACTCGTGTCACCCTTTGATTCCCCTTTGTGAATTGAGAATACATTCGCACATTTCCAGTCTGGGAGGACCTTCCCTGAATTCAAAGATGCTCTCATAATTGTGACTAATGGTTTGTTTGCAGACCTCATTTGCTTACTTCCTTTGCTGCCTACCTTAATATCACTGGATAGATCCCATACACTCCAGATGCCTTTTTTATGTTTAACTTCAACTCTCTTACCCTTTCCTCTCAGTTATTAAGAAATCATTTAGCTCCCTGTTAGAGTCCGATAAATATCTGGCCTCCACTTCTCTACAGAATTCCTCATGTGTGAATGTAGATGCAAAATACTCATCCAGTTTGTCTGCTATCTGAGCAGGATCATCAACAGTCGAACCATTGATATCAAGTGGACCAATCCGATTCATCCCTTTCCTTCTAGAAGAAGTCTTAAAGAAATCTTTGCTGTTTTTCTTTGCATCCTTTGCCAAAGATTTCTTGTAATCTGCCTTCGCTTGCCTAATCCCCTTTGCGAATTGATTACAGACTAGTTTATATCTGCCAGAGGCTTCTATGTCGCCTGATAATTTATATTGCCTCCCAAGCATTTATATTTCTCTGCGACGAGTCTCATTAGTTCATCTGACATCCATTTAGGCTGAACCTTGAAGAAAATATTTCTTAGTTGGTACGAAAAGCATAGTAGCTTCTATGATTAATTCCTTGAATGCTTCTATGATTAATTCCTTGAATTTTTTTTTTTTTTTAATGCTTCTATTTTGAATTTTCTGATGGTAATATCAATTGTATAGAATTTAAAAACTGTCCTAGACCACTGCAGTCTCCTTCAGGAAAGCAAAAACTTCCCCTTTAACCTTGATGGTAGTTAGATCTTTAAATCCCACATCAATACACTGTGTTCACTGCCACACAGTGGCTATTTTATCAGCAAATTCTAAATGCATGAATAATCACTGCCGATAATTAGATGAAGAGTATTGCCTCCTCTTGTTGCCTCTCAAATATGCTGCTGTAGAAAACAGACTTCCAATAAATCCACAAAAGTCTCGCTAGTCTATCAGTGACCAACCCACAGGCTCCAGTTAATATCTGTAAAACTAAAATCTCCCAATTATAAAGCATTCTGATGTACTGGCCCACTATTTCTCTGTACAGTTATTCGTTGTACCCATCAGGGTCATTAGATCTATAACGCACTCCTACTCTCAATTTTGCTTTCTTAGTGCTTATTCACACCAAACTGAATCAACGTTGCACTGCCCATTCATGCGAACTGGATGTACTGCCTTATATTTTATGTGCTTCTGAACTAAGAACGTAACCTCTCTCCCCTCATATACTGCCTATCCTTTCTGTACGCATTGTACTGCTCATATTCAAATTCTGCATCGAATTCACTTCAAATTCATCAATATTTCCTATGCTCCTAGAATTGTCCTCGTGGGTATCAAAGTTGGTAGAATCGCTGTCTTCCCCACACCGTTTGGAAAATACCAGACAGAATCCAGGCAATGACGGGAGGAATTTGGTCTCAGGCCAGGATAGCATGATTTTTTCTCCCGGAAACTCTGGTTTTTCGTCCAGCAGACAAATCGACCAGAGAACACACGCAATATGGCTTTAGTCGTTGATGCTCTAAAACCCTACTACAAACAATAACTTGAAACGGTCTCTGGCAATATTTAGTCCCCCCTTCTCACCGAAACCGTTACAATTGTAGATGATGCAAATCTACCTAAATTCTCTTTTTGCCCTTCTCTTCATGTTTATGCATTCCCGGGCCAAAAATTTAAATTCCAATTTTTAGCGAGTTATCCGGTTTAAATGACGATGGCCGGAATCCTTCTGGGCACTGATCATGTAAAGTGTGTGCAGTTACCTCAGATTACGTTAACCCCACTCATACATGAAACTCCAGATCCGCGAACTGTTTCCAAATCTCTGTCATGGGTAACTATTTTGCCCAGCGGAACCAATAATACTTTTGTAGGCAACATTATTGGCTGAGATCAGGACAATTGTATTTTGAAATCAAATTAACCATAAAAGGTTCTTTTAAACCTAAAAGACGTCGTAGATTTTTAAATCCAAAGGTTTAAAACCATCATTGGTTTAAACAGTTTTTTAAACCTTCGGGTTCTTTTAAAGGTGTCCCACTTTCTTGAGCTCATTGACATAATGTAGAAAGGAAAAGTCGCATATGCAGATTACACAAAAAAAAAAAGTGACTAGCCCGTTATAAAAAACGCCATAAAAATTCCTGGTGTCACTGACGGGATTCAAATTGGGGTCTTCCTCACCCAGTGTGAGAGGAAGGTGATTACATCCACTGTGCTACCGCAAGGGTACTGTGAATGGACAGCGATCGCAACTAGTGCGCCAGCCGCGAAGTCCATAGACGTGCTCGTTATTGAGAATTGCCCAATTTGTGTGAAATTTACCTTAGGATAACGCCAATATTTTTGGATTTTATTTTCTGGACTTTCAGTCCATCAAATGCAAATTAATTTATGTAATCGAAGAAAATCGTTGTCTAATAAACCCTTTACCGGATCACTGCATCAATTACAATAAAACACGCTGCTGGCACTAAAACGAGGATTATTATTTTCGATGCAACTCTACAAGTGCGAGCAGCTCCGTTCTTTTTATTTACAAGGCGCTTTTGAGCTCGTGCAGGCCACCAGCACGATAATAAACTTTGCCAGGCTGCTCACGAATAAAAGGCGCAAGTCTGGCGATACCCAGGTTGATGTCCCTATTAAGCGTGTGGTCGTCGTCCAACGCGTGACGCACTGCGCTGTATTTAGTGGCGATGGTGTCGCTGCTGCTGCCTGTTGCTTCATCTTGCTGAGAGCAAGGGTGTTCTTCTACTCAGCTGCTCTTTAAAGAGTCGATTGCAAAATAGTGCCGATCCCTACTAATTGGAGTTGGCTGTGATCCGATGCGGACCCCACTGATATGCTTCCAGGCTATTTCAGACAGCAGTAAAGCGGCAATAATAAACGGGAACGAGTTTTCAATTAAGACACGCTTGATAACCATCCGCGTGTTGAGAATATATTGGGGTGACACTCCACCGTCCGATGAAGATTTTAATTGTGCAGAGGCAATATCGGATATTAGACCAAGGACGCGAGACCGAAATTGGATCCTGCTTCTAAATGCGTCTTTTCATTGTCATTTTATTTTCGATGTGAATTTACCATCGATATTTATAAATTTAATATTTATCGTAGTTTTACTTTCACTGTCCTTACAGGAAGAAACTGTTGGCTATGATTAAAGTCCATCGCCAGAGTGTGACTGTGGACTTTAATGCGATGTGATATAAGTAGAAAACCATTTAAACAATCGCTTTCTCGCTGCTGTTGTTTTGCCGGTCGTAGCACCCCTACAAGTGCAGGGCAGACAAACTCTCAAAGGGCGTTGAAGTTCCAGCTGTCAGCACTCACCAAGTGTAACGTGACTCAGAAGCGCCATTTTATTCGGTCGCTGAAGCAGAAAGCAACTTTATCCTGAGATATTCACAATGGTGTTGGTGTACGTGTAGGTGGTACCACCTTTCTGTATGCGAGGCATCATGTGACTCCATTGAAGTTAGCGGAATCGCATGCGATGTTGCTAGGCAGCTGCGTTCATAAACAGACCGTCACATCAGTTCCTTTTATTATTGTTATTAGAAAATACGGCAACTTCACGCGCCTGCGAAATAGGGCATCGTTCGGTGGTAAATAAGGTCTTTGGCGTACCCATCACCCACGTCCATTTTACGGAATAGGTTTCCAAATGATCAATAGACGAAACGGCTTCCAAGAAACTTGTTTGTTTAATCTTAAGTTATTTTTGCAACACCCAGCTTATTTTTTGGGGTGGGATTTATATTTTATATATACTTTTTTTTAACTGGCCTTTAGCCATATGTTAGAAGCAGGACCTTGCTAGTGCATTTGGTTAGGGTCCCTGGGAATGGGTCTGCTGGCATCCGCTGGTCTTGCACTAAACAACACACACACTTCAGGCCATTCTACAGAGTTTCTGTATCACCACAGAATACAACGGTGGAGCTGAACTAAACGTTCTGCAGCTGCCCTACATAAGATGTTAATACGTGTCTTTATGTGTTCCTAAGTTGTAGTTTAGAAACGAAACTTCTTATAATCTTCCTTAGAACGTGTTAGCTTGTTTGGTATTTTGTTTTAAAAATATATTATAAATAGAAGCACAAGAGCCAGACATTTCTCGTATTGAGACAACCGTTGAATGTCCTTTATACTCATTCAAGCGGATGACCCCTTTGCCTCCAATAACACAGAAGAAGCAGTTACAAAACTACGGGCTTTATTTGCCAACTGGTTATGATAATTCGTTAGTATTATTTTATTAATCCATTTTTAACGCATCTGAAGGGTTCTGAAGCAGACATCACGCACGCCCACACAACAGAATAAAAGTTTAAAAAAACTGCAGATAAATATTAAAAGAAAAGGCACATTGGCATGCGAAAATATAATTTAACAACTTCTGAATATTAATTATTTTCACACAAAGGAAAGGGTGGTCTAAGACGAGTATTCATTACTTTTTCAAAACTAAAAATTATCTCTGAACAAACTGATGCAATTCAGTAACAAAATTAATAATCATGTGAGAAGGGCCAGAGAAACCAGCAATCGCCCGGAGCACCGAAGTGTCGGGCGTCATCATGGATCACTTAATGGCAACCGTGGACAAAGGTACTGTTTAAGAAAGAGTCTAGTTCGGGGTTCCATTCACTCTAGCGCCTACCCTGCTTAAAAATAATTTCTGTTCAAGTATTAAATAAATTAAAATTTTAATCTTAAATTTTTTTAAAAGCTTGTGATCATCGCACAAACTTTTAAATATTTTAAGATTGGATTGTCAGCATTATATTTAAAAAGTCGTGCTTAATCTAAGTGTTCATAAAACTGCAAGATTCAATGGACTGGATTCGATGTGATAAGAGAGTACTGCGTGCCTTTCAGATGATTTTAAAAATCGAGGGGTTGCAGTTTTGTGACATACGTGAGGTCAGAAGGAGGAAACGGCTAATACCGAAGTTTCGGCTCTCTTCGTCAGCACGCACATAATATCAGATGCGTTTGACCTTGAGGCCATCGGCCCTATGACACAGAATTCGTGTCCACGTACCCAGTCTTTATATATTTGCTGATCCTTTTGGTGTTCGGTTCGAAGTCCACACTATGATTATTCGTTTTTGATATGAAGAGAAGGATTTTGCAGTTCTGCGTTTATCCTGCCTTTACTACGTTAGGTAATGTGATATGTTTGTTATGGTATTACTGTAGCTATATATAGCGTACAGTAGCAGAACTCTGTACGTCATACATCAATGTGGATGATTTAGGAGATTTCAGCTCGTTCAGAAACACACCTTCACCTTTCAGAACGGAAAATATGCTTTTCACTTAACGTGGGCCAAACTATTTTTAAAAAACCACTCAGATTTTCTTTTACTTTTGAGTAACAATATTCAATCACGTTAATATTTTTAAAGCGGGTGGAGGAGGGAGATTCCACTGTTTTATTGCCTTATTGTCAAAAATATTCCCAGAAATGGAGGTCAGAATTTCCCGTAACTTCATTTCAAGAAGACACGAGCGTAACCTGCATATTAAAAGGCTTTAGCGCTCCCATCTTTAAAGTTGGTCTTAAGAGTTAAAGGTAGACAACATTTTACTTAAAAATCAAGTTTCTTTGTTGCTAGACACCATCGCCTAAGGATGTGATCTTCTACTCAACGGCCAGTAGATCTATAACATCAGACTAATCTCTAAGGTGTGGTGGCAAGCTACGCTTATCCAACTGTTGCTGTTTTAGCGCTTTTCGTGCTAGATATGGCGCTTGTTTTTTTTTGCTTATTTATCACATTCTCATTGTATTGTGCGCTATGGGGCTTTTCACAATTTCTAGCGCCATATAAGAAAGCCGAAGAGCCCTTTAATTCTTACCGTCAGACTATATTGCCATTCAAGAAAATTAGCGAAAAAGAAAGTGCAAAGGCAGAATTTCAAGAATCGAAATGAAGAAAACTCAGCATGGATTGAGGTCCATTATGTTAAAATCACTTTGTTTTAAAATATAAAAAAAATGATTTTATTATCTATGATTTAAAGGAAATTAAAACACTGTTACACCACGTGATGGAGTTTTAAATGTTCATTGAAGTACATCGCATCAATTTATACTTAATACTTTAGCAACGTTTCGGGGTTCAACTGAACCCTGTCATCATGCCTATCGGGGAAGTAACACACGAAAGAAATAAAAATTAGCAATTGTAGGGTTAAAACAGGATCGCATTATAAAGTTACATTAATGAATTTTAATGCAATATTCTGATTAAGTTCAGACAGATTACTTCTTTACATAATTTAAAACGATTTACTAAACTTTATTATTGATTATTTTAATATCTTTAATTAAAGATATTAAAAAATAAACCTACTTTCCTGAACTCCTTTCTTCTTGTTTCAACGTGCTTTTCAATTGAATAATCCCCCTCCTTTTACTCTAAACCCCTGATTCTCATTGCCGTTAAAGGATTATTATGTTATGCCAAATACAATAACCTTCCACCTCACCATTGAGAACTGAGAAGCATATTCACGTCTTTCGTCTTTGCAAACACTTGTGTGGTAAGACTGGTTCTTCATCCAATACCATAGTCCCATGTTCTGCGTATCCAGTTAGCCAACCAAGTGCTAACTGGAGATGCTGGCACCATTACCTTTTAGAACAGACTTTTCAACATCAATTTAAACCACATTCTGGAGGGAAATGGTACACCGAGTGTAAACTGGGTGCAGCTCTTAGCTACATATATCTCTCCAATGACGCTACAAATCCAAGTGTGCACATCAGCTATCCTAAATCATTTTGATAGCCAAATGGTAACACTGTGGTTGCGTGCTCTTAGCTCGATTCGAAACCCACTTTTTCTGTCTTTCTTTTTAACCCATGATCTCTAGCTGAGAAGGGCATTTATATTCAATAAAGATTTAGTTATTTACCAGAACACCATCGCATTTGGAAAAGCATTCGTTTTAATCAACAAATCAAGTTAATAGAGTTTTGGCTTCAGCGAAAACATTGAACAGTTCTGAAACACTCAATCTGTCGCTCGTAGGTAGAAGCAATTTGTGTCCACTTTTAGTGCGGTCGCTAGTTCAGCCGTAGAATGTATTGACCACTCTCTGATCCTGCATTTCAGGTCATCCAAAAGTACCAGATTAATAAGAGAGGGGATGATTAATTACCTTCTTTAAGTACTCGAACTTAAAGTTTTTATGTGCATTTTTTGTTTTTTGAGATTTTTTTAAATTTAATTTAATTTATTTATTATTATTATTATTTTTTCGATTTGTCTCGAGTGGCACGCGTCTTAATTCCATTATAATATGCGACACGCAATGAGGGCCCTTTTCAAAGAACTTCCAGAGTGTTGGGACCACACTGGCTATTTCATATTCTGGAAAATGAAGTGTCCAAGATGTCGCTATACAATGATGGTTTTGGCACAACAATCACCATCAGTTCAGCCCAAGAGAAGCACCTTCACACCATGGACTCGCTTCACCGAACTTAATTCTGGGCACAATGCATCGCGGTCGATAATCACGCTACCATCGATCTGAAGGCTTTGACGTGATTCGTCGCAGTTTATTTTTGGCTTACACGCCCGTTTCCGCACACCTGAATCGCCTTCGTTCTTCCATCTTTTCGCAGCAAAGGCTATGGTTAACCTCGCCGGGTTCAAACGTGTCACAGTAGCACGCACTGACAAACTGCCATTAATAATATAATATCGGAAGATTAAACTTCTTTGAAAACCCGTAAGTGCCTTGCCACGAGACATTCTACTTGATCATCTGTACGCTGCTTATTTGTGTCTCTGCTGTCGTTCGAAGGCTTTTAAACTTGTTCGTGCTTAGCACACATATCGTATGCACAGAGAGGGATTTCCGAATACTTTTGGTAGGGTAGTATACGTTGATCTGATAAGCTGCAGTAGAATTCGGTATATATTCTTTTCCATTAGACACTTTAGGCACTGTGCCCAGGGCTTACGAAGTTTTTAGGGTCTAGTCTAAGAAAAACCGGGACCCGAAAAAAACATAATTCATTTTATTCCAACAGTAAATTTCTAAAAGATCAGTTCTTTCTGTTAGCAAAATCATTAACAATGTCATCAAAGTTCATATTGCGAGTAAGTCAGTGCTGCTGAAATGTGTTGTTGAAATAACTTCAAAACTAAATTACAGAAACTCTTTCGAATTGCATTTAAAAAAAAAAAGTAGATTTAACGCAAGGGCATTTTAATATGCTTGATTTAATGTAGTAGGGTCTCGGAATGAAGAGTACCTCGACCTGGTACTACTGCCACTTAAGTACACCATCTGTACAGTTTCTGACAAATAAATTGTTCTTGTTTATACTCCTGCACGACCACCAAGTCAGAGGAGTGTAATAAATCATGAAAACAATCGCATTTAGCAGTCATGGGCTTGAACCACGGCATAGTCTACTCTAAGATCGTGTGCTGCGTACTCTCGCCCCTGACCACTCGGCTAAGTATTCTTCTAGATGGAGGGAAGGGGGAAGAAACAAACAACTCTACTAATCGATGGTCTTGATGTAAATCCACTCGCGTTTTAAACATAGGGCAAAGTGCAAACCAACGAACGTACTTTGGACTCTTCAAGGCCAGTAATTTTACGAAATTTCAGGCTCTAGTGTAGTGTGTCACGAACGTTTCCAAGCCATTCTTGAAACTGTATGCGTTTCCCTAGAACAAACTAAACCAATAACTGTACTGCGCATGACTCGTTATTGCACACATCCGTTGCAGTCATTGTCTGAAAAGATCCTTTTTGTGCTGAGCCTCATCTACCTGCTTCAACAAACTACTTCGAAGACAATACTCCAGTCCGCCAGGATTTCTGCAGAGTGCACCGAAGATGACGCAATTGGGCGTCTTGGGGTGACATTGTCACACCCCCTTACCTCGCGAAGGATTAGTGACTGCTTCGGCGCGTCAACCGGAAATCCTCAGAGCACGATACGCCTTCGCACGTGCACTCGGCTCGCGAGATGAGGTTTGGGCGAAACATCTCGTCTGTGTCAGGTGAACATTCAAATCTGCCCTCGTGCATCCACGCGGGGAATTCATTACGCAACCCAATTCGAGGGTTTTCGTCATTGCTCCGCAAATTTTTGACATCTCAATTTCGCATTTCGCCAACCTCACTCAGATGGTAAAAGCGGTCGTTGAGAGAGACGCTTAGCGATCGGAATTCACGAAGCCCAGGTAGACGCAACGATCTCAGTCTGAAAAGGTAGTAATTCCTCATTTAACTTAAATTAATCAATCACATTCTTAAAAAGATGATTTTTTTCCTCTAAATTCTGAATTTTCGGAATTTTACATTTCTAATACGAAATAGAATTTCACCGTATGATGTTTTTCACAAAAATAGAACGTTTAACAGCTAATTTTTTTTTTTAAATTCAATTATTTTCTAAAACTAAACGAAATAAATAATAATAACAATATGATTACATCTTCTGCTATTGTTTTAAGTATATATGAAAACTTGAAAAAAAAAACTAAATGTATTAACTTGATGATATTTATCTATTTTTAATGTAATATTTTATTTTTTGTACGAATACTCGAATTTTATTTAAATTCATTTTAATATTTACGTTTATTTTACTTTGTTATAATAGTTTTTTGCTATTTAAATTTCACACGACGTAAAAGGGAGAATTCTACTGTGCGAATTTAAAATAAAATTTTTACGAATTCGTTTAAAAACACCCGTACACAAATAACCTTACTGTCAGGTTAAAAACAGAAATACTGTATTAAAACATTACGAAAACAATCAAGCTTATAGTACAAAAAAATAAAAAAATAAATAAATAAAAATAGTCAAAGAATGGCACATGAAACGCCAATAACTGAAGAGAATCCTATCACTCGGGTTATGTAGTCAGTCGTAGCCCAGGTGTCAATGAAGAGTGTGGAGGGAGGGTCGAAATAGCAACAGGAATAGGATTCGGAGACCCATGCTACGTCCAGTAGCACTTGTCTACGTAGAGCAAGAGAGCGAGGAAATAAACTTCTGTAATCCGGAAGTGGAACTTGGCACAAGGAGAGAAGTGTTTGTCATAAAACAGAAGGGAAGTTGCCGTGAAGGCTGTAAAGCGATAAACAACTCAAAAAGCCATGTAATTGCGGCTACAAACTACATGGGAACGAAACATATGAAGCCGACCTGCCACTCTGGCAGCCACTAAGTTTTCTCAGCGAGAAACCATCTAGGTGTTGAACGCCGAATACCACTAACACCGATATCACCTATCTGTTGCCCACTGCGCCATTAGAAACCAAACAAAAACTATCCTCTCCATCGTATTATGTCTCGGGTTACAGCAGAGCAGAGTTCCCAATGGCGAGGTTGCGAAGATAATCTTTGGGATCATGAGCTGGTTGGAGATTGTTTGACCTTCCTCCTAAGGAGGACAAGGAACACTTCTGCTCATCAATGGAGGAAGGAAAAAACGTAAGACAATTGGCAACGTTTCAGTATTAAAAATGCGAGCTGGAGAAAGCGATATTTCGCTGTACGAAAGACCCCTCTTTTAAGAGTAAGGTAACCTTTGGTTCGGCGAGGGGTCGGAATGCAAGAACTTTCCAGTCGTGCCATTACGGGCTCATTTCTCTTGTTACAACACATTTGTTTGTCCTTGGACCTGACCTCAAAAATGAGGATTCTCATCCACATTGCTAATCTTCGAATACAAAACGCAAGAACCATAAAATTCATATTTTGAAGCTGATGGCATCTGCCATCAGTACAGGCCACAGTAAGTTCTGTAAAGACAGTAATTTTAATATACACAGAAAAATATAAGTACGTTTACCCGATCATGATATAATCGCAATAAAGTATACGTAGCCGAGCGATAACGCAGCAGTTCAATAATGCACTCATTTAAGTTGACCACATGGCAGCTAAATAAGGTATTGTTTATGTAAACTCCTCTGACGTTGTGACTGTCCCGCAGTATAACAGAAAATTTATTTAAAAATATACTTTTAATGATAAACACAACAGTAATAGTGCTATACTGTACCTCTATTTGACGATAAATGTAATTCATAAAAAATACACTGAAAAGAATCAAAAATAAAACAATAATAATAATTGAAAAAGCTACAAAAAGGCCTTTGCTTGAAGCCGGTGATAAAAGTACTTAGGAATAGGGGGAGGGTAATGAGATACGATCAAAAGACTCTTCGAACATTAACTCGCAATGGAAGATATTCTCAAGTCATAAATTCTTTTTATCATTGGGAAACTTGTTATAGACCGTCCCAAAGAGTTGAGCATATTCACAGAAGAGTGAGAATTAGCGCATTCTATCGCTATATCTTAGAGCCACTTCATCCCTATGGACACCAGGATGGAGATGAAATTCTCCAATCACAGTTTTGCCTAGAACGATGGTCCAAGAATAATTCTTGCTATTATTTTAATCGCTGAGGTTCTGCGAATATCATTCTCGAATATTTTCTCTGGAAGTCTAGTCAGTTCAGCAATGGTTGTCATTCCGTTGGTGTTGCAACGTGGAGGAATGGATATGACGTTTGTAAGAGACTCAGATGGTGATCCAGAATTTAATACGGGAAGCGGTTCGTGAACAGTGGCTGCTGCAAAGCCACTCGTTTCCAAACCGCAAGATGGCTGCGAAGATGAACCTGTCTATATTGCTTCATGTTCTCTAACCATGGGCATAGAGCAGGGCATTTGTCAACTCAGGCAGAATGTTTTTTGGTGGAGGAACTCTATGTGGTAGTGAAAGTGAAGTTGGAGTGTAATGTTTCTCTCAATGTTTCTCCCATGGTAACGACTCGAACTTGGGATTCCTGCAGCGCTGGAGTAGCCCTCGTGGAAGTACTCTAGACTCTAGAGAGAGTATACAACATTAAGCAGACTTCGAAAGGGTGATGAAGAAATTTTTCGAGATAGTTTTTGAGCTGTTGAAGTTTGGAGATAAAGTTTTCGATGAGCCTGAAGCCTTTTCTCTACGGTCTGTACCAACTAATATTTTCAGATCACCAAAAGAACAGTGTCCTTTCTATTGATGCCATAGGGCATTAGAAATGCTGGAATAAGGATGGTGAAAAGGACACCTATTCGCGGTAATATCACTCGAATGGGACGGATGTAGATATTGCCAGACGCCGCTGTAAATAGTGAAATTATGTTAATTAGTTGATTCTAAACGCGAAGGACATTCTAGAAACCAGAAGAGTTGCTTCCATAAATGAAAATGGATGCTGCTATATCCATTACGTCAAGGCAGACTGGATGTCAAAGTAAATAATTCTAGAACTCAGTTCACTGTTATCTTCGAAAGCCTCTAGCTGTAACTAATTATATTCTCGATATACAGTGTTGCACCTTGGAGGTTGGTGGTGGTTGATACATTCTGTCCAATAATGGATCTGTTCTGGGTGTTTGGCAGCGCCCATTTTGTCACTTTTGTTAGTGTTATTTGCGGGTTAGGCTGTATAAGTACTTATTCCAAGATGGCTGTAAGAACCCTTGTGATATGATGGAATTGTAGATGTGAAACGGTTGGTTCTACCTTTCTTAGACATTTGATGAAAGATTATGGAATGTTATCGGTGCCCATTGATAGTAGCATTAAAATCTGATTTGAGATGCTTTCTGCTGCTATGGATTGAGAAGAAGATGCTTGGCCGTTTAACTTAATGAAACAAACTTTGCGAAATTGAGGAAACCTCCAAAAACTTTGCATCTTGCATTTCACTTCACACATAGACGTTGTCTCAATTCTAATTAATTTCCATTTTATGCCGAACTGTTATAATTCATTCTATTGGCATTTAGTGCAGGAACTCACTCCATGTCTTGTCTTGTCTATTCCCGAAAAGTGGGCAAATTTACGCCACTGAACTTAATTTGTCCGATTGCTTCAACTCAATATGAAGAGAACCGAATACGATAAAGAGCGCAGTACATAGTCATTTAGATAGAAGTGGAATTCTGAACAGTACACAACATGGTTTTGTCGAGGGAAATTCATGTTTAATTTACCTTGTTAACTACTATTTTGACAGAATCACTCATGATCTCTATATAGGAATAAATTTCGACCTGTCCCAGTCTAAACTGTTGTCATGTTGAACATGTTCCAGTTTAAACTGTTGTCATGCTGTCGTGTTGAACATATTCCAGTTTATACAGTATGATCATCACACAGATCTCAGGGTGGCTGAAAGTCAGGAGGCAGAGTTGTGATTAATGGTTACTCTTCAAATTGATCACCGTTAGAAGGGCCCGTCGTCCCAAGGATCAGTTTTGGGATCACCGACCAAGGGATAGAAGGCCTGATGTCAAAATTTTCAGATGATCTGAAAATTGGGAAGTGGTTAATGATCAGCAATGTTCCATCAGGGCAAGTTGAACGGGCTTCTAGAATGGTCAGAAAAGCATTTTGATGCAGTAGAGTGGACAGGCAGCAAAGAAAGTCTATGGTGTCGTATCGACGATTTATCGAACACTGGCTTGTAGAGATAAGGAGGTCATAATCCTATTGTATAAGGCAATTGTAAGACCAAACTTGGAACGTTGTCTTCAAGTATGGAAACCGTACCTAAAAAAGACATTGAGCTTCTTGTAAGGGTCCAAAGACGAGCAGGCCACTTGGTGAGATCTACAGGACACCTGAACACCCATAGAAGAAAGGTTTCGAATATGTCTAAGCTACAGAGCTTAGCAACCAGCAGGTACATTTGGGGGGGAGGCTCACTGAAATTTATAATTTTTAGTGTTATAAATAATTCCAGAACCAGGCGCCATAAATTTAAATTACGGGGAAGGAGATTTAGGATGGATTGTAGGAAGTTAGCATTAGCATTAGTAGAGGCATTTGATGTAAGAAAGCAAGCTTATGCAGCATCAGCCAAAAAAAAAAAAAAAAAAAAAAAAACCACTTCCACTTCACCCCTCTGTTCGTTCAAAATACCTGTCCAGCTGAGCCTTAAACTTATTTAGGCTATCAACCTCTACCACAAGGGATGGGAGTCTGTTCCATCAACCAACCACCCGCTGGCTAAAGGCAAATTTCCGCACGTCTATCCTACATCTGTCTTTCCTCAATTTGAATTTATGCCCTCTCAGGTGATTTTTCTGAGCTAGAGGAAGAATCCCATCAGCATTGAGCATGCTTAAACCATTCAAGGCTTTATACACCTCTATCAGATCACCTCGCTGGTGCCTAGTCTCCAGACACTGTAATTTGCAAAACTTAAGCCTTTCTTCGTAAGAGCACCCCTTTGTTCCATTCACTAATCTTGTTGCCCTTCTCGTTCCAGCAGCTCTACATCCTTCTTGAAATGAGGCCTCCAGACCTGTATACAGTACTCTAGGTGTGGCCTGACCATCGCCTTATACAATGGAATAATCACCTCCTTATCCCTGCTGGAAAAATTTCTGTATATCATTGACAATACTCCACGAGCTACTCTTGCAGCCCGTCTGCACTGCTCAGAAAACTTCATATCTGCCTGCACAACCACCCCCAAGTCCCTTTCATTCTCTACCACTGTCAGTGTAGTACCACAGAGTTGATACGTTGCTCTGGGGTTGCTGTTTCCCATGTGTAGTACTTTACATTTGTCAATGTTAAACTTCATTTGCCACCTCTCAGCCCATCTGCTCAACCTTTCCAGATCCTGTTGCAGCAGCATAGTGTCAGTAGGGTCCTTGACAACCCTGCCAACCTTTGTATCATCTGCAAACTTGGACATTAAGCTTGATATACCATCATCAATATCATTTATAAATACAGAAAACAATAATGGACCCAACACTGAGCCCTGAGGGACTCCACTAATAACATTAGTCCACAATGAGCAGTGTCCATTGATTACCACTCTCTGTCTTCTCCCCCTCAACCACCCCTTTATCCATAGCAGCAATTTGCCTCCAATGTCACACTGCTCCAATTTGTGTAGCAGTCTTCCATGTGCAACAGTATCAAAAGCCTTTCTAAGATCCAAATATATAATATCAAAGTTATTCCCTGCATCCAGTTCTTTTGTGACTGCATCATAGTATCCAATCAAGTTGGTCAGGCAAGACTTCCCCTTAACAAAACCATGCTGTGTCTGAGCTATAACTGAAGTCTTGTCTAAATGATCCTGCAGTGCTTCTTTAACCAGTGCCTCCATTAATTTTCCTGGAACAGAAGTTAAGCTCACAGGTCTATAATTACTTGTGTCAGCCTTTGATCCTCCTTTGTGAATTGGGGCCACATTTGCACATTTCCAGTCTATGGGTACCTCCCCTGAGTCCAAGGAAGCTCTCATAATTATGGCTAAGGGTTTGCTTACTTCCTTTGCTGCTTCCTTTAATATAACTGGATAGATCCCATCCACCCCGGGTGCCTTTCTTGTGTTTATCTTCAACAGTTTCTCCTCCACTTTACTCCCAGTTATTTCAAGATTCTGTAGCTTACTGCTAGAGTTGAATACACCTCTGGCATTCCCCTTGCTGAATAACTCCTCATGTGTGAATGTCGATGCAAAATATTCATTTAGTTTGTTAGCTACCTGAGCAGGATCATCAACAGTTGACCCATCAATATCAAGTGGACCAATCTGATTCATCCCCTTCCTTCTAGAGTTTACATAAGTAAAGAACTCTTTGCTGTTTTTCTTTGCATCCTTTGCCAAGGATTTCTCGTAATCTGCCTTCGTCTGCCTTCGCCTGCCTAACCTCCTTTGTAACTTGGTTGCATATCAACTTGTATCTATCATAGGCTTCTGTGTCATGTGTTAATTTGTAAGTATCCCATGCATTTCTCTTCTCTTCCATATGTCTCATTAGTTCATCTGACATCCATTTTGGCCTAAACCTTGAACAATATTTCTTAGTTGGTATGTAAAGCCTAGTAGCTTCCAAGATAAGTTCTTTGAATGCTTCCCATTTTGAATTTGCTGTTGGTAACATCATCAGTTGGTCCCACTGTATAGAATTAAAATACTGTCTCAGTCCATCGTAGTCGCCTTTACGGAAGCAATAACCCTTCCCTTTACCCCTAATGGTAGTTACCTCTTTGAGTAAATCCCACTTCAGCACACTGTGATCACTGCCACCTAGTGGTTCCTTTATCTGCAGATTCCTAATGCATGAAGAATCACTGCTGATAATCAAATCAAGAGTGTTCCTCCCTCTAGTTGCCTCCCGAACATGCTGATGTAGAAAACAATCATCCAACAAATCCACAAAAGCCCTGCTAGTGTGTGAGTAACCAGCCCCCAAATTCCAGTCAAAAAAAGTTTTCCTTTATCCAACTATTAATTAATTACCAGAATAAGTTACCCTTTGTGCAATTGAGGCTGATAACCTTGCATAATTCAAAGGTCAGCTGAAAGTTACTTACCTATGTGAGGAGGATAGAAATGTTTATTTTCTTTTATATAAAAGAAAATAAACAAAAATAAAAGAAGCATACCCACCGACGAGAAGCCAATAAGCTTCGAAACGGCGTCGCCTGTGTGGTGGTATCCGCCGAGAATAAGTAACATTAGTCTTCACCATAGGTGAAGCGTTACTTATTCGAGGTAGTGCAATATCATGGCAACTCTTTATGAATATGAGATATAATTAAAACGATGCATTAAAACTACTTTGGTAGTAGAAATGATGTGCGTATTACCCATGCATAATTAAACTCCTTCATACAATTAGTCATTTAGCCAAGAAATATCCTTTAGATAAAAATAAAAGAAAATTAAAATAAATAATAAGAAACAAAGTGCTTCTTAATTCTCCCACTTAATTGACGATCATCTTTTATTAATTTACATTGGTTTCATTCACATTTTGCCAAGGTTTATTAATATTAATTCTCTCTCTCTCTCCCTATATACAAAATTCATTTGACATTAAAGTTAGCAATTAATCGTAGACAGGTAAGCATGGACAATGTTTAGTGTATGCTAAGCATAAGATGGAAAACCCGCATAGATCTCACATAACGTTTCCAAGACATTGTATTGGTACTAACTGAGAATGTTAGTTAATAGTAAGGAACACGAATTACATACGTTGCTAAAAAAAAGCAATAATTTAATTATCACAGTCAGACATTTCCAACCTCAGACTGATAGGAAGTACAAAGTGACGAATTACATATTTTCGAAACCGTCCGCGTTAATTAAATTGCTCCTTTTTAACAACATAATTTGTTTCTTAATATTTATTAATGCTAACCATCGCGCTGTTTCATAATATTAGTAGCGACAAATGATGCAAGAAAGCAAGGTTATACAGCATCAGCCAAAAAAAAACCTTCCCATATCACCTGTCCATTCGCTCCAACAGTTTTATCGTGCTTCCTTGATTTTATTCAAACTACCCACTTCCACAACAACAGATCGAAGTTTGTTCCAGAAATTAACCACCGCTGGATGAAGACAAACTTCCGCGCATCTATTGTGCAACCACCTTCCTCAATTTGAATTTATCCCCCCCCAACCGCGTATGTTGTCTGAGCAACAGGAAGAATTCCATCAGCATTAAGCTTGCGCAATCCATTCAAAGCCTTAAACTCCTCATTCGGATTATCTGGCAGGTGCCACACATGCTGTAATTTGTAGAAATGAAGCCTTTCTTGATGAGAGAACCCTTTTGTTCTCTTCATCAATCTCGTTGCCATTTTCTGCATCTGTTCCGGGAGATCCATATCTTTACTAAAATGAGGCCTCCAAACCTCATGCAGTACTCAAGATGCGGCATACCTATTGCCTTATAGACTGGAATAATCATTTTCTTATTCCTGCTAACAAACTTTCTGTATATCATTGACAAAACCTCATGAGCTGTCCCGGCAGCCTGTCTGCACTACCCAGAGAACTTCACATCTGACTGAACAATTACCCCCTGTTTTTTTTTTTCATTCTCCACTACACTGAGTGTAGTAACACACGGTTGGTACATTAATCTGGGATTATTGTTACCCATATGTAGTACCTTGCATTTGTCAATGTTAAACTTCAATTGTCACTTCTCAGCCCATCTTTTCTAGGTCCTGTTGCAGATACTTTGATTGTTGTCATTAATCACCCTGCCAGCTTTTGTATCATCTGAAAAGTTAGACATTAAGCCTGACATACTTTCATCAATATCATTAATAAATACGTAAAACACCAATGGCTCCGCACTGAATCTCCAGAGTCTAGTGTTGAGTCGTTGGTGTTTTATAATGAAGAGCAGTGCTAGTTAATAATCAGTTTGTCTTCTACCCGTCAACCATCTCTTTATCCATAGCAGCAACTTCCCCTTAGTACCACACTGCTCGAATTTGAACAGCGGTCTTCTATATGTGGTGTGAGTATTACTGTATATAATCTCATAATTAATAAAACAAATTGGGGAAAAAAAGAGGTAGTCAATCTTAAGAAGTATATTGACTTAAAAGAATTATCAAAGTGTGGGCTACCAATAATTTGTTTAAACCTTCCTCCAGTTTATTCAGATTGCCCATCTCCTCAACAGTAGGTTGAAGTTTATTTCAACAGCTAACTCTATACACCAATTCCTTTTTCAGTTCAAACCTGTCCAATCATGTGCGCCATCCGAAAAGGATTAAAGATGCCATCATCTTTTATTCTTTTTGGAGTCTATAAAGCCTTATACGCTTCAGTTATTGACTGGGCCAGAAAGTGATTGGTACTTGTGGACTGGTCATTCACACAGTAGCAGAACTTTTCTACATGTATTCTGAATGATTGTTTTTTACTTTTCCGATACCTGCTAACTGGCCACTTTGAGTCATCTGTGAATTGATCACTTTGATGGACAGTTTCATTCGTTGAAGTTAGAAATTCGTGTCCAGAGCTCTTCCAGTCCCCCCCCTCATTACACACACTTAACTGGAATATGCTTAAGGTTGGCCATAGTACTGTTGTTAGCGAGCAATGGATGGAAATTATAATATAAATAAAGGCATTTGATTTCTATAGCCACTGACTCTCATTATATTCAATCCCACATACCGCATGGGAAATGTGTCATTAGTTCAGAATTCCTGCTGTATACATTTTAATCCTGCAGGGAGCGCTGCCATCTTTGTGAATAAAAGATGATTGTTTTCAAACAATAATTGAATAAATTTTTGCATGACAAGTACGAAGAAGCGATGACAGTTCGGCGAAAAAGCTCCATTTAAGGAAAGATTTTATGCGACGCTTTAAATATTTTGAAAGGCATATCTACCACCCACTCAGAAAGCGCTTGTGCAGTTTCAGAAAATCAAACAATGCAATGACGCGCTAGCCAGATAACCCAGTGAGCAGATACCCGATACCAGATGTGAATCAGAGTAGCGCAGATGCTCGCAGATACCGCGAGGTCTCGTGGACAACTCCACGCAAATACGAAATTAGATGAGCGTTGTTTAATGTTCAAACGATTTTGAATGAGGCTCGGTTAGCGAACGTTTATCTCCTGTTTACCTACCCTCTCCCGAATCCAATATCTTTTTTGATTCATAACTGACTGACTTGCCGAAATAATCTCCCTGAACCATCTCGTTTGGCTTGCTATTCCGTTCTTACAAATGACCTCGGAGTTTTATATTTGTGACCCCCTCATTTCGATTTTTTTCTTTTTTTAATTGCCAAGATGAAAATACATTCTCCATTCATTATTTTGCTTATTCCTTTAAGGGTCTTAAACACCTTTATCAAGTCACCTGGGTGTGCAATCCACATCTTCTAGACGTTCCTCATATGGATAGTCATTCTTTGGATCCTAAAAAAATTTTAAAGAACTTCTAAAGGAGTCTGAAGGAGTCACCTAAAAAAAGGTCTTTTTTAAGGTGACTCCTTCACACTTCAATGCAATATCGAAGTTTAATCTAAAGCCTAATCTTTTATCTTACAGTTTAATATTTTAATGCTGATATACGGGAATCTACTGGCTCTTCTTGGCTGACCCACTGATATAAGTGTATATTATGAAGCGTCCGTGGACAGTCCCAAAACATAGGGATGTTCATAAAGACCCAATGAGTGGAATGCAAAGAAACTTGTCTACAACAAGTACATACTTCTTGTGTCCTTCATGGTTAACGATTCTAATATTTTTAAGAATGCGCGCGTTTATTTGACTAAACTGAGGCCCTCTCAAGTAGCACAGTGGTCATAATCACATTAAACTGAGCCAGAATCCAAATTCGGTAGATAGCCGATTATAATCTTCACTGGTGACATGCATGCGTTTGCTGCTTTGGAAATAAAGAGGAATAGTTTAAGTATAACTTGAGAAAGATGCAAGCAGAGCCAGAGTAGAAAATTAATGTCGAGGAAAAGAAGGAAAAAAAAAAGGGGTCTTCTTTGCCTGGATTGCGGGCCCTTTTGGCTGGGATTTGGAATCCTTTTCAGTCCAGGACGAGGTGGAGGGGCTTGCATTTAAAGCACTTATTAACGATCAGATTTTTGCTTTAATTTAAAATTAGTAAACAAAGCAAACTGCTTTTTGCAAGGACTGAGCAGTGTTGGATCCTGAGTAAATTGAAACAAATACCTCGTGTTTTATTTTCTTAATTCAGTTACTGCCAATCACATCTCATCATTGTTCTATCCTCCATTCCCAGAAAAACAGTCTGGATCCTACCCTGGGGCTGGGGAGCACACCCCCAGCGCTTCCCTTGTGACACGAGTGTACCTAAGACTTAAAAATCAGCACTTCTGAGCGCTCGTGGATGAGTTACGGGGAACAGTCATTCATCTCCAGCTCCCTCCACTAATTTCCGAATCACACCGAGCTGTATGGCAGGGGCGACGCTTTAATCAGCGACACATCTCTCTCTCTGCCTGTCGCTCCACGGAATTCGTGCCAGTCACTCCAACAAGTGTGTGCAACTTGACTACGTATCAAATATGCCCGTCCCTTATTTACGACTCCACGACTCTTTTGTACTTTAATACGAAGCACACGACAGCCCAAGTTTGTCCTTCATTACCTTTCGTTCGGCGCTCAACCCCCCTCCACCCCACCCCACAACATTCTAGGTAATAATGAAAAGAGAAAGAAAGAAAATGGGCCGCCGACCAGATGGCTTGTTGATGTGGCCACTCATGAAGAACCAACGCCAGCTCACGTCACAGGAAGTCAGAACACTATTGGGACAATTTGACGCTCGCCTCTGTTCAGGGTCACTGTGCTGTTAAGCGGCACGGAGCTGTAGCCTTTGGCCTTTTGTCGTACAGAGAGAGTGGGTGAGCGAAGGCGGCTACTTTGCACGCCCGTGCACTGGTTTTAGTTGTCGTTTGTCCGGTACCTGTTCACCGAGTGCTTACGTGCTCTCCCCCGAACGCCCAAGCCGAATCCGAATGAACTTGTGAACGCAGTCACCGGCGGATATCAACAGACTGAGGTAAGTGGGGACGTTATCGTAAAGAAACATCGGACTGCAGTTAAGCCTATCGGCAGGCAACGCGATACAAAGCAGAGTCACCCCATTATTTTGAAGTGCCATCGGGTGACTCTCTCGTCCACAACAGAATGTACGCAGTAATTAATTCTCCGTTTGAACTACAAGGGTAACGGTTCCACGTAATACAATGTAAGTTCTGTGGTAATACCACGCGTCTAGTAAGTCCACTCCCCTCCACACTTCCCTTTCGTTTTGCTGTTGTATCTGCTTAATCTTCCAGTATTAACACAATTAATACGTCTCGGTTCATAATCTCCATTTAGTCATGCGCACATCATTGTTAAACCCTTCTGTGTATGCGGGTTTGACATAAAGTAGAGGTACTCACAAATTACAAGTTTTAACCAAGTTTCAGTAGGTCTGTATTGTATTAGTACATATATATAATGCGTGGAGTTTAAATTTAATTAAATTTAAACTCCACGAGGATTTAATTTGCTACACTTTCTCCCTTAGAAGCTTTTGCTTCAGAAAGTAATGGAAAATCGAATTAGTAAAGTTGCTTAAATTTTGGCAATGAATTTGGCAATTGTATTTATATTTTACAAATCTTTTGGAATATTAACTGCGCAATCTTAGTACGCAATTGTAAGACTTAATACTATCAGAACATTCGTATAGATAATATAAAAGTATACTTTACTATAAATTTTCGTTATATTATGCAAATATTACTAGCGTACTACAATATCATCTCCTTTTCTAATATTTCTCTGAGACTTTTTATATATTTTTTTTGGAATTAAGAGTGTTTTTTTGTTTCTCAATAAATAATTTTTAAAAATGAATAAGTTTTATTTGATTATTCTAGTAATTAGGACTATGACAGGACTTTGTTTGATTTTTGAATTTGCTACTTGCTGGAAGAGGCCTTTCCAGGTGGAAATGGCGATAAATGATTATCTTCTGAAGGTGCAAACAGAGAAGAAGATTCTTCTATTTCAGCTGCCCAATCCAGCTACAAAGGTAGCCATGATAATGATGTGGAAGATGCATGGACGAGCTATTTCACTCAAGATGTTTTGCATTATCTTGTGGGCAACACAAACGTGAAAATACAAGGGATGAAAAGCTGATCCAAGACACATTATTCTTCTTATATAAAAGGAATTGACATAATTGAACTGAGAGTAGTTATATAAGTTTTCTATACTTCTCTGGAATCATGGAATCTTCTAAGGAAGATGAAGCCTGTTTGCTGCAGATAGCACAGGAAGAGATATTTTTCTTGCCACTATGAATGGTATGCGGTTTTTGTCCATTCTTTTATGGCTCACGTTGGATTGTGCGTTTGCTGTCATTTTTATTAGCTTTTGGAAGTCTTTGGACAGATGTGCAGGAATTCAAGCCGCGATGCAATTGATTTTTTTGGTTCAACTCTATTTGTACATGTTTTTTTGTTTTTTCATATCATTCCATCATTTTAAGTAATTAAGCCTTTGTAGTCGCCAAAGTTCCTGAAGAAGTCTTCTAACGTTTTTCTAATTAACTGTCCACTTATGCATAATATAAAAATATATTCCTAAAATGATTTACTTAAACTTGACGTAATATATATACACTATGCCTTACCTTTTTGACATGTGAACGTTTATAAAATAAAATTGTGTATTACTTAGATAGTGTACCACCTGGGTCTTGACAGATCCCACCAGCTAAAAGCAAATTTTAGCAACAATACGACTGAAATTACACTTAGCTCATATTTTAAAGAAAATATTCTTCACTATATCAGGAAATCTGATCACCTTAGTTTGGATCAGCGTTACTGCTGTCCAAATTTTTTGTCCTTCAGTATCTTTTCATTATAGAATACTATTTTGGCGCATTTATTTTGGACCAACAAAGTACTCGTGTATTCCATCCCACTGTCGCATTCTTGCTGTCCCAGATATAAACAGAATATATTCATTTGTTGTCGCTATCGTTCTACCAAATCACGCCAATCACGCGGAACGTTTTGAATTCCTTTCTTTGTAATTCGACTTTCTCCAATCTAACTTTCATAACAGTGAGGTAATATTCATTGGCGATTTTATGACTCAACTCCAGCTGACTTCAATTTTCTACATATAAGGATCGAGCTGGTAGAGATGTTGTGGCTTTTGTGATTACTGATGATCTCTCTCTCTCTCTCTCACATAGATGTTCAGCTTCTCCAGCATAACTTTTCTATAGATACTTCCATGGTGCAACGTCAGCATTCATTCACTGTCCAACTTCAAACTCACAGAACCAACTTTTTCTCTTCCTCGTTTATCCTTTCTACTCTTTTTCTCTGGAAAAACCTAATAACCCTTTTACAATATCTATATCTGTTCTTTATACTACTGAAAACCTTGGAAACCTCATCACTATGTCAACGAACATCAAAATCCTGTACCAACTTCTTTCATATAGAATCAATGCTCCTTCGAACTCCATAATTGTCTCCTTCAATCCAAATGGAAGACGGACTTCGAAAGGCTCAAATGTCAGAAGGAAATTGGCAAATTACAAATACATTAAGACGACGTTTCTATTTTTTACTGATTATGCTTCAGATATCGTACCACAGTTCAAAATTTACTCGAATATATACTTTGAAAAGCACCTAAATGATGACAATCTAAACACGTGAGAAAATGTTATTGCCATGTTTGTGCAGAATCCAGATTTCTGGCGACATATATTCGGTTTCATGCCGTGAGAGTTCAGTCCAACTCTTGTACATTTAGTACACTTAACAAAGGACCTTTCAGCCTGGAAACCTTACTTTTCAACACAGTGACGTCAAAGAGCGTAAGCGTTACTTCATAAACAAATAATGGCTGGCTGGCGCGCGCACACACACAGTCCTTGAACGTGTTAGCTCCGAGTGCGCTTGCGAGCTCAGCATATGATGACTACGCAGCAGTTCGTTTACCTCTGATTCCCAAACTGAATTTTGATTGCAGAAAACCTCCACAGCTTTCATCATTATCGGGCAAGGATCCGTGTCAAATTTTCCCAGCAACTTCAGCATCTTTAAGATATCCAAAACATAAACGCAAAGTCCGTTTTTATTCACTTTAGATTATATTAATACTGATTCTCCATCTGACGCGCATTTGTTTGAGTGTGTGTGCGTAAATAAGTGCTGCTAACTGCTGTTTCCCTCCGTTGTCTAATTTGAATACATGAAGAACGGAGAGCAGCGCATATTCCTCTTCTTCTTCTTCTTCTTCTTCGTGGAATGATCTAATGCAAGTTTACATTAATGCAACAGACAAAGGGGGTTGCCGATTCTCCTGCATCGACCGAGAGGTTCTCGGAATTGGCTTGTTTTCTTAGAAAATGTCATCTTCTCCCTTTTGTAGAACAGCTCATCGAGAGTGGCATTTTATGGTGGGAGAAATAGAATTTGAAACAAAAGCAGGAATTAAATATATTTATAAATTTCTTGGGACAGCAGCACTGCGCAGTTCGAAGTCTTTCTCAGAGGACTAGGAATCTTAAAAGTATTTATTTTCTTTTCAGAGGAGACAGAGATTTCACGATTTGGACATTTTAGCACCTCTTGAGCTATCTCAAACCTATCTGATCGGTCATCGTTAGTATGGATTCCATCAATCTCGATCCACTTGTGACATATTGGCTATGTTGGTTAATTAATTAATTTTCTTTATTATTGCTAAGCAAGGTACCAAAAACAATATTACTCATCACGGCTGCATGGGCCAAGAGTATCGCATTTTGGCACGTTTGATAAACATGATTAATGATGCATAAATAATTAGAGTAAAACGAAAAATGAATAACAATGTTTACATCGTTAAATTGGAACAGATAAGGCAGTGATCACAGTCAGGAGAATTACGGTTAGATAAGAATGACGAATTTCATTAATGGCACATATGTATTAAAAAGTTAAAAAAATACAAGTAGAAAAATATATGCAACGTTATACATCTCTGGAAAAAAAATGTAGCAACGAAGTTGGGTTCGATTCAGCATTAAAAGATGCCATTCCCTTACAAGGGTATTGCACTGTTTTTGTCCCAAAACTAGCACGAGTTATTTGCAAGTGATCATCTTCTGCAGGTCAATTCCAAGTCGTAGAAATGCCTGAATTTTTGGAAGTGTTTGGGTATGAAACGATCACACAGTTCCAGACGGTTGTGCCTCAAAATAAGTGTACGGTAGGACTTCATAGTCGGGGATTGTGCCACTAACAGATATTGGAACATTTTTTCAGATACAATGTTATTCTCTTTGTACAAATTCGACAGAAGGATTTTGTGAAACTTAAGCAGTTGCTCTTAACGTTTCTAAGGCTTTTTGATCGTGTTTGGCATAAAGGTCTTCCATCTCATGATTCTCATCCTCTATTTGTAATCAGTATCCAGTTTTCTCTCTGATCCCCCTAACTGAGAGTGATGGTAGATAGCTCTCTCTCTCCCCGTCTTTTAACTTCTCAACGAATGCTGATGTTTTTCAAGGTTCAGTTCGTTCTCCCATTCTTTTCCTCTTGCATATTAACGATCTTCTTTATCTCACTGCGAACCCTGTCTGTAGTTTCGCAGATGACAGCATACTTCATTCCATCTTAAAGTTTGAGAAACCTTGCTCCACACAAATTTCTGCAACTTCTTGAATAAACACCTCAAAACTGCTAATCTTCTCTAATATTCACCTAATTCCTCAAATGCTGACCTCCAAATAATCCTTCGGTCCTTCCAAACTCTGCCCTATTTCGTTTCTTCCGAAAGGTCTACTGCTTCTATGCGCATCTTCAACGGCACTCAGATTTCTAGAGAAGATCACATATCTCTATTAGGGATTACGCTGACTTTTAATCTCTCTTGGCATAAGCACACCACAAATATTGTTTCTTTTGCGTCTAATGAACTGGATTTTCTTTTTCGCTCTCGCCGTTACTTTTCTTCTAAGCAACTATTCTCAAATCGCAAATCTGGCTTACCATGGAATATTGTTCCCACAACTGGGGGTTGTGCCTGCAAAACCTCTCACCCAAGCTTCTGGAATCTACCTAAAAGAGAGCAGTCGAGTTAATTAATGACTATCTCTTATAGAGTCTCTCTGCACCGTCTCATACACGTTCAGTTTCTGCTGGATAGCTTTTCTATAGACACTTCCATGGGCCTTATTCTTCTGAAATGGCATCCTTAACTCCTCCACTCTCTTCTAGACCAGTCCGTACACGTTCTTCAACCAGTCAACGTTCATTCGCTGTCCACCTCGAAACTCATGAAACCAGCCTTTTCTCTTCCTCATTTATACCTTCAACTTCGGTTTATATCAAACAGACTCCACACAGACAGGCAGACAATTTTATAATTTCATTTTTAAAATCTGCGTACCTTGAAAACGGGACTGCAAATTTTGAAGGTGGATTAGAAATATTTTAATTTGTGCTTTCGCCTATAAAAACTACGAATCCAAATGAGTTCATGGCTAAAAAAAAATTGCGTGACTGAGTGGTTTCGCTACATTTTTCTCCAACGGACGACAGTTCGTCATAGAACACAGCAGCAGGGGCGGGCCGCTCCGAGGGTAAAAGGGGTGCACTGCACCCGGGCGCCAACGTTCAAGTGTAGCCTGAAAACCTGAAACTTGCACACATGAAGAAAATTTTAAAGCGGGGCGCTACATACCCTAGAAATGCTGATACCTCATGGGTTGTTCCTAAAGAGAGAAATAAACGTGTTCCTCCGGTACAGTTGGCTTGGTGCTCATTTTTAACAAACTAACCCTTAATATCTGCATATAAGAAACTACGCTAGAATATTACAAGGCTCTGTTCTTCATCAACACTTTTCCTCTTAATACGAATATTAAAAGTATTTTTTTTTTGCTCTTCTGTCTATAAATCTTATCCGACATTTTTCTAATGGAAGTTCGCAACATTCATCTTTTTCATTATTTAATAAAACGTTGCTCTTCACAAACAACCAACATCGCTGGATTATCTGTTTCTATCTCTTTAAATAGACCACTAATAGCCAACCTTTGAAGTTCACATATCATTTGAAACATCTTCGAAGACACATGAAGGTTATACGAAGGGCGTTTTTTGAAACCATAAAAACTAGATAAATAAATAAAATTTCTATTTATAAAATAGACCACTAATAGCCAACCTTTGAAGTTCACATATCATTTGAAACATCTTCGAAGACACATGAAGGTTATACGAAGGGCGTTTTTTGAAACCATAAAAACTAGATAAATAAATAAAATTTCTATTTATACTCCGGGAGGACTACATGAGGTCAGAGGAGTTTGCAAAAACACCACCTCATTTGTCAACCACACGAGCTTGAACCAAATTCGTAAACGCGTTTGAATCAACTCAAAGGGGTGTACTAATATGCCCTAGCAAGGCTACGGTGGCAGTTATGACTGTAATGAGAACAAAAAACATCGCCTTTAATGTTCCCGTTTTTTTCCTTATAAGAACCTCGTCTACCTCTAACGACACACTTAATGCCAAATGATTACCACTCTAAATTATTTTCCATTGGTGGTTAATAAATGTTCGTTTATAGTGAAACTTAATGTTTTCGTATTAAGAATCCATAAAGAAGGTCCGCTATGGTTCCTCCACATCCAACATTCTCTTCCATACCAAATATTTTCTCCTGAACAACTATTAACCATGTGTGAATTCCAAATACGCAAACACACACACAGTCCACGTCCATCATACAGACACAGTTTCTTCTTGGGATGTTTCTAATCTTCTTTTCTCCAGGGTATAACCTTCCTCAATATTTATTCCATCGAAAATCAGAATCTTGAGAAATACTAAGTCTTAACATTAATAAAAGTTCTGTTCTACTTCCCATGCTTCCCAACTTCTCCGTTCATCCATAGTGAAGAGTACTAAATTCAAGAGAAATTCTACAGGCGCGTCAAGGTCTCACTGGCTTCTTCTTCGCATTCCCGCTACAGTGCTAGCCTACCCATCAAAAACCGTTGGTCTAAGAAACACAATGCTTATTTTCAGCAGTCGATACCACGACTTATGTGGGTGAAAGATATACATAGTTAAAGAGAAGAAGGGAGCGAGTGAATAACCTTCAACCGCCAGTACAATTTCTCCTCACTATAAAACATTCCAGTTCAAACTAATTAATTCTAAACTTTAAACGCATTTTTGCACATCTATGCATTACTCCAAATAGTCATCTGCGATGCGCCCACTGCTTCCAGCTGGTCTTTCAACAAATCAGCTTGAATTAAATATAATATGCACTTTACACATTATATATGCACCAGAGCCAGTAGAGATCCAGGAAGATTTATTATTAGTATTAACAGTGAAGCAAGAAAGCGAGCTTATGTATTAATAAATATTATACTGCGCTCACCACAAATTATAATATTTTATCTATTATAATGTATTTGCTGGTAGAATGACACGGAGGACGTTCCCTGATACACCTCTAACTTTATATTGTATTCGTAATTGATTCTCCTATCATTTATCTTAAACTGCATTTATCTTAAACTCTCTTAGCATTGATTCTAGCATTGATTCTTGTGGGCAAAAAAAAAGTTTAACGTTGCGCGCTTTTCAGAAACGCACCTGCAGGATAAGAGAGTACTAACACTACGCATGCGTAATTACTTGTGGGCGTAATATTTTAGTAAGGTGCCTGCCCGTTCTACAGCAACCAAAACATTTCTATTATTTCCTTCTTCTGTTCTTCAACAAGCCATCATGTTCCGCACTCTTTCTTTCTGCAGAGTTTCACTGTAGGTGTGCGCTCTCTCGCTCGCTCTCTCTCTCTCTCTCTTCAATTCACGCGCGCACTATAAAAGTAATTCTCTGTTACTGACACTTCCTTCTTGTTCTCTTCCGGTCTGTCGTTTTATTGGTTATTTGTCCATTGTAAGTTCTTCTACTCGAAAAATAAAAAAAATAAAAATTATCCGCTATCCAACCTAATTTAAATTAAAAACCTACGAAATAAAAATCTCTACAACCGCGATTATTTAGCGAATAATTAGTCTCCGATTAAAAAAATAAAAAACCCAATTCTGATGCGAAGTTGCTTTGCCTCATTACCGTGACAAGAACCGTGAATTATCAGCCCTCTGCAGGCAGAATTTCATAGAGAATGGCATAAATCTGTTCTCCATTACACAGGATGTATCCCTTTAAACATCATTACATTTTATGAACACCAAAGACTTAAAAGGCAGGATGAGAGCGCAGAAACAAAAACTAAGAAGAGAAATCTCACTCGCGCACACTCTTGAAAGCGATGAACTTGTCATATACATAAATAAACGCAATTAACGATCGTTTTTATAATAAATGAAGTTTCCTTTGCTCACATTTGATGGAGCAGTGTCTGTTCCAGTCACATCCTTCAACAACGTTTTATTTAGAGCCTTTTATCTTATAAAGCCTCCAACAAAAGGTTACAGCCCTCGCTACTCGCTCAGTCGTTACGCTCGCCGGCCTTCCACATCGCGTGAAAGGCCTGGGTTTGATTCGCGTTGAGGTGAGGTGGACAGAACTTTCATGGACATTATTTTTCATATCGTGGCCGAGTTAACAAGCCACGGTTGTTGTTGTTGTTGTTTTTGTTACATTCCGGTCAGTATGCAAAAATAAATAAAAGCGCTGACTGTTGGATAACGCGGATAACACTTTGTTGGAAAAGTACATCGATGCAAGCTTCAACAAGATAAGCTACCTCAAGGATCAGTGGTGAAAACAACTTCTGGGAAGATATCCAGCCCTTCGCTTGAAAAGGTTTGAACCCACAAATATTGCAGACGAAAGAGTCCACAGCATCAAACAGGAAAATTTAGTCCGCGTTACTTTACAAACCCACATTGGTATATTGCTGTTGGAGCTTTGGTTCTTTTGAAAGGTTTGTGTGAACCAAAATTGGATGTCATGTATTTTGTGTGCCACAGTCCTCTTTAAAAAAATTTGCAAGCTGTCAAGAGTGAAAAAAAGACTAATAAACTTGTCTGAATTAGAGAACTGTGAGATAAATGGGTGGAAATTCTACCTAAACTCGCCAAGTCAGAATTTTCTCGTTTTGCGGTTGGTTGGCAAAAGCCAACCAACCGCAAAACGAGAAAATCCTGACTTTTGCCAACCAACCGCTTGAATGGACTCTGGGGCCCTAAAGGGTCCAGAGTCTATTCAAGCAGTTTATCCACAGAAACTTGCAACATCATATATTCTGAAAAGTGAAATTCATGAAAGAAGAGCTCCACGGATGTAATCTCCTCTTATGAGCTAAGAGGACAGACACAACATTAACATGCGATTATTTTTTTTTTTTTGGGACAATTCCTTCTGAAACAGGACTTGCATATTTTAGGAAATATAAGTCATTTCCATAGTAATTAATAAGCAAAGAAGTGTTTGTGTGTACTTGTTATTTCATCAACAAACGGTCAGTTTATTTCTGTTTAAAATATTATACAAATAATATTCCCAAGAAGTAAAAAAATGTAATTCCTACGTTGCACAAAGATAAACTATAAATAACAGAGATGATATATCTCTGATCATTCTCTACCATGACTAAACGAAGCGGTAGATTGATCAGCTTGGCAATCCTGTACACGTGTGTGGTCTCACGTAATATTATATCAAGGAAATATAAACCACTGAATAAAGAAAACTGGTCTACTGTAAATAAGATCCGAGAAAGAATTGGTGAAATAAATCTTCCGCAAGAGACATAAATATCAGATGGACTCACTATAGGTTTGCCCTTCTTAAATAACAAAAAATAACGTTACTTTTCGACCTGTAAGAAATACTTCTGCAAGACGCATCCACCTGTCATTGTCCAAACTGGGGGAAAAATTATATTTAAATTTTATTCCTTTTTTACTTCTTAGTGTTATAAACATATTTTAGTGTTCTTATATTTTATAGGTATTGTCAACACTTAACTTCATTTTGTAGCAAACTTGCACTGAAAGTAAAATAAGTAGAATTTGGCATGCTCATTTAGCCTCGTTTAAATAAAAATATTATTAAATTATCCACTTTTATATCTAAATCACAGTAAAAGTTAGTACACACTTACTATCTCAATTTAACTGAGATAGTAAGTGTTGGTTGTTTAATGATAAACATATGCATAGAAATGCGTTGTAAATTCAGTAATGTCTTATAGAGTCAAGTTCTTGAGAACCACTTGTACTGAGTTAAAGCGTACCATTTGTTCGTCGTCCGTAGTCGACCTGGAAATATTTCTCTTAAAAGAAATCTTTCCAGAACAGCCTGACCTTTGGCGAAACAATTCAAACTCGACGAGGATTATCGGTTCCAATAGAAATAACTCTGTTAACGTCACCATTCAAGCAAAAATGTGCTTCGTCACTCATAAACAGTTTCTTTTCAAGTTCATTTAGTGTCCGCTTTAACTCCATAAACTGATACAGAACTTTAGACCCATTTCGTGCTTTAGTCGAAAAGCACCACTCTGCATTGCAACGTAATTTTCTTTGTATGTTAAAGGATAATATGTTGCTGATTGTCCACTTTGTTCTGCACTGTTCGCTGGATACATACCATCAACTAACCTTGTTACATCTCGTAAAGGGAGTCGAGAAACAGTTGCAGATTCATTCTCACTTTGCTTCTTGCAGTGGAAACTGCTTGGATAACTTAACCATCCTCATCAGGAACTGACGATCCTATTCTTAATATTCTTAGACTACAGCATCGTGTCTTGACTGCTATACCACCCTCGTTCTGCCATCTTTTAATAGCTGAAATTGACTCAAGAAAGATAACAGTGATTGCAGAAACACAGCAACAGTTGACTGTATTGAAATAACACAACAAAACCATTTTAAATTTAGTAAACACCACCTTGCGTCCAAATACTGGCTGCTTCAGCTATTTGTGGTCATTCGACACTTTCGTGGTAGTATCCGATATTTTTGATGCGCTGTATATCTTAAAAATTATCTGTAAAAATTCCCTGGTTCTTCGAAAGATTTTATGAGTTCCAACGAACACTTCTGGAAATTTCCAGCAGTTTAAACGTTTCATGAATTCCCATAAACTTGTCTTTCATTAAACTTTTAAGGGTACGCGATTTTAATTTATAAAAATAAAGCATTACTTGGGAACGAAGCCAGTAATCCTTAGGGAGAAATCATGCGAAAGGCAGCGCTCCAACTGAATCATAATACGTTAGCAGGAAAACGCGACATCAGCTCACTGTTTGTAGCCAAACATATTTCAATTATAAACATATTTCCTTGTCTAATCTCATTATGTGGTAATTGGCACGTTGATGCCGAACAACAATCTCCATAATTGCAAATCCCACAACACTCGTGGTATGCGATTTTCCTTTCTTTTGTTCTCCATCCCCCCCCCCCTCCACCCAGCAGAGACCACGTGGACTATATTGAGTATTCTCTGTAGCACCTTGTTTTCTAAACAGCAAGCCAAAGTATTCCCCTGGGATTGCCAAGGGGCCGATCGAAATGCCAAAGGATCAGCGCGTAAAAGAGCTGTACGTGCGCTTGTTTTCAAGTTACAGCTCTGCACACAGCAAATGCCTGCAATTACAGTACCCCACTCGAAATGCAAAATATGCCACACTGTACGTAGCCTCTGACCTCAACCAGACTTTCTTCAGTGTGTGTGCACCAGCTGGCCCACTCGAAAAAACAAACAGAGGCTTCATTATCGTAAAGTGGACCAAGCGATGGTGGGTGTATTCTCCTAATAATTAGGAAGGTTGATGCACTTGCTGATGGCAGAATTTTGAACTTTTTACTCTGCCCAAACAAATTAAGCCTTTTACATAATTTTTTCCACGCTGTGTAATAACTGTAGGACACTGTGTATTACAGATTACAACAAAATGGAGCTTTGTGCATGAAGTGCTGCCACCTGTATTTGGATACCAACCTGTATTTGGATACATGCGGGGTTTTTTCTCTCTAATGGATTGCATAACGCTTTTTTAAAGTAAGGCGATCTAAGGCAGAAAGGACAGGTTTTCCCCAGTGAGTTATTCCGGGTTTTCCAGCGTGTACAACACAATTCGGTCAGCCAACACAACTGATACTTTAACAGCCATAATACACTGTGGCGTATAAAAACCAGCAACTTTTTATTTTAATAAAATATGTCGCTACTAATGCAAACAGATATTTTGCAGATTTATGTCAGGGAATATGCAACTGTAAAAGCGCACCTTTATCACAAAATCTGTTAGCCTTAACTACGAGTACATTTATACCAACGTTCATCGAGTCTCGTAATAAAATCGGGTTTAAGACGCACTCTTTTAATGGACTCTTTTTTTCTTTTTCAGTCTGCAATTAATTGCTAATTTCCACTAAGGGCAGTGGCCTCCCCATCATAAGGGAGAGTTGCTTTCTCGCCTAACTATTTTACCTTCAGTTAAAGGGAACGGACATTACCAATACGGTGTAAGAATCGGTCTGTCTAAGCTCTCAAAACAGGATTTCTGGTTGGGCACTCACGTGTTTGGTGGACTCCACCCAAAAGCAAGTAAACGAAACTGTAGAACCTTTAGTCTTCCACGATGTCATAATATGACTTTTCTGTTCTCTTTGAACTGTGGAAGACGTGTTGTTGAAGTGTGGAAGGAACTGTTTTATGATCCAGTGGTGGTTGTTGTTCTATTTTAAAAAATAACTAAAGATGTACAAGGTATCACGGTCTGCTTTCACCAACCTTTTCAGCAACGAGCTACCTTCATGAGTTACATCGACGGACAGAACTATTTATAAAAACAGGAGGTAAATAATTGTTTCTAAAGTATGGAGCATGCATTATTAGTGCGATATAAATTATCGGTGTTAATTAATTAATTACAATCGTAGTAAATACTTTATTACTGTCGTGAAAATAACAAAGTATTAATTAATTAAAAGGAGAGTAGTAGATATTTAATGTGATACTTGGGAACGAATATTTTTATCTGTTTGTATCTGGAATATATTCAGAAAAGTAACAGTAATTATGAGCGTTATTTAATTGTTTATGAGATATTTATAAACTGCCCAGTTTGTAATTAATGCTGACAGCAGAATGAAATTTTGTCACGCTTGTGATAATGTTTCATCACAATATTATAATGATAGTGTTTTATCATTATCATGAGTTACTTTGGTGTTGCACTACTTTTTAAAAAGATAGCACGATTCCCTGGTGGATGGTGATGCCCTTTTTGTTCAAATACCAGTAGTGAACCGTGCTTTAATTCACACAAATGTAGTAAGGTTTAAGTAAAATTTAGTAAAGCTAAGAGTGAAAAACAGCACTGAAACTTCTCCCGATTATGCTCAAACCACGCCACGCAATTCTCATTAAAATGAAGCAGCTTTGACGCGGATTTATTTTGATCGATATATTTAGATAGGTTCATACAAACTGTGCTTATTTTGTATCGAACAATTTCTTAGTAATTTGATTAAAATGGCATGGATTTAATTGAGAATCATAGCGTTTTTTAAGGCTGAAAAATAAAGTAAAAATATCTTCGTATCAATGGCCAAAATTCGAAATTTTAATGTCTGGTACATCGGAATTTTTAATTTAAAAAAATTAATTGTAAAATATTATATTTCATATCTAAATAAATTGAAACCAGAGGATGACAGTGTTTGTGCCCTTTTTTGTATAATATACATTTGAGGTTATAATGTCCCTCTTGGTAGGTGGTAGGTCCCTCTTGTGTCTATATGGTAGGTGGCGTATACAAGAGATCAAAATGTTTGGATGTACCATTACCACGCTGTGTTTCACCAAATAAGAAGAAAAGTGTCACAGGCTTAAACAGCGGATCAGGAGAAATTAGAAAGGTCATGTGGCCTGATGAATCTTGCCAAAATGATGGAAGAGTTGACATACAGAGGAAACATAATTAAACAATGCTCCCCCCCCTCTACTGTACACCAACAGACTGGCTGCTGGTGTAAAAATAATGCTGCATGGTATGCTCTTATGGCTTACTCTTTATTCTCTGAAGCACTGGCCAGTAATGCAGACAGGAGTTTACTTAAGCATCTTGGCAGATCAAGGAGTACATCCAAGAATGTTATCTGTCTATCCTGATGCAAATAGGTACTTCCAGGACGACGATGACACTAGTCCCCGGGCTAAGTGTACATAATTGGCTGAACAGTCAAAGTACAGAACAAGGACTTCATACATCACAGTCCCAAGAAATCAATTCAATTTGAGCATCTGCTGGTGACTACTTAATAAAGTGGTCACCAGCACACTAGTGACCACTTTATTAAGACCCTGTCCTTGTTGAATTTAATGGGCTATGTTGATATTTATGTATTTTAAAATATATACATTCATAATAGTATGCATTTCTTGCAAATTGACAGATTTATCATCTTTATTGTATAGACATCTATATATCTAATATTCCCATCGCAGCGAAGGTAACGCCAGGGAAATATTTTAAAAAATACAAAAGGAAAACAAATATACACGCTGAGGTCTACCGCTGATACCGGGCAGACCGGGAACTCAACAGCTGACTTCGCATCGTTTTGTCTTTGAGTGGGTCAAGAAGGTCATCGTCCATTGCGTTTACAATGGGCAGCATCTCCCTAAGTAAGAATCTATCGCCCAACACTAGGTGATTGGCGAGGACGTGAGCGTAGGTTTGGTGAAGGAATCCTTCAGATATATATCCCAAATGTTAGGATCTGGGATTTGTGTCTGCATCCTGTCACTATCTGCAACACAAAGGAAAAACGCCGGTCCTGAATGAAGAGTTTTAGCAGTGCAATCGTGAGCGCGATTGCCATATCTGTGGTTCGGATGTCTGGGACAAGGTGAAATTTGTGGGTTGCACATTTCAGGTGAGGCGCCTCCGTAGCCAGGTGGGAAGGAGCAGCAGCGCGTAGCACACGCTTCTTGATTAGACCGGGGTTCGAGCCCGTCACCACCAAATATGGAGGATGCGGAAAGGTCAGGGAATGACCACCGCATATCCCGGAGCAATATGGCCTTAGTTGCTAATGCTCCTAAAAACCAAATAAACTAACTAATTTCAGGTGCCAGAATTCTGCAGTATAGAGAGATTTTATGTTTGTTGGGACTACTGATACCCAGACTTCTGGTCCATAAAATACGGTATCGTATAAGCTGAGTATCGATGGGTATCGTATCGGGCGCAGGATATATGACATACTCATATAAATTGAGCCCAGTTTATATGAGAAGTTTATATGAGAAGACCATTTATGCGGATTTGGCTGGATGTATATGGAGATTGAATGTAGAGAGATAAGTTGACTGGGCCTAAAGTTCTAATTCAATTTCGTTGGAGACTGTCATAGCTGTATCTGATGAAGAAATATTTGTTAATACTTTGATCATAAGCATAAGTTAGATAGTTGGTTTTATTAATCATAAAAGGGACTATGACAATTGAAAAGAGCACTAGGATTACACCGGCAGAAATATCACATGCTAGAGAGCGTTCATCGTCCGTAAGCATCAAGGTGCGCTTTGACAGAAGTGCACATCTCCACGAATATGGTAATTATGCTGGAGAAGAGAAAGGAGCTAAGGGAACGATATTGCATCTAAGGTTGAGTGAATATCTAAATAGGTCACAAAAAGCTCCTCCCTATATTGCAGGGCATTGGCGATATGATGAGATTCAGAGAAGAGATTAGTTACGGCTTATTTTCCTGATGCAAAAAAAATGTATTTGTGGAAGAGAGTGTGGCAAGATTTGATGCGAGATCTTCGGAGATTTTTCAACAAATAAAAAAGCCTCTCAGAGGAAACGTTTGGCTCAGTTTTATCAGTGGATAGTTAACATATTAGACATTTTTGAGAACATTTCCTCCTAGATTTATTTATTTTTTTACTTGGTTGAAAATCCTGCAGCAGTGTGCTGATATGCCGATTAACTCAGAGGTACAACTTCACATAGCAAATATAAAAGCAGTCTAGATAAAATATAATCTTCCAGAATCGTAACCGGAAATAAATTTTCAGGTGAGCAGGTTGTGCCGTCCCCCCCCCCCCAGTTGTAGTGATATAATTCTAATAGAATTAATCACTGTTTTAACAGAATATTTTCTATCCAGTCTTTGCAGATCGTAATTAGTGTGAAGGTTTATTACAACTGTCCTCATGTCCCAGAATACACTTTTATCTATCCATTCAGTGATGGTTTTCAAACCGTGATTCGCACCCTTAAAAGAGAAATCACCTTTTGATTGTCGCAAAATGAAATTGTACTGAAAATTATATTTCTTAACTCTGGTCGTAGGATGAAAGAGATGAAAGAAGGGCGCAAAAGCAGACAGAACCCTCGCGATGAGAGTTGTGGACAAATGAAATTTAAAAATCACTGATCTAGTGCATCACACACAATGAAGGTCATCTGTCCATCTGCATCACTTCAGATGCAGATGGACAGATGACCTTTTCTTTCAAAATCAAAAGGATTTCAAAATCCTTTTCTTTTGTTCACGAAATCTCATCCGGTCTTCGTGCAGCACAGCGGTTATTATTTTCTTGAATGAGTAGAGATGGAGCGTTATTAAAGACTTAACCTAGATTCCTCTCTCCTTCCACCAGGAGTTGTTCCCCCCCCCCTCCTCCCCATCCGAAACGTGGAGGTGAAAAGAGGAACAGAAATCCCATAAATCTCTCCATTTGGCATTATTACATTGATAAACAATGTGAGGCTGAAGGATTCCTTCGGGAAAGAGATTATCACCTATGAGCTGAGGTACTTAGAGGACAGATGACGTCCATCGTGTACTTTGAAAGGTTGCAGGTAAAGAAAAGATCAATAGTATTAGTTGCCTTTGTAGATAGTATTAGTTGATAGTATTAGTTGCCTTTCTAGAGGATAAGACAGCAAAGTTCAGAAGATTTGTGGAGTAGGAAAGAAAAAAGAGAAGACTTTCATCGTAAAATTTATTGAGTGAGTAATTAGAGAAAGTGAAATGAGCAGTAGTAGAAATTAATATCCGTTTATTAGTCGCTAATCGAAGAAATTGCGCTGACAAGGAAGAGTTACCCCTTCCTGGAGTCCTGGACGAAACATGGACAGAGAGCTTGCATTGAAAAAAATTTGCAGTTGGGCCTATACATATTATTCTTGAAAATTGGCAACAACCCTGGAATGAGACTTTATTGGTAGCAAACAAACGCGCATCTATTTCGTTGTCATTTATAAACTTCAGCGTTGGATATGGAAAAAAAAATCTATCCAATGTTTTAGTTCATATTTTGCAACGGATATAGAGAACATCTGGATCTAGCATTTTTCCGAGAACCTTGGATACTGGCTTTCTCCCAACTAGGTGGAAACGGAAGAATTGAAATATTCATTTTAGAGAGAGAATCTTCAGAGAATCAGGAACAGTTTGGAAATAGGGTCATAGTTAAGTGAGTTATATATTTCTGATCTGAACTAGATAAATAAACTACCAGCCTTCAAATTGCCCATTTTAGAATGTGGAATTCTGTAGATAGAAGAAGAAAAAGATTGAATTTTGCAGAAGCAGACAAAATCGTAAAGCATGACTCGATGCAAGTGAGTTTTTATGTACTTCGCTGTTATGGCTCGATGGGAAATACCAATTAGATTTTGCTCCAGGCTCCAAGCGCTGTTAAGGACGTTTTGGAGTTTTAAACGCGAGTTTTAAAAGTAAGTTTAGAATCAAAATATCTGCGATCTTTATGTACTGTAACCTTTTGAATTACGGTGTTGCAAATGACCGAAGAACACTGAAATGGAAATAAAAATTCTAGTTGTTGAGAGGTGAGTGGACTTTTGACGGTTTAGAGAAAGGCCAAAGGAAAGAAGGAAATTACAAATGGTATCTAAACATTGATTTATGCAAACATTATTTGTTCTAGCTTCTTCCACAGAATGTGAGATAGACCAGATCTTCAAATCATCTGCATAGACAATTATGAGGAGGTTATTCTGAAGGTCAGTTTCCTAGAGAGAAGGAATTTTAAATTAAGGAGAGAGGCGAGTCAGAAACGGAAGAGAAGTAGTGTGGTAAATGAAAAGTGTTTGTGAATTGACGGCATCAAAGGCAGAAAAGACATCAAGAGAGATTAAGTTCAACTGAGCATTAGTATTAATTGAGTAGCAAGAAAAGTAAACTGGAAATTGTGGAGACGCCTTTTTTTTTTTTTTTTTTTTTTATCTTAGTGAAGCTTATCCTAGTTGAAGGACAAGCTTTGACGGGGGGTGTTAAACTGGGTAGAAGACGTTTTTACAGGGAGGAAGAGATAGAGATGTCTCCAATCTGTGACGAAGTATACAATATTCAAGAGAGTAGCATTTCTGTCCCCAGACATTTCTGAGAGACGATGGCTGAAATTCAGTTAGGAAAAAGTGAACTACAAGAGTTGATCATGATTTCATCGCGACTGAATAAGGCGAGAGGAGAACGCGTTGAGTGAAATAAGGGAATTTTCAAATACGCCACCCACATAAGGTATAGCCACTTCTTGACAAAGCGTGGTCTCGCCTCAACGCACATGTTACTACTTGAACCCCCTCTAGTCGCGAGTTGGCATTTCAGTGGCAGCGAGATTACTTGCTAGTTGACTCAGAGGCCTTCTACAGCACAACCGTTAGATACGGTTCATTCTGTAACCGGTCCGCGAATCCGTTTTAAAATTGCACGCACGACAATTTTATTCGACTGCGCTTTTTCCGTATAGCCTTTGGTTTATTTGGGTAGAGCAGACAGGGGTGTCTACGCGACTGAATCAAACCAAAGGTTATACAGAAACAAACCTTATTCCCCTGAGCATGAATAAGGGATCTTCTGATGCATCGCCAACTCGGACCATAGCGAGACAATTACGAATGTTAAGATGCAAGAGGGATCTATGCGTCCAGTATTGAAACAATCGTTTGCCACTGTTTTGCATCTACCATTCCTCAATTTACAATTATATAATTTTCAGTAGTTTTTATAACGACTAAACCAAATGACCTTGCAAATACTATAAAATTCGTTTTAGATTTATCTTTAACAAGAAAGTTAAACGTTTCCATAACTATCGGAGAGGCAAAGAAAAATTCTTGAATGTATCTGACGGAGTCTCTGAACCTCTATGGATCGGTGCTCTGGTTCTCTAGATTCCTAATCCACGTCAGAATATAAATTCATTTTTAAAGAGAGATATAATCGCAGTTTCCCAGAAACAATGAGATTTCATAGGGGGGGAATCAACAGCTTCAAAGAATTCGAAAAACACTATTCTGTGAGAAAATCAGGGCAAGGTTATCAAGACAGATCTACAGACCCTACCGAATATTTACAGTATTGGGACTAGTAATCAGGCAGGATCAATGTAATTAAAATACTGTGAAGATGTGGACTTCATAATCCACTACTGTCATGGCTGAGCAGCTCTCGTAAAAAAGAGCTCATGTATGGTGGAAATAGCAAAACCATATCTTTGAACATACCTTTGTCAACTGCCTCGTATTTATCAATACTATAAAGAATTTTCTTGGAATTGTTCGTATCTATGATCGTACCCAGCTCGCAAAAGTGATAAATTTCAACAAATCCATATCATTAAATGCGCAAAATACAACTGATACCTTTGATGGAAGACATGGATGAAATCTATTCTTTTAAAATACTGTATCGGTAATAAAATAAGCAATAGGACTGTAGCAATTAAGGATTTTCGAGTTGTATTTAGGGCGGGCTATCAATCGAAAACAAGTGGATTTGATTTGTAGTAAACTCTCCAAGAATGAGAAGGCTTTGAGTGGATTCTAGAAATGGAAGTCTGCGCGGGCAGCGCAATGGCATCGTCACCGTCCTCCCCACACCAGATGGAAAAGGTCTGGATTCGAATCTCGTCAATGACGCTAGGAACTTTTATGGGCTTTTTTCACTCCATGGCTGAGTTAGCCGGTCTTAGACGTAGATATCCAGGTGTTCAGGTTTCTCCCCCACAGGAACCTCGGGTTTTTCATCCAAAAAACCCAGACAAATCGACCAGAGAGCACAAGTAATTTATAAACATGAGACACACCGCACGTCAGATGAATTAATATTCTGGTGGCTTTATATAAAAAAAATTTTTTTTTCCCTAGCAATGAATAAAGATTTAGTAAAATTAAATGATGTGCTGTCTATTTTGGAACAATTGGACATAATTCGGAATTCTCACATTTAACACTTAAGAAGTTAAACAAGAAATTATGAACACATAAGGAGAAAATCTCATGTTAAGGCATGCAAAATTTTCTTAATTTTTAAAATTCTTTTAATTTTTCTTCATTTCTTAGTTAAGAAGAAAATTTCTCAATCTTTATATTTCAGAAACAAAATTACTTACCATAGGGCTGTTCAACTGGCTGCTCACTAGACAATATGCGAAGAGTGTCTAGAAATGTTTTATAAGTAAATAAATTAATAACTCTTCATTATTCTTTATTAAAGATATAGCGTACAATAAACCGAAATGTTAACTGAATTGAAGATTTCTTTTGTTTGTTAAATTGCGATATCATGTTCTCCCGTCGCTCCAGTCATTATTGTTAATTAACGAATTAAATTATTTGTTTTCATGCAGGAGTGCACTGATTTCCGCGCTTGTTCGTTAATTATATCGAAATATAATCCGATGAACTCCATTATTCAAATATGAAACGTCCAAGCAAAATAATGTAGTTCCGGATGAATGCAATGAAATACATTTTGGCTTCCCTTTCCTTCAGGAGTTGGCCAACTTTGACTTACCATACTTTCAAATAAAAAGCGCCGTGTAAAAGATTTAATGAAGGTTTTAACTCAACATTTTTCAAGGTTCGTGATTGTTACAGACAAAATTCGTGAGTTGCTCGCTGATACCTATTTTTGTCTGTGTGATCTGTTTAAACCAGCGACACAGAAAATAGTGCGCTTTCATCAGCAAGTCCTTATTGAAATAACAGAATAATTTGAAATATGTAGGTACATATTCGTATGTTTCGACCACTTTTTCTTTATTTAGATTCACTCTGCAATACTCAAAGCGTTTCATGTTTTTTTTATTAAAGTCTTATTAATTTTAGAGAATTAATTAACTTTCCTTCTCTGTTCTTATTCGGTTATTTTACTTTAATACGTGTTAATTAGGATTTTTACATAAAAAACGGGATGTATTTGCACGCGCTTCTCATAAGAAATTAGACAGATAACGCCAAGTCTTCAACTTAAGAAATAACGTTACTGCGTTAGGTAGGTTCTATTTAATACTGAATCAGGAACACAATTAATAATACAAAAGAACATATAGTATAAGTCAAATAAATCTTCGTTAGTACATATAGTACTAACGCATTTTTATTCGATTATAACTTGACGCTGATATCCCATAATGTGAGACCATCACAACGAGTTGCTTAGGTATTATACTATAAAAAGTAGCACTTCTCTGAAGTATACAGTTATACTTCAGAGAAGATCTCTGAAGTATATCACTTCCGAGGCGGCCGTTTCGATTGGAGGTTATTGGTACTCCATTAGTGGGGGGTAGGCACGTATTAGTGCAGAACCTGGCAGTCCAGTTGTGATTTGCTGATATACTGCGACATTAGGCGGGTAAGTTCCTTGAGTTATACGTTGCCGATAATAAATAAATCAACCAAATCAACTTTAACTTATTTTGCATAAAAAAATAACGATAACGTGTGGGTCTGAATATATAAAACGATAGTATTTTTTAACCATTCAATAAAAGGCCATAAAATGTAAATATTAAGATACTGACTGCTGCAAACTCCAAAATATTAAACCGCGATGTTATCGAACAGGAAAAGAAAATGACACGAAAGCGTCAACATAAATATGGGAACTCTTGGCATTCAGTAAAGTTTAGATTAAAGTTTTCGTTTCCAATTTCACGCTGGTTATCAAGCAATGCCATATTACGTGCGCCCGTTCAACACTATCGTTCCATAATTTCATCCCATCTTCACATGTCACGTGTTTGTGTCCGTTGGGAGAGCGTTTGTCGACTTTCCAGTAAATATTACTTCGGAGTTGGCACTTGTTTATCTTTGAGGACAAAGTTTCTAGACTGGACGAACATTTCTTGACAAGCATTAATACCGCAAATGAAGTCTGAGTTTACCACATGATTCCGAGGGAAAACCCTGTTCTGCTTGGAAAACATTGCCACTACGTAGTTCGATAAAATTCCTCCGAAGAACATCTCGATAAAAAAAAGTAACTATTATGATTAGGAAATGGCGTTTACGTGGTTATTTTCCATGGAATTTTTCTCTCTACATAACCACTCTTATATTATGGACATACATGTCGTTCCACCACACTTTTTTTCTATAAGAAAACAAGACTCGTCTTATTATAGAATTAATATTTAGCTATAGAAAATGGGAGTATTTCATTCTTATTTTTGAATATTTCTTTTTGCGTTCCACTTCGTAATGGTGTACAAAACCATTTATCATAGACGTTTGAAAAAGTTCATACATCGGCTTGAAAAGGTTCATACTAAAGTAATTATGGACCACTAAGGACCCGGACTAATTTGTGTATTTGAGGATTGAATCCGGTGAGCTATAGGATCCTTCCTATGGGGGTTCTTGATATCTTTGTTTCATTGGAACGTCTCTGAATTCGATTTTTTGGGATCTCTTAAAGTGGGTTTCCACAAATTACTACATCTTTTGAAGATCTGCTACACTAAATGTGTTTATCAAAAGTTTATATTGTTTTGTAAATTGTGGATTATGAATTTTTAATTGTGGAGTTTTCTTCGTCCATTCCCGTTGAACAACTTTCACATTTTCATGTTTTAAAAGTAATTTCACTTTCGTATCCTACCTCAATTGATCTTTTCCAATACAACATACCACGACATTACACCACGATACACGATCACCATCTTTACACTTGCTCGGCGGATTGGCCCGATGGGCCAAAAAGTCTACAATAAATAAATAAATGATGCCCTTGCTTTTCAGTTTGGGCTTTCAGATTTGCCTCGCTATACCACCACTGTTTATAGACTATACTTCTGAAGTTATCTCATCTTACTAAACAGAAACGCGCATAATATGTAGCACATCAATTTTATGTATTATACGTAGGTGGCTTTTCACTGAGACCCCCCCGTGTATGCTCTGTAAATAAATAAACATAAAGTTCGCATGATTTATAAATTAAAATAATGCATTCGTAATGACTCTAGAGGCTTGGAAAAAGAAATAAAAGACCCGAATTGCTCACTTCATTTGGTTAAGTAGAAACGAAAGACGAATGAATAAGAATAATGAAAACGAAATCAAGGAGCTTGTATACACAAAACTAAGTGCTAAAGCTAAGTGCTTAGGTAAATATAATATTTATATAAGTCCTCTGTATATACGAGCGGGTACTTACTGGCTTCTGTCGGAAATATTAAAAACTAAGTTATTGCGGCTTATAAAGTGGCTCTTTACAAAGGACATCGCAGAAAAGGGCCACGCAGTTAAGTAATACTGTCGGGAAAATAACCTTGAGTACATCTTGAAGAGATGAGATTTGGTGCATGGAGAGCTTTCATGCCAGGTTTTATTTGTATATTAATTAAAGTCAAAGAAATAAACTTATGAAACATTAATAATGTGTTCTGCGATGTTAGCTAACTCGGCTTTTGTCTTTATTTTGTTAATTGCGCAATATGGAGCACCCGGACATTTCAATAGGACAGCGATTAGTACTCGTTAATAGCCGCTCGATATATCTGAAGGTGAAATTTGAAAACATTTCAGATACATTACAAATTGCGCAGCTGCACTTCGAGGTATGAAGTAGCGGTTTGTTCCCTACTGTAGGAAGTCAAATGTACTAGTTCAAATGCAGTGTTGGCTACAGAATAAAAATAAACGAAAATATTAACTGGTCGTATGGAAAAACCTTCGTTAATTGTTAATTTTCTCAACCACTTTCCTCTAATCTCTTTTTTATTCTGTTTAGATCTTGATAAAGTCCCATTAGTGTAGTCTTCAGCATTTCCACCTCACCAACCACCTCGAAATACAAAAGAAGTGATTTATAAAACACCTCTATTGACCAAATTGCTTTTTACCTTCCACTCAGCAGACCACGGTGCAGTAACGTAGTAATTTCCTCGACCTTAACACCTCCAATGCGAGAGACAGAGAGAAAGAGCTCTCGAACGATGCCTTTCGTCGTACCAATGTTTCGTGTACTGATAGACATTTTGACATTTTCAAATTGCCCAACTTTAACCTATCCTATAGTACCCATTTCATCTTCTTTCTGTAGGAGAATGTGGTTTATTAGGGGATTGAATTTCTTTAATAAGCCATATGAAGTGGCCAGCCAGGGCTCCAAAATTAAGAAACTTCTCCAGACTGGATTTGTCGGTTGGTATCAGGAGCGGGAGTGCAGTAGCACACTCTCTTTGAGTAGACGGGTTCAAGCCCTTGACTGCTAAATACAGTCGATTTGCCAACCCGCACTGGACCAGCGTGGCAGATTATGGTCCATTTCCCTCAGCAGGAATTGTTGAGGAGGCTTCCATCCTGCAGTGGGTTGATAATGGCTGCAGTTTACCTTTACCTGTTTCTTCAGAAGGGATCAATGTGAACACACTCACACTTTTCGGATAATTCTGCCATGCATTTCTAAAGCTGTATCCATATTATTTAGGCTGGCCATGGTCAGAGTAAAACAAACGCAGTCGATAATGTGTATGTTGTGCTATAGAATCCATACGCTGCCATTAAAAACACACTGCTCATTTTCTGACAAACACTTAGGTTCGTTATATTGCTGGTTTCTCTTGGCAATGGAGCTGCAAACAATCTGTTTGCTCTTCCTAATTCATAAACGATCAAAGTCAAAGTTTGATCTCCTTGGAATAAGCGTTCCTAATGTAAATGAACCGCTGTTTTATCATAAGCGAATTTCCATTGTAACCCGTGGAAGGGTTCCATTCTGCATCTGGTAGAAAGTTTCTTATAAAAAGGAACTACTCGATACCAGCGCCGAAAGTACTAACTCGATGTAATAAGTTAAGCTAATCTGCAGGGATGATGTAGATACCCGTGCAAATCCACAGGATTCACTGAATTGTAAAAACGAGGTCAGGGGAAACGGCAACAAGAAAAAAAGAGAAAGATTGGCGCCGTGACGAAATATAAACAAGAGAATGGTGGCAGACATGCCTCACATAAAGAAGGTTTCAGACAGGCGGATGGGTGAACTGCGGGGAGAAACACTGCACAAGATTACGTTGGAAGACATCCAGCTGCGTAGATTGATGGGGTAGTAAGTTCAGATTTAAACAGCAGATAGCTATTGTTTAGGGCCGTGACTAAAGGGAAACGTTCGTTCTGTCATTTCTCTGCAGTGAGCTAACGCACTTGCAGCTGAGCAAGAAGGGAGTCTGAGAATAGATGCGCTGTTAGAACGAACAACAAATTGCCACGTTCCATTAAAGAAACAGTCACGTTCCGTGGTAACGGGATTAATATACTTCGTGGTTATATGTGGCAAGCATTTGTATTCTGCCGCTGGTCAGTGCGCGTCTTGTTATGGCAGCGCTAAGCCATTTGTACACTAACGGACTCTTCGGAATATGCGAACGAAAAAGGTCACGTGTAATTCACCATCTCACCTTTTCTTATAAGCCAATTGAGTTTTAGATGCTCGTCCATTCGCTTTCGGCTTTATGCATATTCCGTATTGCTGTGCAAGAGGGAAATTTTCGAATCGGCGCTTCTCACATAACAGCAACCCACAGGAAACACACGTTAATTCTGCAACTCATTAGTAGTTCCCAAACTTTTAACTTGGTTTCCCCATAAAAATAAGAAAACTGCGCGTTTATATTCGTATTCTAATGATTCGCAATGATTATGTTCATAAATCAAAAATAATCATTCGTTTTGAATAAGTTCCATATCGTAAGCAGAAATTATAAACGAGTCATTAAAATAGTAAAACACTTCAGTTTCCAGCTAATTTTAAAACAAATGCGATTGTTGTTTTTTTAAGCGACTTGTTACAAGTGACAGTACAATAATTTATGAAAGATGTATTAACGGTTAATTTAAAATTAAAACCTTCGTATAAAATGGCGATTAACTTTTGTTAAAAGCAGTGGTAAGATATCCAAAACTAAAATGCTCACCTCAAGTTTGCACTGAGTGTTACTTTGTTCTTATAAATTCCGACTGATTAGGTTAATGTCTGAGCAAAACAATATTATAACTGTTTACTTTCGGTACAGCTCTGTACATAAAACTATTTCTCTCAAATTCAGGTTTTGGTTTTGGGATACGCAGTGCCATCTTCTGCTGTCTAGGGGCTGCTGCCAATTGATGAAGGGGGAGTAGTTTCAGCAATTGCGAGTGGATGCTCTAATACTTCTTTATCACAATTTGCAAGGTTCCGTTTAATATGTAAAAGAATCTTCCAAATCTTCATTTTATGTGATCTGGACGCAACCATTCTTAATAGGTAAACCTTAAAATTACATCGTGAATAAAAAAGGAAAAAACGAATCAAACTCAGACGACTAAAAACCAATAAGACGTTATCATATTAAACAAAATACAATGAGATTTCTTTTAATTTTAGGTTGTGCTGTTAGTGAGTAGATCCTCGCTGAAGAGGTCCCACAAGCATCAAAACAGCTGTATAGAGAGCGTAATATGTGATTAACAGGCATCTTTTTATAGCCCGGATTATTTTGTGTTCCAGGTTTATGTTCTGTTTAGCGGACCTGTAACTTAGTATCCAGAATATAAAAAAACAACACCTTGCGCATTTTAGCCATGGTTATTTATAAATTTGAGTGATGCACAAGTAAATGGCCTTCGATTAGGGTCATAACTTGGATCGACAAATATACGAGCATTTGTTGATTAAGTCGAACCTCCTTTGCTTTGAAACGTAACTAAGTGCATTAATTTTTTTTATATGTATATTTAGTATAATCCTATAAAACTAAATATAAAATATTTAAACTTTTTGCTTTCCATTTCTTTTCCAATAGACGTCCCTGCAATGCAGCATTTTGTTTATCGTTATCATGGGGTGTGTTTCCTCGAGGCCAGAGATCGACGACACGACTAGGCCAATATTCCACGTAAGTAACCTTTGATGTCAGTTATCACTACGAACTGTGAATTGTTGATGAATTCGTGACTCGTGTAAATCGCCTAATATTCGTAACTTCCATTGGCATCGCAGTTGTTCTATTAATCCGACTAATGCAATAAGGCAGCATGTCCGCATGAGCTAAGATGATACCAGTAGTCTTCGTGAACTTCTCTTCGTGTTATTTGTCGATGTGGATGATCCCGATATTGAACAGCAAGAGTAACCCAGAGGGAGCAAAATAGACGACCTCCCAAAGGATCACATTAATGATGTTAAAGCAAATCAGTTAGTAGGTTTTCTGGCGCCTCCGTAGCCAGGTGGGAAGGAGCAGCAGTGCGTAGCACACGCTTCTTGTTAGACCGGGGTTCGAGCCCGTCACCACCAAATACGGAAGATGCGGATAAGGTCAAGGGAGCGACCACCGCATATTCCTCGGAGCAATATGGCCTTAGTTGCTAATGCTCCTAATAACAAACAAACAGTAGGTCTACCTTTTCGCTGGAGCAAAGATAAACCCAGTCTTTTTTTTTTTTAAGATACGACGCAAACTTCCACATGTTATTCTTCATCTCTCGCAGCACGAAAAGACAATATTCGAACCTATAGATAGGGCTGATTCGTGTTTGTGGGGTGCTTATTTTCACATTATGAGAAAGAAAGAAAAAAAAACCCACATTATGGATATTTCTTTCTTTCAGTTCATCTAGAACTGCAAGGTAAAGTGTTCGTTCAATTCATTACTCGTCCAAAAAAGAATTGGATGAGTATCTTTCGTATTCTACCTGTCAACAAACTCCTCCCAAAAATCCTGGCACGCAACTAGGCCATCCCAATGCAGGGGAATCCATCTTGTTAGAGAATGAGCCTTGACTGCGATTTCTCCAATTGTTATCTGATGTAATGCATCTTCATACAGGTGCATCTTCATACAGGTGCATCATATCAGATAACCGATGTTTATTATGAATGACTTGACAAAAAAAGTTTCAGTGTGAAGTTTCCTGCGTCATCGACGCAAGAAACCTTTGAGAAACCTTTGATGACCACAGAATCAAAAGGGGGAAAAATCTTTAATATTAATATAAGATTAAGATACAACGGTGGTATCTCCAAGATTGTTAAACATTATTGGGGATCTTCAACGTTGTTAAAGAACATTTAGAAAATTTCAGGACGATTTCTGGTATCAATTATTTCATGCGATTATTCAACTTCATTACCTACCTCGTGACATTTATTTCACTCACTTGACTCATTGTTAAGTCAAACGTACTTTTCTTAAATTTTCTTTAAAGTTGAATATCATCAAAGTTGAAAAGTTGAATCTTCAAAGTTTCTTCAAAGTTGAATCTTCTGTTAAAAATCGAATCGGTTCATCAGAATTTTCGGAGGTGCTTTCATTTATTGAACTCTTACATTTAATGTCAGCTAGCACTACAAATTATAAGAAATCTATTTTTTTTATGTAATCCAAGCACCATATTTATAAAGCAGAATAATGTTTTGGTTTCTATTTACCAGATTATTGTTATAAAAATATCATACACCAATCAGAATTCTTTCAAATTGTAATATAGCGCTGTAGTTCTATATTACTTGTCCAAAGCTTATCCAAGGTATATTTAATATATTTTGTTAAATAAATTAACAAAATATGTTAAATATATACTTAAGTATGCATATTATACTTTAATATATTATCACTAAGCATACTCAAAGAGTATGCGCAGTGATATATGCAGAAGTCAAAATTCCAGTGCATTTGTATAAAATTTCACCAACCAATCTGGGATGTTTGGTCATCCTGTTATTGAGATCTTTCAAGAAGAACTGAGGTGCTATCAGAAATTGTGTTTTTCCTGGTTGTCTCACCAATTTTTTTCGTGCATTAAACAAAAGAGCTGGACTTGGAACACAGGCAGTTCGCAGGCCATAATGCTTCATAGTTCTAGTTGCCTTTGCGCTAATCTAAAATAATTCAATCCAATAAAAAAATAAGAGCCCAGCTTTAATCATGATTGTCGAGTACGTCAATTATTATTTGGCAGCTATATTTGTTTAATAACACCAACAATGTGGAGGGAAAGAGAGAAAGATTAACATGTGGACAGAGAAAAACTTGTCTCACTTTATATTCATCCATAGCAGTTTTTGCCCAACTTGTATGTTGGGCAAAAACTGCTAAGAATGAATATTGTTCGTAAGAAATTTTAAGCGGTGGTGAACCACGTCATAGGTTGAGAAATTCTGAGCTAGCTGCTTGCTCTATACAGCCTTTCTAAGGCATCTAACAAAGAATTCCTTTGAGACAGAACTTCCCAATCGTGGAGTTGAGATCTGTTTAGGGCATCGCGAAATCGGCTGAAATTTTTTTACCTTTCTCACCAAAGAGGTAGCACGACTTCATATCGACGTAAACGTAAAATAAGCTGGCAAAATCAGTACTGTATTTAATATTGTTAATCTGTGTGCTATACAACGGGAGGAGAAAGAGTCATTTCATTAATATAAAGGACCCCTTGTTTAAAAGGCAGTTTTCTTGTTAAGTGTGAGGCCTGAATACAAAGAACTTTCTAGTCGTGTCATTAAGTGGCTATCAAGATCACGATAAAACCATTGGAAATTGCCGTGTATCACAATATATTTCTGTGAATTGGTGCACAGAGGCCTTTTTCTCTGTGTGTGGTCGCTAAGTCGTCAGTTTAATTACTGAAGTCGCGAATTGTAAGTCTAATTTTCGGATTCGTGTTTGAAGTTAGGAGGCGCAGCTTTAAGCACTCAATCTTATCTACACTGGTGATGGCGACCAACTGCTCTCAGCTTTCACAAAGCTGACAGTTGGTTTAAATTCCAGCCTGGACGAATAAGCAACTACAAAGTTGGAGGATATGTCAGTGCTCAAGAGTCTTTGCGCCTGGGTAAAGCCAACTGCCCCCAAACTGAGACGGATAAAAAGAAAGTGAAAGAAACCAAGAGTTACGTTTCGCTTTAGCGAAATGAATAAGCTGATAACTTGCGCAATTTTAGCCCTGTTCATTTCAAAAGAATAATGATCATTTCCCGGAGAGCCCATTTCTGAGCAATTATAAAATAAAAATATGCCCTCCCCTTTATAAATATAAATCAGCAATCTCGCTGTTTATCTCAAGCACTTCAGTAAGCAGACACATTCTCATGAAAAACAGATAAAGGTGCATCAAGTTTTCGCCACAATACATTAAGCCCTACGCAAGGATAAGACGCTGAATGTCCGGTGATTATCTTAGTGCGATGTGACCCCAGTGATTGAGTTTCCTTTTAGAGTATGTACACTCCATCGGTAAAATATTATAAAACAAAAGGCTGTTGCCTTAAAGTACAAATTAAATAGAAAAGTTATCCTTTCTATTAAGAAATTAAAATAAGGAATAACTGGACAGTTATGTATTATTTTAATACTCGTATTTCATTACTTAGCAGCGAATTCAAAACCAGCTTGTCTTGAAGTGTTCTGTAATTGATTTGTTTCTTGTTTCAGGTATGGAACGTCGATGACCAAGGAAACAACTTAAATGCTGGGAAGATCCAGGTGACTGACACAGATTTAATTCTCTATCAGAAAGGCAAAACACCAGTTGTGTGGCCTCTCCGCAGCTTACGGCGGTATGGATTTGACTCTGAGCTGTTTTCTTTCGAATGTGGTCGAAGATGTCCGACAGGTCCCGGCATCTATGCCTTCAAGTGCAACCGCGCAGAGATTCTCTTCAACCTACTCCAGGAATCCCTGCAGAACTCGGCATCTACCAGCCAGGTTGCGTCAGGGGATGCTGCGGAGACCGTACTAGAAGATCAGGGTGGTACCGCAACTGATGGGAGCACCAACGCTCTCGTCGCGAGCGACACTGCCGACATAGAGGCAAATGGAATCGCTCAGTCGATCATCCAGTCTGATTCAGCAGGCACCAGTATCCAGCCAGACGTGTCTGCCTTGCCCAGTGTGCCGCAGGATACCGTGAGCTCCCCCACGAGTCCACTGTACACCGCCCTGAGTTCTAACAGAACTGCAATGCAAAGGCGGAATGCCGACTACGCATCTGCCCCGTTACCTCGTTGCTGCACCATAGGGACTTGCATCAAGGCCTCCAGTCTTCACTACATGAACGAGGATGTGTTTCGTCATGCCACATGCGGCACGTGCCGGAGTTGTTCGCTGAACATGTGCGTCGTCCAGCCGTACGTTAACTCTACTGTTATCGCCGAGAACATCAACCGATGCCACGACACGCCAGAGATGGGCAATGTACTGGACGCTGCAGGTCAGGTGAGGAAATGCGTCCACTGCTGTTGCAGCCTCATGCCATCTAGTCAGTTTCCGTGCTCAGCTGACAATTGCCCAGTGCACTGCAACAACTGTGTCGACCAGGTGACAAACTACGCCAGGGTGGATGACCTGCTGAAACAAGAACAGTCCATCAAGAAAATTTCCAACAGACATTTCTACATGAACGTGGCTCCGACTAAACCAAATGGCATTTCGAGGAGCAAAAGTGCGTCGTGGAGGTCCCTTCCTCACTGCAGCAAGTTCTCGTCGCACGCAAAGCAAGGACCAAGGCGTTCCGCCTCTCATTTTTACGCTAACGTGACGTGCCATGCAGAGAAAACCACCACAACCACCACCACCACTACGGATGACAGCTCGGCTCAGGAGACTGACCAACAAGTGAACTACATCATGTTGGACCTCGATCCTAATGCCGACTCAAGCACAACCGTTGTGTCGCCGTCGTCACCCACTAGCCGCCCAAGTGTGACGACGTCGCAGCCAAGTTCTCCAGTTAGGGCCCCCGAGGGCTACGCTACCATAGACTTCGACAGGACTGCTGCATTGTCCAACTCTGCGAATCCGTGCCTCTTTGATAACGACAGCGTTCGGAAAACACGGCATAACGGCAGTATATCGACAAGCACACCTACATCTTAAACTCCATGTGGTGGCTGGAAAGGAGAGTGACGCAGCCAAGTAGACTGAGAAATCCCGATAGTGTTCAGTCATTCACTAGACACAAGTTCATAGTGCTTTACAAGGCCCGTAGCAGAAGAATTTCCACCTTGAAGACTGTAGACATTTAGTTATATGATTATACATATATAGTTTATTGATAACAAATTGAGTCTTAGATTTCATAGCTGTTGCTTAGTGCGAAGAAATAGAATCTCATCTGTACAATTGTGAGAAAAAGATACATGTAAATATCTCATGGCCGACATAAAGTAATCTCCAACACTTTAGTCCATACTGCTCCCTAAAAATCTTTGGCCCACTGATTATGTCAACAAATTAATTCTTCTAACAACATCTGCCTCTCTTTAGACAAGAGAACCTTCACCCTACAGGGGGGCACAAACACGGACTCATTTAATTAAGTATTTCAGGTAACCATCTTTACATGCTCATTCACGATAAGCAGATATGCATAAATTAAAGAACCGCTTAAAATAAACTCAACACATGGAGCCCTCTTACAAGACATCCTTCACATTAAAATTCATATCTAGCTCATGCTGCCTCTCTGGCACCAATCAATGGTGGCTATCACAGATCTGCAACTGCTGTCCAGTCTGAATCTTGTACAGGCAATTACAATGAGTTATGAATGTCCATAGTTAATGTAAATGTGGTGAACTGTGGAGATGGAGGATAACAGAAAACGAACAGGCCAAATGACAGTTACACAACTCCGATTTGATTTCTCAACACTCCACACTTTTTTAAATCTCCGTTCCAGTCACAAATAGTGGTAATGAAACTGGTGCAAAGCACTCAGATTTACTTCTAAAAGACATATTCTTATTTTCATCTGTAGTGAAGAGTCAAGCTTCGTATTGACGAGCTTCTATAAGTTCTGCAAAAGAAATGATCGCGTTCTTTTTCATGTAACATGAAGATGTGCTTGTCGACAACTACTGTTACTTCAAAACAAAAAATAAATGAAGCAGCACGTTTCGCTCAAATGAACCTTCACCCCATTATGTCAAACAACAAGCTGAGTGAGCAGCGATGGCCTAACCAGAAATATGATAACTTAAGAGTTTGAAAATAAACACTAATGGACCAAAGACAATTCATCAAAAACCCAGTACAATGGCTTGAGTGCTGCTTTCTATTAACTGCGCAGAGCAGCGACTATTGCACGTGCTTCTTAAAATCTACGACGAAAACGCATCATCAAATTCCTTACAAAAAGAAGCAACAACACAAAATAACTGAAAAATTTGCCCAAAGGCAAATATTATTCTGACAAACAGATTATTTTATAAAGGAAACGAACGAAGAAAATTAAAGCATAAATAAAATATTGTATATAAAATTAAAAATAATGCAAACTACAAACCACGACAGCAAACAACAGCAAGGCTGGTAAATACGACTCTGTTCAGTGAGTAGATGTAGGTGAGTTCCTCCCATGAAAGACGAGCACTTTACCAGCAGTTATAAACATATTATGATATGTTTTTTTTATAAATACTATATTATAAAATATATCATTTAATAAACATAATAAAAACCTGGTTCCCTCCTTTTCTATACGACCCATATACTGTCCATTTTTCCACCAAAGCTGGAAAAATAAATAATTGATTTAATTAAAGTTTAAAATTAAGATCTGGAATACAAGTCTTGAAATATTTGCAGTTTCCCTGGATAAAAATCTGCCTGAAATAAAAAAAAAAATAATAACCGATTATCTCAGTTAAATATTTTGGTGGAGTGGATCTTTTTGATCTCACCTATGTTTTACTATTCCTGATAAGACAGTACAAGCACCCCCTCTTACAGACAGACACTAACACTAGCAAAGCAAAACAACATTTGTGCAACATTTCTAGTTTTAAGGGTAAAAGGTGAAGTCACCCAGAAAGGACTCGGTATGAATTTGACTGCTATCTGACACCGTACCGTTGTATTTATACAATTGCATAAATATTGTGGAGTTTGTTATCGATCACTAAAGGCAGTGATCGATAACACCACATCATCGATTATACATTTATTTTTCTTGCCAGTGACAAGAGATTAATGCCCAAAGCAAAGTAGAATCGGAAACGCCAGAGCAGGAAACCGAAAGAGGTAGGCAAGCGACTGCACTGAACAGAGATTCTAAAAATCCTTTATTAAATTCTAGAATTTTACGAGTGACATGGATACTATTAAGCGTTTTTACTAATGCGCACTTCCCTGGAGGAAAATGCATTGAACGTGGAAATATGGAAAGTAGTTGCGTTATAAAAGTTATTAGCAGATCGCGCTGTAGGTATTTAAACTCACTAGTACACCATTATTTCTGCTGTAGAACTACAACTTATAATCCCTTATTACCAAATCCAGTGCACAGAGTCAGTTGACATGGTACAGGGCCACCAAAGCTGGACCGAAGCATGCGTTTTCCACCACTAGGGGATTCCAGTCCACTCAAAGTGATGCTAACATTTTTCTTTGGAAGTCACAGCCATTATTGACTGAGTTTCATCATGGTGTGGAAATCAATAATAAAAGATGCGAAGGCCGCAAGGAATAACGTTCAGGCGTCAAGACTTTCGACTAAGGTTATCCTTCTGATCATCTTCCCACACCACTAAGTCTAAATCGAAAACTTTAAACCAGTTTCGAAGCGCGGTACAAAAAAAAAAAAAAAACGTTTTTCAGAAAGCGCGACAGAATAGAGAAAAAACTGGATTGAGCGAAAAGTGTAAGACAGCATTGATTCAAGTCAGAAATGCCCATTTTTTTTGTTGGGCTTCTACATTCTCAGCTGAGACGTAAATTTGTGTTCCCATTCTTAAAAAAATTGCAACACAACGTATTGTCGCATTTTTCTAATGAAAGTATATCCTTTTAACATTATCAACGTATAATGACTCAAAATTACAATTTCTGACTCGTATCGCTTTTCTCACTGGGGTTCGATGTCCAGTTTTTCAAATTAATTACTTTATCAGTGCTCGCATACAACTTACGCAAAGAGGACACATGTGGTACTCTTCTTTATGTGATAACTGAAACGAATAAAGTCTTTACTTACCTTCAAAACTTCGGAAAGTTTCTAGGTTGAGGCCACCCCAACAACAGTTTTGAAATTTGTAGGCTGTTGCCCGAAGCCACTTCAATAAATGTGCGATTCCAAAACTGGGTTGTTCGAATCGTGAGTTTTTTGAGATATGTTCTGCCACATCAGAATTACGCAAAGAATAAAATTTCGGGGAGGTGAAGGAACAACTGAGTGAGCAGAAAGGGTCGTGCAAAAGTGAATTCGTGGCAATAATTATAGTTAAATTAAATTATAGTTAAAAGTTATTAAATTGACATTTCAGGAATATATTCATTTATTAAATTAACCGAATTTGCCCATGTTCTGTAATTAAAAGAAATTAAAACATATAACTAACTTTTCTACAATTAATTGCTAATTAATTAATAATATATAAAAAAGTAATAATTTTCAATACACTGCATGTGGCTCAATAATACACACCAAACTTTCTGTAACGTACTTAATTTACTTCGTCGTGGATTTTAATAAAATGAAAAACAACATGGTAAGGGGTATTTTAATATTTATAGAATAAAGAAATAATTAGTCTTCGGTGTCAGTATGGTGCCACTCGTTTTGCGTGATCTGAGTTCACGTTCTGTTTTCCAGAACATGTTAGAAATTCATTGCAATGAAGATCAGCATACTGCACTGATTGAAACACTATTTGATGATGAAAAGCTCATTCGACGCGTTAGCAATAGAGATGTCATCGAGTCCATCGATGGCTGGAAGATTATACGGGTCAAGACGAGGGGTATTGAAGTCATATAATAGAATTAGTAACCATTTACGAAACTTATCGAGTTCCTGTAAATATTTATAACAACCGACGCCAAGACTGAATTTATGCTTTACTTATTTACACATGTCTCGGGTTAATATATTATATGATCTTTATTTGTAAGGTGCAAAAATACAGACAGGTACCCAGACTTTACAATACCCTTCACGGCACTAAGCTAGGGGTTATATTTCAAAGGATTTTCATAAAGCAACTATTTATAATGCTACATAACATAATTAAATAAAAGCAATTACAATAATTATTAAGTTTATAAAGAAAAGAACGAACGCGCCTGAACTGTAAAGCAAGGTATGAATCTTGTTAGGCACCTTTGCATATATGCGATGGCCCCATCATTTTCACAATGTCAGTCCACTGTAATATCTCGAATCCAAGTAGACAGATTCAGCATACTTCAAGCTTTTCATGGATGTACACAAAATACATCGAAATGCAAGAAAAATTGGATATCGAGAACATATCGGGGAGCGTTTGAATCTCTTGAATTGGTTCCTATCCCGCACCAGTCTTTTCCTCTTAGTCCCTTATATGACCTTATAAGGAATTCCTTCGCTATGAAAATGTGACGAGGTTCCATGAGCCATGGAATTGGCTCATCGATTGCAGTGCCGAGATGTCCTGCACCAATCTGTCCAGACCTACAGAAAAATACCAATTATCTGCTATTGTAAGTTGGTCAGAAATCATTCCAATGACTTTGTAATTATTGCAGCCAAAGATGTCACATCTTATTATTTATTAAAAAAAAAAAAATTATTTCGGCTTACTGGTATCGCATAACAAATCTTAAACAAGAAAAAATGTACCCAATGCTTCTGTGAAATGACCATTGTCGAACATAAACTTCATAAAAAATAGTTAAATATCAAAAATAACTAAACAACGCCTTTAGGATATACTCTTGAAAATTTACAGATACTTTGACGTTAATGTGTGAGACAGGTTTATTGAATTTATCCTTCCAAATAACATTAAAGTAAACGCAATTTTGCATTTCTTGCTTTGATGGAATGAAATGGACTGGCTGAAATAGGTTTTACCAGGGACTGCCCATCGATATGTGAATAAAAGGATGTTAAATAATAATAACAACAGTAACATGGAAAATTAACTTAACTGTATTATTTCTTAGAATACTAATATTCTTAGAATACTAATAGGAAATTCCTCACGCAACCAATTAATCTATCGATTAATATATTTGCAATGATTTAATAGCGATACATGCATTAAAAAAGATTAATGTATACTGAGCGGTCATTTTTTAGCTACACCTATCCTCTTCATGAAATGGAGCTCTACATTATCAGCAGCATGCGATATGAAGCAGTTCGTAGAGATTTGTATTGTCTTTGTTTGGGCAGCTCCTGGAGTTTCCCACATATCTGCTGTGGTGTCATTGAGAAGAACCTCTACTTTGACAAGCCACTCATGCTAGGAACATTTAGCAACCAGGGAGCGAGGGATCACTTGGAAGGCTGCTCCCTGGTTCCTATCTCTAGAGACGTAGAACCAAGCGAGATCTGCAATCTCTGACATGGCTACTTACTGTCAGGTATAGGCCAGGAGGTAGGCAAGCCGTAGCAAATATTGTTGAAAGGTGATTGTTGAAAGGTGGGTGAGGAGAAATAGCGAAGAGAAGGGCGAGTGTAAAGGTGATAACAAGGGAAGGGATGGGCTGATGACAACCTCTCCCCCCAAAGCATAAGCTAAAAGAGTGAATAGAAGACAAATATTAGAGAATAGCTGGATATTTTCATCCACACTGGGTCTGTAGAGAGCAGAGCCCTTATGAGCTCCCACACTAGTTCGAGGCCTGTCAGCTAGTTCTATTTGTGGAAGAGGAGGGGGGGGGATCAGAGATGGTTGAAACTATTGGAATCTTACTTCTCTGTACAGGATGTAGGGATCAGCAGGTGAACTCCCATGACATAGCATGAAAGGATCCACGCACCGTCAACCAAAAGATTCCCACATTGGCAAAGGCCTTTCCAGCGTCACCTGTTGGATAGATTACCCCTAGTATGCAGGGGTTAGTTGGTTGTTAATCCAGGAAGGTGCACAAACGCGGTTAGCAAGAAATATATCCGATAGCGGTAGTAACTTGCCTGCGTCAACAAGTATGATGGAATCCTGCTCCTGTGCGACAGAGAGCAGAGCTTGCCTCTGCTATCAGTAGTGTAACAATTCCAAGTGGCGTCAGAGATGAAATTTACGTCAGCAGGACGAGTTCATCCTTTCTCTGAGTTGGGGGAAGTTAACTATATCCCATCTCAGTACAATGGAAAAACCGAAGTCAAGTATGAGTACGAGTTGAATATGAGTGAATAAGTTCGGCTCAAGGGTCGTAAGCCTTGTGTTTAACGGTGAGTTAGTTGTGGTATCACAGTGATGTGTCTTCTAACTCGTTGTGCAAAGACTGTCTGCGTAGGTGGAAAAGGCTTTAAATTTGTTCAGGTTACAAATCAATGTGTTCTTATCCTGTGGTGTTGTTTGCTTATGACGAAAACTGAAATCTGAGAATCATGTAGACGGAGCATTCATGGAGAACATGCTCCCAATCTTCTTCTTCTGCTCCACATATATAGTTGGACGAGGTACCCAATCCAAGTGTTATTAACTTCTTATTAAATGAGCCACGACTAGTAGAAGAGACAGAAAGCCATATGTTAGTCGGGAGAGAACCAGGTCTCTGTTAAAAATGGGACCTGCGGAATAAAACTAGTGAATATAAATAAAATTAGTGATCACCTAATTTCTAGTTTCCATCGTTAGCTACACGGAGGCAAGCGAGATCTGCTGTCGAGTTATTTGGTTATCTGAGTTTGCTATGCATTCGCGAGTTCAATGTAAATTCTCGATTTATCACGTCTGGTATTTGTGTTTAGCTACGTTTGGATTCCTAAGTTCTCGAGGTTTCGAATTTTTTGAGATGTTGGGGGAATGTTGGTGTAAATTACTTCCAGGTCTAGAGGCAGCTTCGTTGCTAGAACCTGTAGGGCAATTGCTGAAAATGTACGGTTTGCTCTCGTGTTAGTGAGAAGTATGCTGCATTGCAATGCATCTAAATGGTGCTGGATAAATTTTCTTTCTACACGTTATCTGGCAGCGTATATGGCCACACGGTAAATATACAGTACTGTTGTATATTAAGTTGAGAGCCTTTAATTTGAGTCCCTGGTAATATCTTATGATATGGGCGAGCACGGCAAAGTAATTTTTGATCTTGGCTCTCAGGTACTGTACATGCATTGTAAAGAAGAGTTGTTCTTCAAGGCGTACTTGTAGTACTTGTGGGTGGTGGTAGTGTACCTCAATGCTTGGTGTTGTATTATGGTTCTAGAATGCCGTCGTGGATTTAAGCTCCCTCTAAGGAGCGTCATGCAGCTTTTTCCTTTTGATATGAAAACCCTGTTAGTATTGCACCAAGCCTGTAAGTTCAGCCAGTGCGTCCATAAATTTCCAATCAAAGTCATCAGGAGAGTTGTCTTGTATTAAAAGGACCAAAGTATCTGCATATGCGACGGTGGGTGCATCACTGAACGAACACTGTCGCAATTCATCCAGCAAATGTTCTAGCAAGTTGGTCCGGGATGGAACTTTAGAAATAGCCCGTGTTGATGCTGCGCAAAGGGGGTAAGAACAGGGATGGTATAGTTAGTGAATTAGTCTTGGATTACTTTATACATATAGCGATTCTGTAATGTGGAATTCAGTGCGAGAATGAGCAAGAAGAAAGATTTAAGTCGTACAAGTGTATGACTTAAATCTTTCGTCTCTCGGATTTATCGGGATATGTCCAGTAACCAAATAACATCAAGGCAACGAAGATCCTGTTCCTTGATACCAGAGGACAATGGAGGCTGACAAAGACTACCGAACAGTAACACAAAGGCTACAGTTAGTCAAAGAACACTAGTAACTAAAGGGACATGTTGTACTTTGTCACGGATGAGGTAATGAAGCCAACGACCAAACCAACACTGGACGTTTGAGGATTGGAAATCCATTGCCCGGTCTGATGAATCCCGGTTATAGTTCGTTCACGCTGATGGGAATATCAGAATATGGTGAATATATCAAAAGTCCATGGACATATCCTACCAAGTGTCAACAGTGCAGACTGTGTTGGTGGTATAATAGTGTGGTGAGTATTTTCGTGATGCTCACTGGACCGTTTGACACCAGTGGAGCCACGTTTGGATGCCACAGGTTATCTGGAAATTGTTTCCTGCTAGGCGCATCCCTTCATGGTCGCAGAATATCAGAATTATATAGAACTGTTCCAGGAACATGACAGTTAATTCAGCCAACTGTGTTAGTCTCCTCTCGGCAGCTCCATGCGCTGCTGGCTTTTTAAACTGTGAACAGATATAGCTCTTTGCGATGAAGTTTGGACTTTGTGTGATATTTCATTATATTTATTTTTTATGTATTTTGATTATCTTCAGTTTTTTTCATATACAGTATATTTGTTTTGGTTGTGTCAGTTTTACCCTCCCTGTAATTGGCCAAACAGGAGAGGGAGTATATCAGAGTGCTAAATTATGTGTAACTGACAGCGGGGTTGCCATAGGTTTGGCTGGGACCGCTTTAATTAATAAATAAAAAAAATCCTCTATCACCAGATCTTAATATCCAAATGAATACCCATGATGTGGAAAGAGTAGAGATCTACAACCATCCAATTTGCAGCAACTGTGGGAAGGAATTAAGTCAACATGAACCTGCATCACTGTGGCACCCTGGATTCGATAACTTGACCACCTTCAGTCGTCAAAATAGCTTAGAACAGCTCGTTTAGGCTGGTTTGAGAGCGAAATGGATCCTACTCGCTATTAGGTAAGTATAGCCTAATAAAGTTCACTTACAATATCATTATTACCGTAATGTATTAGTGTGCATTAATAATGATATGATTAGAGACAGAATTTTATAATCAGAAATAGAATTTTATAATTCAGAGAGAAAAACATGCGCATTGGAATCTTTTGCACCCTCCTCCCTCCACCAGAAAAAGTGACCGGCTGATGGACGCTTGTTGAAAAACGTTTTACGAGGAGCGTATTATTACTTATTAATAAGATTATTTCAGTTATTACTATTTGTACTCATGGAAATCAATGATTTGAATTGATTTATTATTCTTCGTTCTGGAAAAAGTCTTTGTTCAATACAATTATATATTTCCTGGCCACTTTATTAGAACCATCAGTAATGTCGAATCGCTGCTCCCAGGCTTGGAGCCAACAAAGTGCTTAAAACTAACACGAGCAATTTTGGACCATTCATGTAACAAAACTCAATTCCTGGAGTGATGGACAGAGGATTGTTCTAATGAGTACGCCTTTCCGGATCCCAAGTCCACAAATGTTAAATAGGACTGAGATCCAGGATATTGGCGTGCTGCCTGAAGTCTCCCTCGTGTTGTTAAAACCACTCTTAAACATTTTAGTCACATTCTCATCCTGAAAGTATTCCTTTTCAGAGAGGTTTCTTCGCTGGTAGCACAGTGGTTATAATCACCATCCTCCACAAGCCGGGTGGAAAAAAGCAGAGTTCGAATCCTGCCAATGACGTGAGGAATTTTTTTTACTCTGTAGCTGAGGGTTACACACTCACAGTTTATGGATATGACACACATGAGTAGATGAGACAATTCTCCAGTGGTGCTAATATGATTGTGTGTGTGTGTGTGTGTGTGTGTGTGTGTGTGTGTGTGTGTGTGTGTGTGTGTGTGTGTGTGTGTGTGTGTGTGTGTGTGTGTGTTCAGAGAGTAAGCATGCAACGCTGCAACGTGTACCTGATTCTTAGTGGCGTTGAACTGTTTTCGTGGTGGACTAGTCCCACTAGAGGATATTGTGAACGCCAGTACATCTTCGCAACGTTTAGAGCATATATTGACATCTTTTCCAGCTTCCTATGCTCCCCGTACACCACAGACTGGTTCCATTGCCTCATGAATGCTGAAAAGCATAATCATTTGGGACTTATCGGGCCACGTGACTTTTCTCCAATCCTCCTGCGTCTATCCTTTGTGTTCCTGGCACCAACGCAGCCGTACATTTCGATTGGAGTGCAAGAACGCTGGCTTCTTACTCCTGCATTCTTCTTAGGGGATCTTTGTATGGTGTGAGTACTAATTCTTCGTGATGGTCCCACATTAATATGCAGAGTGTAATTGTTCTGTCGTTTTGACTATGATTACTCTTGAAATCTTCATATTTTCTTAATGCTCCACCCCCACCCCTTGAGGGGTTCTGCTCTCTCCTCGTGCAGTAACTTATGAAAATTTATAGCAATGGATGTGTCTCAACAACAACAAAAAAAAAAACTGGCATTCTTGCTATACTGAACTGATGTAAATTCTCCAGATAGTCCCTCGATGTTACTGTTGATACGCAAATGTGAAGGTACTTAAAAAATAATAAAGATTATTAAGCTTTAAACATCTACAATACCAATCGGTCAGTGGGACAGAATCCATAGATTACTTTTGGATATCGTAGTCTCGACGCAGATTTCAAATGCATCGACATAATCCGAATATGTCCAGCACAAAAGTAAAAAAATTTCCAGTGTTAGGTTTAATGAAATGGATAATTTGAAAGGCTTCCCTGAAAATTTACTCAATATGTTTATCAAAAGTACGGGTATTATCAAAATAATTTTTGCTAGCGATTGTTTTCGATTCCAATGAAATAAAGCCAATATAATGACAAGCTTAGCAAGTGTTTTTTATGTACGCAAACCTTTCTCCAAACTATAATGTTGAAAAACAATGAAGTTGAATTAAACTAAATTAAGATTGCGCTTATTTTTGAATAAGATAACAGAAAAGAAGCGCACAACTTGTATTAGTTTCTCTAAAGATCTATTATAAGTGACGAGCCAGTTGGTTGAGATATGTATGGACTACTTAAGTAGTGTTTTGGCTTGATAATTTATTTTCAATGATACGGCTACAGAGGTTGTTGTCTTCTTCTTCTTTCCAAATCTGTTTCGAAGATTTCACTTCCCACATCGCTAAATTGGAATAACTTCACTTAACTTCATTAAGCCTTTTCACTTGGAATTACAAAAGTGAACAAACCAGGAACTATAAGACCGACAGTTTCGCACAATCCTTCCTCGTTTGCTGGTTTATCATCCTTTTTGCTCGATATCATTTCCCCACTAATGAGGTTTTCTGCATGCACAGTTATTAATACTTCCGAGAGGCAGTCAAGCATCGCTAATGCTCTTTTACAGGACGGCGACAATCTTCCTGTCGTAACTTCTTATGATGTGGTGCCCTTATACGCTAATGTCGATGTCGATTAAAGCGTATCACAATTACGCGGCTTATTAATGCAAGATTCTGCCCTCAAGGAACGGACAAAATTAACCCCAGTCGACATCATCAAATTAGTTTATTTTTTTATCGATAGCAAAATGTTTTCGACAAGGTACACACCTACTTATCGATAAACTCGTTGTCTTTCGTGGATTTGGAAGTGTCAGCTCACCTACCTGGGATTGATCTGTCCTCTTTCGAATAACAAATAGTCACATTTCACTAAAGTGACAAGACTAGATCCTTAGTATTCCAACAGTTTGTGAATATTTGAATATTCACAAACAATAGAGGCAAAATTCTATATTTTTCTTATTTTTCAATTCACTTGTATTGAAGTTCAGGGGAATTACTACTGAGCAATGCTCCAGTTTCAGCAAATCCATAATTTGATACATCTTCCTTCTTTCTGTTACAGCAGCAGCACAAACGAAAAACATAGTGGGATCAAAATTAGTACGATTCAATTTGAGATATGTAGGAACATGATAAATCATGAATCATTGAAATTAATTATTGGAAGTACCTTAGGTAGATAATTTATTGAACACCCCTCGTTTCACTACTTTCATCTTATTTTTCTTGTATATTTAACAGTTATAAAGCGTTGATTAAAGTAAACACAAAATATGACTTTTCTCTTGTGAAGTTTTTGCCACTGGAGCACAGAAAAAGAGATTTGGAGGGCGAAAGCTACAAAAGATTAGATTTGGCTTTGTTGTCACTTAACAGAGACGAATTCAAAGTGTTTAAATGCCAAAATCATTAAATCTGAGCGCAAGGAAACCTGTTCAAAGGAAGTTCCTTATTCTGGATCAAAAAAACCTTATCTGACTACTCCTATATAATTTTCGCAGCAAAGATAGATTTTTACATCATTAATCAGTATTGAAGGACGCTGTCAATTGAAAATTTTCGCCTAGGGCGCTAAGAAAGCTTCGGCCGACCCTACTTTTCGTAAGTGACTATGTCCTGTTAATGTAATTGATAGTTTCATAACACAAACCAAAACGTAATAGTTTTTATCATTTAAGGCAACCTACCTCTAACAAAACACTATTTTTGAATTGTGTTTCGTTTATTTATATCCAAAGTTAATACCTCCATTGGGTACGCACACCCTAACATATAACTATTAATAATGAAAATAAATTAGGAAATGTATGCATTGCTCGATTATCAAAAGTCGTACTTAAAATCCTCAGTACTGTAGGCAAGAAGTGTTAATCAAAACATCACCACGTGATGTTCACGGCGTGTTGGTTAGCTGTGAAGAGATCTGTACAGCAGTTCTTTTTTGGGTAGGAGGAGAAGGAATAATACTCACGGAAATGGGTTAACCTACTGACATGACTTTGGCATCTTCCATACAAAGATCTCGAAAAAATATTCTAAAAAAAAAAACCTGAAATTTTAAAAAGGATCGGAGCTCTTCCAAATATATCGCAATATTTCTGTAGGGAGGGGACATGGGATTATAGAATCAAAATTATATCTGAAACATCCCCACGGAGACCAACAAAACATACGCAGAAAATTCGGCTTCGATTCGACTTTTTCTCCTCGACTGATGCTGGAACATCCAAACCAATATAGATTTCTACAGTAGGGGAGGACTGCGGAATTGGAACTGATCCTAAAAATCGTCCCTGGGACAAACAGAACGAGAAGTGTGTGTGTGTGTGTGTGTGTGTGTGTGTGTGTGTGTGTGTGTGTGTGTGTGTGTGTGGCAAAGTACTGAATTCCGAGTTACCTCTTTAACCCGTATGCAATATAATGTTATTGATTTCAGCTGAAAAAAAACAGAAAAAAGAACTGCAATATTTTGCAGAGAACAGTTTGATTTAACAGTGTAAGCCTTCTAAACTTACAAGTATTAAATTTTTTATATAGGATAGAAACCGGAAGATATCATTATTATATTTTTATGCTTAAATTAGATATACATATACCTGTTTATAAAATTACACAGAAAGCATTTAGATTCCGCGAAAGAAAACAACCGAACAAAGAACTGAAGAGGGAATTTAAAATACAATAATAAAAAAGGAATGTAGAGGATTAAGTAGCGAACAAAGCAGAAGTTATAAAATCACTTTATAAAACTATTAGGCCAACTAGGTACAGCGCTTAGAAATAGGTATTAGCCGATAAGTAAAAATTCTAGTATGCTAAAATATCAGCGGTTACATAAAACGGGTTGCATGAAAGGACTCTTAAGGGAGTGGCTTTAGAACAGGTGACTTGTCATACACTTCAAACGGGGAAGCTTGGGTACAGCGTAAGAAGTAAACACGAGAAAAGAGTTTTAGTAAAGAAAAACAGTTGAATACTGTACTCGTAAAACTGTAGGTTTAGACGAATAAGAAAGGGCAGTCAATTGTTCAATGAGAACTGTAATAATGACAATTCTCATTGAACAGTTTGTAAGGAGGAATAAGGATTTATGACTTGTGATGTTTAAAAGAGAATTATATATGTAATCCACCACGCGAAATGGAGAAGTGTGGAATGGAATGGAATCTGATTTTGAAGATTGAAGATATAGTTTTAAAAGTGTGCCTAGGGGGTAGGCTCGAGTAAAGAAAAGAAATGGAATGTAGTTTAATAGTGAATGGTAGGGTTAATAACATAAGGTAGTAGTTTAACAGCAGTTATTAATAGTGAAAAATTGATGCGATATAACAGGGACGAAGGTGGGAAATAATGCAATGGAGAATTTTTTAAATAAAAATGATGGCAAGAGGCGAACGTAGCATTCCACCGACGAACTGTAGCCCGTTGCTTATGATGAATCCTGGAATATGAGAATTGAAATTGTTCAGGCGCTCAGCTTTATTAACCAGAATATTTGGAAGTGAAAAATTAAGTCTGTGGAGGACAGATTTCTATTATATGAGATGGTCCAGATGCTGGGATGAAAGCCATACAGAGAGCCGCTGATCTTCAAAATAAAAAACAGCTATGGTAATTTCACTAGACTTCTGGACCGGCTAGATAGAAAAGTTTTCCCGCATTATATGGAAGAGGGTGTTTGCAGAGAAAAGACACCGTGGAAAAAGGGAAGTGTAAGGCTCAGAGTAGCCTGGTGTAAGAACTGAGATAATTACAGAAGATAATGCATGATAAATGTTTTAATGTATTAAAAGGCGAATATTATTGATTGGTTTCCTGGATCTTTTAGATTGCAGTTAACATGAAAAATACAGGTTGGTATACGAATAAGAGAAAATATATGAGAGAGAAAGAAAATAGAAAGGTTTAACCATATGAATAGGTAAAAAATCAGAAGGCAAAAAAAAGTACTGAAAATAAATATCAAAGTAAGAACATAAATGTTGTTGTTAAGGGTAATTGGAATAAACAGCTTCAATATTAAGATTGAATAAAGAAGGTAACTGAGTGGAAGGGATTGAATTGACTGATAGAAAATAAGAGGTATGATATTATCTCAATCCTGAGAAGTCAGAAATCATGGTCTTCTCGTTAAAGCAACAGCCAAAAAAAATCTATCCAGCCCTCAGTAGAGTCTCCATCCCGCTTGTCCAACATCACATTGATGTAGGAATCAGATTCAACCCAAAGCTTCTTTTTTGTCAGCATGTAGTTATACTCCTCACAAAAGCCGCCAGACTGAGATGGATACGCAAGCAACATCTGAACCATGTAACAGACAAATCCACCATGGCGAGACACATTTCAACAATAGTGTATCCGCCACTTCTCTATGCTGCAGAGATTTGGGCATCTGCATCTCCCTCTACCACTAAACCAGTTTTCTCATCTGAGTATTGGCTTCTTAAGTGGGCGTGTCACATGCCACAAGCTTAGCCTGCCTCACCAGCTCCGGACCATCGCTTTGGCCAACGCACTTAACATCCCAAAGCTCAGTTTGGTCATTAATGAAAGGAGCCTCGTCACAACAGTCAAACTCATGACGGGTCTCATCTTCTTCCCCTCCTTCTGGGAAAACTGTGCATGGAGGATCCCAGTGGCACGTCTACGAGCAATTCCCCATCTATTCCCTCTGCAAAGACGCATTCATCTGTCGGACCCGTTCCTCAGCAGATGCTATCTCGAGTCCAGGACTTAGATGTCGACTTAAACGAGTTCTGTCAAGATCGACAATATCGGAAAAGAATACTCAGTGGGGTGGCCAAGGCTACTACTACTATTATAATCTGAGTCTTGAGTAATGTATATTCTTAACCCAACCATGTACATATTTATGTACTTCAATGTATATCCTTATAGTATGTATTTTGAAACAAATGGTTGTACACTCACTTAATGTTCTATATATGTAGTATACGCAAATCATTTCTCCATTTTCCTGTACGTTATTTCACTTATTTATTATTCTATTATTTATTTATGTATTTGTGGCTTATGGCTCCTGGCCACTGTGCCGTGACGGGCTGTTGCAACTATTATTATGCAAATTATCATTCTAAACATTGCAATAAAGATTCTTCTTATTAAGTAGCGTAAATTAAAAAGAAAAAAAACGAATTGCAGAAGTATAGTTTTAAATTTATTTAGAAGGAAGTCTATTGGTTAGAGAACATTTTTATATCGGCAAGATTTAGTGTTATAGGAATTGGATTTTTTGTTGACGAAATACTGTAATGATAATCGTGTTTCTCGGGAATTGTAGGTAGTTTAAAAACGAAGCATCATGAAAGTTTGAGTATTAGGTACTAATGTTATAGGTTTTAAAATTCAGCATCGTTGATTAAGCCACAGGTTTATAATATTGAAGATTGTTTATATATTTATAAAATTCATGCACTGAGAAAATTTTAAATGAATAAAAGAAGTGAATAGCGATCGGAAATTTAAATTGATTTTTTATTAGAAATGGTTCTCCTTATGTAAAAAGCCTCGTTGCATAATAAATGTTTGTTATTCCGTGTGTCATATAATCTGTCTAAAAATATCTTACTCTCGATGTCCATTCACATCACGTGCTCTAATTATGTTGGTGCATATCGTGGTGTTTTCGCGATAAATTCAGTAACTGTATAATCGGGATTTCATGTAAAAATTAAAGATAAATTATTTCTTACCAGATTAATTTCGTCTTATATTAATAAGGAATAACCATTTTATGAAAATATAACGAGCATTGCATTTACTTACACTGTAGCCAAGGGGCAAATATGTTAATTTCAATTAACATACATTTTAAAAACACCGCGATTTGACCAGAAAAGAAAATTTGAATAAGAAATATCCATCTGCGCCTCGTTATAGCACATACACGATCACTCTCAACAGAAAATGCCAAGCTGACGGATATGAACTACACACTAGACAGAAACCAAATATCAAAATAAAATCGAAACATTGCGATCAACGTTGACCACTCCTCGTATTTGGATGCTCAACAAGTTCTAAGAACGGAGACCAAATTCTATGTTTTTTTTTATTACTGTATTCCCCACGAAATTCAATACACTTATATTTAATCTGCAAAGAGTTTAATCGTTCAAAAAAGTTCTTCAGGTTGCTTCAGCTGCTTATAGCGCTTCATCTTTAAACTGAATTTCATGAAGAAAGATGAGACTTGAGGTATCTGAACAAATAATAGTCGCTTGGGACTAGTATGTGAAAGAGTAAAACTAAAACTCAGTTTAAAAAACCTTTCAATTCAGCTACTATTACTGCAGTTTTCTCCTGGAATCCTTTATACTTCTTGTCGGAATTCCTGCGGAACACAGAGAAACGCTGCCTTAGAGCAGAGGTTCTTAACCTTTTTGTACAGCCACTTCCCTTCCAATTTTATCTCGACACCTCCCAATTTTGAAACTTTTAAATGATATTAACGAGGTCAGAAATTTCAGTTTTGGTACGCTTTCTCACCGTCTCTAGGGAGATGACCTCCCTGGTTAAGAAGCCTTGCCTTAGAGCAGTGGAATTAAAACGTTGTCGTGAAGCACAGCACAATTCAGCTGTCACTGCTTGATCACGTTGATTTTCAGGAATGCCTTATCACAGTGATTTCAATGAATGCTCTACTCGCGTTATTGTAGCAGTAGTACCGGGAATACTCCATTTCAAGCACTTTCAGGATTTTGCAACTACAAATAACTTCAAGTTCAATATCCTTGAAGAGAACATTATGAAAAATAATTATTATTATCCCGCTAATAATAATTCGTATCGGGTAGAATCCCATCGATGGGGACCCATCCTCACAGATGGTGGATATGTTCATCGGCTCTCTTATTGCAGCCAATAATTATAATAATAATAACTTAATCTTCAATTGTAACAGTAGGAATTGTAATAAGTCACAGGAACTGATTCTTAAATGCATAATATATTAAACACGTCACCGTCTAATTTGAAAATTAAGTAATTTTGGTGATATCAATGGACATTGTGAATTTTAAACGTCGGTTCTTCTGTAGGAAATCAACTGCTGTTTACAAATGACGAAGACGTCCACTCCTCATTGCAGTGTGTAAAGCTGAACTAATATCAGCAAGAATAAATTCGCATATTTTATACATAAACATCTGCACAAGGAATGTCGAAACACTTAACCTTCCACATAAAGAAACTAAGTGGCAATAACGTTTTTTCTTTATGAAATGGAGAATTTTCGTATGGTTAAAAAACCACAATCACTAATTTTTAAGATCCAAGCCAAGGAAATTCCACTTAGAAAACATGAAATTCATTACGTTTTAAAATCTTTCCACTTGTGACTTCTACAAATGAAAAACAAATTACTGAGACACAGAAGTATTCCGTTATTCAACTTTTCTCAGCTAAGAAAGACATCCGCCTAGTGCCGCTCCTAGAATCGAAGTTTTCCTGGATTCCCCTTCCCCAGGACTAATAAATTCTTGCTTGATCTGCAAGGATAAGTGCTAAACACTAATATCTATTAGGTATAACACTATCGTTAAATCTCTTTATCTTATATATTATTTTACTGTATTTCCTCATTTTAATTTGTTTTTCAAAATACGTTTTAGTATTAGGTTTTTTTTTTTTAGTTAAAGGATATTTCATTTTTTAACGTCAACCCCTGCCTTGACGAACTATTGAAACGTGCAATATACTACATGTACATCATTTATCCATCTACGCTACAATAAATATCCCCCCCTCTCTCTCTCTCTCTCTCTAAAAAATATAATAAAAATTATTCCCATACATGTGTAAAACTATAATGAAAAGGAGATTAAAAGTGGTCATCTGAATTTTAAAGTTTCAGAAATTTTAATTAAGTTTTAGTTCGCTTCCATAAACACTGTATCCGGTGCGCTCTACAAAAAACTGTTAATTTTATCCTCTGACAATCCACCGGAATCGGCATTCCGTGCGCTTAGATCAATTTAACGAAATAATTCTGACGTCACGGATGAGAGGGCGTGGACAGATGAATAACTGTCCCCTTCCATGGAGGACATTCGTCACCTGTATCCACACCGACTATTACAGACAGATCAAACGCCAGCGAGATAACAAATAGGTTCAAGTTTCGTTTGCGCTAATACAGGTGCATGTGCAACTACTGTACCTCCGGATAGAGCACTACGTAAGTAAACGTAGTAGGGACCTACCCGCCATACACGCCTCACGCTAAAATATAGCAGTTACCGAGGACCCCCGGGTCTACTTTACTTCATTTGAATACCACAGTTTATCAGAGAATTTCCTTCGGCATCAAAGGTAAAACAGACTTTTAATTATTCTTCTGTAATATCGCAATTAGATACGCGTGCATTTTAAAATTTAATCAATTTGGGCAACGCGTGGTTTCTTCAGGGATAATCGTGCCACTATTTCTCGGCCCAGTTTCCAAAAATGAGAGCCAATTTTGCAGTCTTAATCTAAAAATTCTTCGATGAATTCGGAAATTGAAACGACCTTCAAAAAACAGTTCGTGTAGCGCTGCATTAGGGAGCATTTCGTCACGAGTACATCCCGTGTACAGTGTATGCGATCGGAAATTACTCACCTTCATCTATATGCATAAAATAAGACCGAAAATCGGTAATATTTAGGTAAACAAGTAATTTTCCACAACTTCGGACAGTTATAATCGTACTACGAAATTCCCCTCTTCTTGAAAATAAAGTTGAATCCACGGCTAATCGAATACATAAAGGGAAGAAAATAATGATACGGAAAATAGAATAAGTAGCCAACAAATAGAACATGGCAATCTTTCGCTCCCGGTTGAAGTTCTTTTTAAATATCTGGATCTGCCAAAGGTCATTCAATTTTCTCCTCATCTGTAATCTCATTCTCTTAGGCAGCCCACTTACACCACATCTATTCTTAATGTACAGATTGTTAACCGACATAACTGTCTGTTCTGTTAATTTTTAAAGGGGAAAAACGTAAATTCCCGGAAATCAACTGTTACTAATGAACAACTAGGGGGACTTCAGAGCTTGGAAAAAGAATCGAACTTTCCTTTCTTCGTTCACTTAATTACAGAGTGGCGCAGAGATAACTCAAATGATGCTTTTTGTGTGTTTGGAAGGTCATCTATTTCTGTTTTGAGCAAAGAAAATCAGGAATTCCATCGGGGAATGATTTTTCTTTCGTAAGAAAGGGATAATATGTCTAGTAAATGTTATGAGGAACGTGAAGAGGTTTATTAATAATCTTAGATATATATAGATTATAATTACCAATATTTTCAACTTATGATGTTTTTATTTGGTGCTCGACGTACTGTTGCCACCAAGATTAGCTCTATAATTCATTTCTTACATTGCGATACTTGGCCTTTTACCTTGGAAATAGCTTCACCTATATCGTTTCTTTTTAACTTTTATGGTCTAACTTATACGCATCAGAGATAGAATACTAATTTTTATTGACATATGGATGATTATTACATTTTGTTTTGCGCAACAAAATACCGTAATAATCATCCATGTAAATAAAGTGCGCAAAAAATATACTTTTATAATAACTTTCTAGCGTACGTGGAAGGGGTTCTGGCCAGTGACTGCTAAATACGGTGCTGTTTCTCTCTCGATTCACCAAAGATTATTTTGAATTTATGAATTTATGGCCCCTAGTTCTGAAATTCTTTATAACAGTGAAAATTCCTCATTCATTCATTTTACTAACTCCATATGGTCAGTATAGATCATCATTTGGTTGGGATTTTATGATCTGATCATTAAAGGAGATACTAGAAGTAAAAATGATCCAATTTTCTTTGGTGAATTTGCATTTTATGTGGGTTTCTGTCTCTGGTGTACTAATTTTTCGAAGTTTGCAACGGTTGGGTAGTGATCACTACTGGGTGGGTTGTCTAAACTTGACCAGGCGATGCTTGGAAATAATGCTGGAGAGCAGATTAAAAGATCAATAGCTGTGGACGTTCCTTTTGGGAAGTGGATATAAGGTCCACGATGCAAACTGTACCATTATTATTATTTAAACTGTTTCTCCTTTGTAAGGTTTTTTTTCCATCCTGTGACGCGTACTGCTACCAAATGCAAGGGATGGTTGGTTATGGCCGGTTACTATTACTATTGTTACTGCTGCCTGAGGAACTTTCTTGCTGTCCTACAGGTGTTCAGAATTGTAGCTTTCTGGAATTCCATGTAAGTGTTCTCCTGGGAGGACTATTGCAGCTAGGTTCGTATGGAGGCTTTTTAGGACCGTACAGGTGTTTGACACTGATCAGGATGGTCATTACTTTTTCCGTATGTCACATTTTTTTGACTTCCTGTCTTAGGTCTGTGTTCCTCCTGATCTTTTCCTCATAGGTTTTCTAGAGGTTGCTGATGTTCGGTACACTGCTATGTCGATCAGGTAGGTAGCATTTCCTTCTTGTCGATGAGGATGATTTCTGATCTGTTGTGCGGGACCGTCTGGTCCGTTATTATGGCTCGGTTACAGTATAGTCTGCGAGTAGGGGTCTCTAGTACAGCCTGCTGTTCATACTTATAATACGGTACACATTCTTTGATCAACTGTATTTTTGCGCTAGCTTCTGATGCATTTTTTTTTTTTTTCAGTTAGTCGATTATTTATGTTAAAACATCAACTATAATTCAGTTGTATTTTGATTTATACAAGTAACAATAACTTTAGTTTTGATTAATTTTGGTAGTTTGGTTTTCCTTTATCCCGCCTCCCCCCTCATGTAATGTTCTTGTTTATACTCCGACACGACCACCAGGTCAGTGGTGTTTACAATAAATCAATCAATACAAATTTTAATCGTATTTAGCAGTCACGGGCTTTAACCCCGGTCCACTCAAAGAGCAGGAAAGGGCAGGAACTTAAGACAAGGAAAGCCTTAAAAAATTTTAGGAACTATGTGTGGTTCAAGGAAGTCCTTTTCATATCCTCGGCTAGCCAAAACTTCAGTTTCGATTTCCTGTACTATGTATCAGTACTAATGAGGTGAATGGTATACCAAACGAATCAGGCTATTGAAAGGTGACTATTAACCAACCATACGAAACCATTTGCCATTCGGTACACTTGTGTCGGTTCTTATTGGCACCTTGTCAGAGAAGAACTGATAGGCTTTGACGGAATGACATAAAAGTGACTTAACCGGTTAATAGTCATCTTTCAATAGCCTGGTTCTTTTGGTATACCATTCACCTCATTAGTACTTGTACACAGTACAGGAAATCACAACTGAAGTTTTGAATAGCCGAAGATATGAAAAGGACTTCCTTGAACCACACGTAGTTCCTAAAATTCTTAAGACTTTCCTTATCTTAACGCTTCAGTGTTATTCTGAAAATTACTCTTAATTAAGCCCTACGAAGGTTATCTTTGGATAAACGAAGGTTATCTTTGGATTCACTTAGCATAAACGTTTTTAACTTGAATGAAGTTAATGTTGTCAAAGAAATTTTGATTACTTCTCTTATTTATTTCCATAATTCTTCTTCTAAAAAAAAAGTGATAATTATCTCGAGCCAGTGATATTAGGTAGAGTTAATGACGTACCCAGTAAGGGAAAATCAATTCCTACCAGAGCTCGAATAAATTATATCATTATCGTTATGATGTCCCCTCCCACTAGAAAAATAATCTGAATCCGACACTCTGGGTAGAATCAATTTTAATTTGAGAACTGGTAATTTTCCTGCTAAAAATAATAATTTTTATTATTTTTACAGAACGTGTAAGATAGCTGTCCCAAAAATAAGGAACACCATTAAGATTTCAGGAGATCCAGGACATTGTTTATAATGGACTGGTCCTGTATAGGAGATGACACTAACAAGAATTAGTCGTATAGATAGGGTGAAAATTCAGTTCAATTTGACAATGCAACATACCGACTGCTGATTAATATAGTTTGCCAGTTGCAGCGGGAAACTGCTGGCGAATTATTATCTCAGCACGCACAGGTTACAAAAAGTTGTACAAACCAGATACTTTCAGTCTTAAATTTGTACTTTCAGTCTTAAATTTGTTAAACGCGACCCATGTGGTTCCTGTTCAAATAAGGGCGGAAAGAGCAAGTTTCACCACGTTCAAAGGATGATTCGTTAACCCCTTCCAAAATACTATATTAAAACTAAATTTTATGCCTTGTTAATGCTTTCAACTTAAATAATAAATAATCTTTCTCGTCAGTACAGATTCATTTTGTTCTTATCACAATGACAATCGCAGATACTTGGAAAGAAATATGTTTGTTCCTTAAAGTGAACGAAGAAAGCACCATGCCATATGGTTCCTTTACAAACGACGTAATGGTGTTTTGCTCATTCTTCACTATTAAGTGAAACTGGATTTCCCATTACGTCTAGAAACACTAAATTATGAGTTTTTTTTATGTTTTTACAACGAACATAACAAGAATCAATTTATTGTAAGTTAATATGATTAACTGTACGCTGGAATCTTCCAGTCTTGATGGCTTAGATAACTTCAGGCAATTTTCTTGAGTACCGAAGGCATGCGCTTTATTTTTATTTTATTCCTTAAATCGCAGCTATTGCTCTACTTCGCAGTTTTATTTAATGTGTGGGTGGTTTGTTTCGATTCTTTTTACCGCTTAATGCTTGTATAATTGATGCGAATCATGGATTTAATATAATATACAAATGTATTTACCGCTGCATTTTAGCCCACTTATCCAACACATACATGCCCATTAATTTTTGAGTTGACAACTCGATCCAAAGGAAATTTATATTGCATAAAAGGAAGTATTTCGTGTGCTGGGGGCGGGGATGATTTGATATATTCTAATCTCGTTTCGAGACTGAAATAGATTCTGTTATTAAACAAACAGAAAACAGGTCCAATGTGTGTCCAATGTTTCTGCGTAGAACAAGTTAATTACTATGGTCTCTTTTCTTTTTATACGATTAGCCTTTGATTTCAAGATATTGTATGTTCTGTATTATATGTTTGAATTCTTAATAATGCATTTAAAAAAGAACTCTCTTTGTTATGTGTGCTGATGTATAAATAAATAGAAAAAGTAAACAGCTCTTCGTAGGCCGTGCTCTGATGTTATTTATGACCACTGACATCTGATGGTACTTGGCACGATGCGCAATTGATAAAAACATCAAATAGTGGTAGTCTAGTGTCAGTGTTGATGTGTTTATGTATTCATATCGTTACTGACTGAATAATTATTAATGTAGTTATGTTGTTAAAGATAACAAAAGCATGAATCTTTTTAAATTATAATTCAGCAACAAACTGACGTAGAATTTCTTTCTTACAAGCAAATTCCTTTCTTTTTACTTTAGGTCCTCCATGGCGTCTGAAGAGGTTGCAGAATACACCATCCTTGCATCGATTCCTCTTCCTGAATCTGCCACCACTGAGCCTGACCCGCTTGGGTTAGGAATTGCCTCGAATTTGCCTAATGAACTGCTATCTCATTATTCGCTAGTGAACTATTTCGACCGGCCTCCTGCCAACTTCTACGCACTTCCCGGTGACTCTGCAGATGCCGAAGATGAAGAAGACGACGAAGACAGCGACAGCGCTAACAGAGCCGCAGACCCATTCGCCCCCGAGTGCAAAATTCCTTTGCCCGGTCCCTATGTGTCTTATGAGTACTGGCTAGAGCCTTCGTTTATACGTCGTCGCAATGAGCGCGAAAGACAAAGGGTGAGAAATGTGAACGACGGATTTGAGAGACTGAGAAGCCACCTGCCGTTGAGCAACAAAGAACAGGAAAAACGAATCAGCAAAGTAGAAACCCTTCGAATGGCAATATGGTACATACGGTACATGGAAGATTTGATCAAGGAGAGTAAAGCGGCACACGAAGAGGCCAAAGAGAACAGGGCAAGGGACGGAACAGAATACCCGATTATAGATTAGAGCTCTGCAACAGAATAATAGCAAAGAGTGAACGCTGTTAAAACGGAAGTCGATGTATTGGATGCTCGCTCTCTCAGTGATCAGTGTGAAAACCGGATGAACTGTTTATTACATTTTAAGTCAGTGCTTCTAGTCTTGTCCCTTGTACAGTGGTGGGATTAAATATGAAATATGCCGAGAATAATTCTAAAATATTTCTGACTACGAGATGCAAAGTGGGACAACAGCCAATGTGTATATCTATTTGTTACCATAGTTAAATAAAAACTTGTTAAAAATAAAACTTGCTCTGGATGTTTATTAATTTCATGCCTAACAGTTTTGGTTTAACTGTAAAATACTTTTCTAGAAGAATTTGCCTACACAATATAATGTTGATGTGCGAAGAGATTGAAAGTGGGAATTAAGGGTGTCCCCCCCCCAAAGAAAAGATGTAATATGATACAATGAGCGATGTTTCAAGAAGATAACAACTATGGACACCCCAAAGTGGCAATTTATTAATGATTTGGTAGCAGCTGAACCAGAATATGTTTCCCTCCGAAATGTCATTAATAATAATACAATTAATATTTTATCTCCATTGATTTACTTATTATTTCTTATTCAAGAGGGAAAGGGTTCTCCCCCCCCCAATTTTTATAGGTTTAATTACAGTAAAACTGAAAAAAAGTATGGATAAATCGTGCTAAACAGTACTGTTACTCGCTTTCATAATCTATGCAGAATGTTTAGAATAAAAAGGTAGATTCAACAGAAACCCGTTCGGCTATAATTCCAATATCTCCAGCAGTATCGACTACAATGTCAGTTAGTTACGTGGCGAGTTTGAGAAAGAAGCCGCGTGATCTATAGATAATGAATATGAGATTTCATTACTGCCCAAATTTGGTGCCGAGAGATGTCAGCCCGAAGAGAGAGAATCACAAGATGCAGGCGGTGTATGGTAATCCATATGTTAACAAAATAACAACGGAAGAATATCACAAGCAGTTCAACGAGGGTCATCTGCTTTTGCTCTTCACCAGTAATGATACCATCCACTTGTGATACCCAAGCTCCAAGTTATTTTAGCCGGCACTGAAGGATTGCCTGTGTGAGGTAACTTAGCAGATTATATACAAGTGCCTTTGTTTGGTTTCTATTGAAGATATAAAGACTTCATACGAAGCCCTTCTAGCATATTTTCCCACAAAACTTCAATTTTGCAGTTTGATGGAAAGATATGCTAGAATTATAGTTCACAAATCGCTAGAAAAGGCAAGAAATGACAGTTCGAACAGAAATAAAAAGCAACACAAGAATGTATCACACACGCTCAGATGCTTTATATGCGTAGGATTACAAATATAAACTAAAAATATGAATTCAAATTAAACATTCGTTCCGATTTGGATGAATTGTTGAACATTTATTCAGATGTAACTTCACAGTCCTTGTTTTTGAAAAGTATTTAAAGGAATTTTTAGACCTGCAGAAATTATGAGAGCACTAGAATAGTTATTTTACTCTAAAAATAATGGCCCAGAACCTTCAATTTTTGTTAATTTATTATGACACGTCTTTAACGTTAACGTTACGTACTACGCACAAATGCATTAAAAAGCTAACGTGTTCCGTATATTGCAAGTAAAATGAATCTGAAGACGTTGAATACAGAGCGATCATTAAATTCCTCACCAAAGGCAGCAAGTCTCCCAAGGAAATTCACGAGAAGCTGTCGTATATACGAGCCGTGTATACTATATTAAATATGGCCAATATGCTCCTTCGCCATATCGTGTAAAGTTCTGGAGAAAGCAGTTGAACAGAAGACTGAATTCTTGCTGATAGATGAAGACCGAGTTCTTGTCAAGTTCTTCGAGTTCTTGCTGAAAGTTGTTTACTCCGCTTGTGAAAGAAAATCGGATAAAAATTTGAACATTTTTAAATAATACCAGAACGCTGTCCATCGCTGGGATACAAAAACGAAGCAAGAATCCTTACAGTGGTAACATAAGCGGTCGTCCACTCTAAAGAATTTCAACACGGCTAGTGGGAAGATCATGGAAGACATCTTTCAGGGAGATTCTCCTTGTTGACTTTATTCCCCACAACACTAAAATCCTCGTGGTTAACACAGTTGGTAGAATCGCCGTCCTCCCCGCACCGGATGGAAAAGACCTGAGTTCAAGTCCCGTCGATGACGTTAGGAATTTTTATGGACCTTTTTCACAATGTGGCTGAGTTAGTTGGTCTCAGGCGAGGGTAGCATGGTTTTTTCTCCAGGAAACTCGGGTTTTTCGTCCAGAAAACAGAAAATCGGCCAGAGCAATTTACAGACAGTATTCCCCGAGCAGTACGGCTTTAGTCGCTCATGCTTCTAAAATCCTACAACAACAACAACCACTAAGGCCTCTGGTATAGTCTGTTTCCACATTAAACAAATGGCGCTATTCCACAAACAAGGCCACCATAGAGATTTCGGAATTGTGTAGGATGAGGAGCTTTCCTTTGTTCAGCACTTTCTCTTTGCAAAGAATTACATTCAGAGATGCATCGCTCAAGTTACACTTTATGCTTTCCAATGTGGTCCTCCACATTGAAAAACGTCTCCCTCTCTTTGGAAACATAGGGTGTTTTCAGTGCACTGCAGTTCACAGTCAACTTTGTGATTATCTAAGATTCCTGCAGTGTTTGCTGGGAACATTCTATAGAAAATCTATCTTCCAGAATGCAAACCAGATGTTCCTTCTCCGATTTTGGAACCTAAACTACACTTCAAAAGATGCTTATCTCTCCCTATACTTCGTGTCATTTATTTATTATTATTATTATTTTTTTTTTCATAAAGAACATCATCAGCTCATATTGTCCGCAATTCAAATGCAGAATTGCATTCTCAGATTGCGGGAAAATTGTAGTTTAATAGAGTATACATTATTTGGGTAACTTTTTTTCAGTCCCCTCTAGCTTGCATTCTTTACTTGAAAACCATGGCATGTTAACAGAATTTAAATAGCTGTTTTCAGGCAATTCATAATGCAGGTTTTTCATTAAAATTTTATTTCATTCAAACCGAAGCAAAATTTAAGGCTTTAGTTTTCAAAGTCATCTTCAATCCTGAAAACATAAATCTAGTTATTTTAACATATAAATACTCTACAAGATAATCCGTCCTACAGCTTTATGAAATTTTATCCTCAATTCGGTTTCTGTTCCTCAATCCTGTCCTATTTCCGATAGCGTAAATAGGACAGAATTCAGGAATTGTACCCATCTGGATACATACTCGCCGTTGTCAAATTAAACGTACGTGGCAACTCGCATCAAGCTAGAGAACTCCTGGTATAGTTATTCATCACTTATTACTTCTATGAAGAAGTCTTCGGTTCCAATTCCATCGGAGAATATTAACAGGCGTTGCGCTATTCAAATTACAAAACAGTCTGCGATATGAAGATGTCACATTAACTTGGAATAAGGGCAATCACCTCCGCACAAAGGACTAAACATACACCAATACCTGGATGAGAATTTTGAAGCTTGAATTGGCCGATCGGAATAGGGTGATTGGCAGACAAGTAATTTTCACGTGAAAACGAAATACACATATGTAACGTGGTTCATGTTTTTGCTGATGAGCGACGTCTCATCTGCACTGAATAAAAAGAAAGAAAACAATTTGAAAGATTCATTTAAAAGAGAATTACAAATAACATAATTTAAGTGTAATATTAATAAAGTGGTATGGACATGAACCTAGCTTCACGAATAAAACTGTACAAATCGTTTCTCGATAAAACAGCACATGGTCCACCTGTTTTCTTGTCGAATAACTGCATGTAATCTCTTGTAACTTATGTGGTCGTGTTAGATTATAAAGAGAACAGTTATGAAGTCCACTTCCGTGCATCCCTTAGCCATTCCAATACTAATAGATTACTGACATAATGGGATGAATCTCATTCAATCAGGTTGTTTGAAAAACTGGAAAAATGACTTACACTGAGATTTTAAATTTACAAAATATAATACAGTGAACAATGCTTTAGTGGATATCGGAAATAACTAGCAGCGTCCACATCCAACCAAGTTTTTCTTCCATACTGGAACCAGTGATATAACTGCCTCAGTCTGATGGTATCTACCAACGGTTAAAATATTTTACAACAAAAAAGAGTACCAAGGAGCCAGGATTTTCCACACCATCACCTTCCATTAGCATGCTAAGTGTGTCAAACATCAGCAGAGAACCTTCAGTTAAAGTATTCAAAAGCGAGCTCCTCAAACTCTGAATAAACTTTAATCGGGGTTGTCCCACCATTATATGACACAGCAAAATTTCAAGCTTTTTCCACATAATACAAAGTGCAGTAAAACAGTATTACAACATTTAATGTTTTTTCATTTCGTAGTCCAGTAACTTCGGTGAATATGCGCATTTCTTTCAAATTTAACGGGAAACTAAATCTAGCGGAGAAACTGCACTCCCATAATGGCCCGTTAAACTGCAATATGAACCGAAGTATCCAGCGTTGTCAACGCAAAATAAATAAACAAGTAATATCTTGGAGGTCCAACACATATTGTTCTGTAAAAAGAAAGAAACTGATTAACCCTTTGAATCATTTCTAAATTATTGTTAAAAATCTTTTATTTTTTAATATATTTTCAATGTAAACTTGATCAAAGGAACCGATGAATCACTCCCTAGCAGTACAGTATAGCGAGAATTAAGATTTTGGAGCCAAACATGCCTCAATTTCATCCTGGATGAAAAGGAAGACCACTTGACCAGTAGAAATGCTGCGTTGTATTGAACCTGCTTCTGATACCTGAGCATGATTCCCCCCATCCCAGACGGTTGGAATTAAGTTATCAATGTGTAACATGTAATATGCAAGAGAAGACCAACTAAATCTGCGTCAGTGCATTTATTGGTGAAAATATAAAAGTCACGCCACCAGAATGAAAGGTATGCCATCCACCTTACAAAAAGGCCGAATGAGGAAGTAAATTTCTAGATAACAGGCAATTTAAATCCACTCTCACACCACAATCATGCACATTAGAGGCTTGAAACAACCAAAACCATACTGACCCCTTCCCGATCAAAGTTCTGGTTTATCTATCCCTCCCCATTCCTTCTGCCATGTGCAGTAAATTGGGTGACATCTTTTTGATGCTATGACGGATACCGTAGCCACTTTTCCTTAGATTTCAAGTACCAGCGGATTTGTAGAGACCAGCAGCTAATTCAGGAGTGAGCAACTATTCTTTACACAGAGGGCCGGTTGGGAGGACCACCGGTTCGGTGGCTAGAGGACTTTGTAAACCCGTTTATGTTTTTTAATAATCATCCCCTGTGCCAACTTGTGTTTAAAAAGAATTTGGAAACGCCAGTAAAACCTATTAAAACATGAAGCACAGTTTGGTCCGCGTTTTCGTATAAAACGTCATCACTAACTTCCCTTGCTCGGACAGGAATCAGCTTTGCAACTGACGAAGGAACGGATTGTTGTTGTTATCTGACCAATAGAGAGGACTTTAACTGTTCCGTGTGTTATTTTCCCCAACCTTGTGAAGAACAATATTGCAGCCACCTCTCGGCCAGGTTGTTTCTGGAGTAAGTACGAGTACGGGAACATGGAAGCACTACAGAGACCACGCTTTGTTAAGAGATTAGGTATATTTTCTGCATATCTGCAATATAAATAAAAATGTCATGCTTCATGTCCCAGCTCTCAACTTTTATCTTGATGAACCATCAGGAAAAACAGACTAATGCAGCATCATTCGTTTCCCCCTCTCTTTCCCCAAAATATGGGGGAACTTCGTAGTTCATTGCACAAACATAAGGGGTCAGAATGATTATGACAAATTCAATTTCCGCGTAAAATCTTCTAAACCTTACCCTTCACTGCTTCAAATCGGATCTCAATCATCGAATAGAGCAGAGGAACAAACACATATCATATCTGTCCTTTCACTGATCCTCTTTCCTCGCATCTATTTTAGGCTGGTGTTTTCTGCATTACAGTAATATCAAATGGAGTCATATGCACTGTATTGCCAAAGTAATATAATGCATATCATCTTTCTTTTTACCCGAGCTCAATGCGCAATACTGAATATTGCTTATACATTCATAAATTCGAAAAATAATTTTTTGTGAAATATTCATTCATGAGAAATCTCTTCGGACGGTATTTTAGATGTGCAATTGCTTAAGTACAGTTGTTCGTATTCCTTTAAAAATCTGGAAACGTATTTTCGATCAGTCACCGACATTTGCCGAATTCATTTGGTATTGACTGTGGGAGAGGAAAAATAAACAAGGGAATCCCGAAACAGAAGCTTCTGATACTTTATTATCTTTTTCCGATGTGAACGTTTCATGTCCAACAAATTTCCACTGCCAGTATTCTGTTCAAATATCAGAGGCGATTGCAGCATCACCATTGCTGTGTAGCAGTGCAGATATAAAGTAGGTTATTACAAAACCCAAGCACTCGGGTGCAACGCATATCGTGACCAATTTTATTTTTGTAAATGAAAACTAGCTCACAGAGAGGTTACAACTGATCTAAAGCAGCCTCTGGTATTTCTGTGAGATATTCCTTCAAATGTGAGGGGAGAATGACCTTTGCAGAGAGTGCTTTTCATGACACATAAGGTTCACTTTGATCTGGCAGTCAAGCTGATAAACAAAACTGCTTGTTGCTGCTTAGTGAGGCTCTCACATTTTCCTGAAAGGAATCCGCATTCGTTTTTTGCGGCTGTTTTGTCGTTTATGCGCCCAGATCTTTATTGAGCTGAGCTGAGCTACTTTTACCGAAAGAGATGAAGCACGAACAGTTTCGATGGTATGAATTCGTCTACACATTACACTACTTGCGTTAAATTTTTGAACTCTCTAAGCTCAAAATGAATAACGTTGTTGCCGCTGTGAAACAAAATTATAATATGTCAAATAATATTGACGAAATTCCTTCACAAAAGAATGAGAATCACCTGGAGGATGTAAAGGACTTGCTGTATCAGCATTTCAAAGAGGGTTCTGATACTAGGTACATTTTTTTTTTTTTTTTTGAGAGAGGCACATATAAAAGAACAGAAATAGAAAACCTATCACCATTTGTGTTTGGAGGTATAACAAAAATCCATATTTTAACAGTAAAAGGGTTAATCCTTATACTACTGCCGCAGCACAGAAAGAATGCAATTTTACGAACCAACGCATGCCACTCATTATTCCAGGAACAACAACAACCAGGAACCAAATAACAAGAATCAACTCCAGACGGTGACAGAACCTTGTCCAAATTTCACAGTTAGAACAACATCTGGTAAATAACATTCTCCGGGCATTCGCCAGACACAAGTACAGCCTTCATCGCTTCCCAACACAGCATAGCTCCAGCGTTCCAGGGAAGGGCCAATTACGAAACGAGGCAGATCGACGCTGTGCATTGCATTCTGTTATGTTTGATTTGTGTATTGGGATAGATAGCAGAAACTATCATTCAATACACATTCCATGTGTATTGAATGCCGCGAAGCTCTCCGTGGATCACCCTTGTACTAATATTAGCTCCTGTGGCCTCCCCGAACTCTTGGTTGACAATATTTGATGAGTGAACCCTACGTACCACCATTCTGGGCATCCTCCGGTTTCTGCTATCTATCCCATTCCATGGCTGTAGTAACGTCTTGGCGTTTCCAGTTGATGATTACGTCGCCAACGTTGATCTAAGCTGTTGAAGTTTTGTGCAATGACAGGAAATAGATTGATTGCTAATAATGTGTCCTCTGATGAATCCCCGCTGGAAGTCGCTAAGCTCAACACCTCTACCCATCTGCTCTATTTCGTTGACCCGCTTACTCCTAGCAAGCGGGCTACTTTTGGCAATATTTTTGTGTTGTGACTTGGAATTAATGCTTTATATCTACAAAATGATTTGTTTGTGACACGAATTCGCCCTTCCTCGTCCAATATTATCTGATAATATTGGTCAATGTAACTCTTGCACATACCTTAAGAGTTCTTATCTGTTACCCCAACTGGACGTATTATCTAGATGTTCTGGGGGCAAAGACGTTTCACGTGAGCAGGTAGCTAATATCAGGGAAGAGAGCCTAAAAAACTTCAAGGGTTGTGTTAGGGTTGTTAAATATACAAGAACAGTAAATCTTAATTGTTTATACAGTAACGTTAGAAGTGTCGCCAATAAAATGAGCGAATTCGAACTGCTGGTTAAAACAAGTAACGCCGACATAATAGGGCTTACAGAGACGTGGTGCCACCCGGAAATTGGGGATGATGAGTTTCAGTACGGCTTGTATAATGTATTTAGGAAGGATAGAGTAGATAGAAGGGGTGGTGGGGTAATGCTTCTTATCAGAAGCAGCCTGAGTGCTACGATAGCTTTCCCAGATTTAGACATTTCACATGCTAGTATAGAGTCTGTATGGTGTGAGATAGTTGGAAACAAAGGTACAATGCGAGTAGGCGTAATCTACAGACCAGGTGATTGTGAAGACTATGACAAAAGCCTCTACATGCAAATGGAATGGGCAAGTAAGCGTCAATGCCTTATTATGGGTGATTTCAATTTGCCTCTAATTGATTGGAGTAAATGGGAAGGAAACTCGACATGGGGAACAAAATTTTTAAATCAACTAGATGACTGTTATTTGTATCAACATGTCAGGGAAAGTACTAGAGAAAAGAATCTCCTAGACCTCATCATCACACATGAATCAGATGACATAACAGGGCTGACAGTAGAGGAACCAGTAGCAGGAAGTGATCACGGAGTTCTACGGTGGATGATGACGAGAGAAGTAGCAGAAGTAAAAGGCAAAGGAATGGGTTTTAATTTCAGAAAAGGATATTACGATGCCTTAAGGTACTACATGGCCTCTATTAACTGGGTAGATATCGCGCAGAGAATGAATACAATTGAACTGTGGTACGCTTTTAAAACATTAATCACAGATGCCTTGAATGCGTATATACCATTAAAAAAATACTCCACGAGAAGGGTTCCAAGTTGGATGAATAGTGAAGTTGCCACATTACTTGAGCAGAAAAAGGTGGCATGGAAACGTTACAGAGCAATAAAAAGTACTGAAGCCTATAACAGCTACAAGGTGATGTGTAATAGAGCCACAGAAAAGGTTCGACAGGCAAAGGCAGTTTATGAGAAATCACTAGCAAACAGAGCAAAGAGGGGGGGATAAAGAATTCTTCACATATATAAATGCCAAGAAGAGCAGGACAAACCAGATCGGACCTTTACGTAAGGGAAAGGGGATAGTAATAAATACACCAGCTGCCGTTGCAGATGAACTCAACAGTTATTTTGCATCGATATTTACAAATGAAAAACCTTTTGTGGCAATGGGGAAATTGTGGGAGCGAAGTTAAAAAATATGTAATTAATGATATTGAAATTTCGCAAGATTATTTAATGAAAAAACTTTCAAGCCTACAGACTAGTAAGGCTCCTGGAGTTGATGGAATATACCCTATAATCTTGAGAGAGGCGGCAAGCGAGTGCATTGAACCACTGAGGCTGGTTATGCGAGCATCACTAGACTCTGGGGAGATTCCCTTGGATTGGAAAAGTGCAAATGTATCTCCCATACATAAGGGTGGCTCTAAAAGTGAAGTGGGAAATTATCGACCTGTCAGTCTGACTTCAGTAGTAGGGAAAATCATGGAGGCAATGATCAAGGGTGGAATTCAGGATCATTTGGATCGAACTGAAATTCTCAAGGATACTCAGCATGGTTTTGTAAAGGGAAAATCATGTTTAACAAATCTGGTTCGCTATTTCGAAAGGGTCACTCACGAGCTGGATTTAGGGAATAATTTCGACATTGTTTATTTAGATTTCAGCAAAGCTTTTGACTCAGTCCCACATGAGCGGTTGCTTTATAAGCTGGAACAGGTTGGAATCACTGGGAAAATCCTTAGATGGATAGAAGGATGGCTTCAGGGCAGGAGGCAGAGGGTTGTGATAAATGGCTATTCCTCAGATTGGGTTGATGTAAGAAGTGGGGTTCCCCAAGGATCAGTATTAGGACCACTGTTGTTTTTAATTTTCATAAACGACATTGATGAAGGGATAGAGGGCGTGATGTCTAAATTTGCAGATGATGTTAAAATTGGTAGAGTAGTTAATGATCACTGTCAAGCTGAGCTTCTTCAGAGAGACCTAGATAGACTTCAAGAATGGTCAGAAAAATGGCAGCTGTGCTTTAATCCAACAAAGTGTAAGGTATTACACCTGGGAAATAGTAATCCCAAAATAACTTATTCACTTGGTGGAGTTCAACTAAACCCAGTACTGGAGGAAAGGGACTTGGGTGTTACGATACGGTCAGACATGAAATTCTCTGAGCATTGTAAACAGGTTGCAAGGAAGGCCCATGGTGTCCTATCGATGATCTATCGAACTTTTGCAAGTAGAGATAGGGACGTGATAATCCCATTATATAAGGCCTATGTTAGACCACACTTGGAATACTGTGTTCAAGTATGGAGACCGCACCTAAAGAAAGACATCGAGCTTCTTGAAAGGGTGCAAAGAAGGGTAACTCGCCTGGTGAGATCGGCAAAAGGGCGTCCTTATGAAGAAAGACTTCGAATATGTGGGTTGCAGAGTTTGGAAACTAGACACCTTAGATGAGATTTGATTGAGGTGTTTAAGGCTCTGAGAGGCATCAGTAAAATGAATGAGGACAAAATTTTCAAGATTATAAATGATGCTAGAACTAGGGGACATAAATTCAAGTTACGCGGGGAAATGTTTAGATTGGACTGCAGGAAGTTTTATTTTAGCCAGCGAGTTATAAATTACTGGAATAAGTTGCCTTCATGGGTGGTAGAGGCCGACAGTTTGGGGAAATTCAAAGGTCATCTGGATAGTACTTTCGGGTAAGGGAAGCGCATAGGATGATAGGATTAATTTCCTTTTTATTTAATTTTTAATTTCATTTTATTATTTTTATTTATTTATTAATTATTATTATTTATTTATTTATTTAATTTTTGTTTTTATCATTGTTTTGTTCGGATTTTTTTTTTTTTTTGGCTGGTGCAGCATAAGCCATAGGCTTTCTTGCACCATATGGCCGTTACTAATACTAATACTAAAAGAGTGGCCATAAATAAAGAAACGTCTTATTTATACTCTGGTACAGTCACAGAGGGTCAGAAGAGTTTACAGCCATCGATCTATTTTTGAAGTATGTACGTTTACAGCTGTTTCTGCAATCAATAACGCACCTGCATTTTTATGTGCAGATTCCGGATGAGATTGAAAACAAGAATAAAATTTTACGTATTGCGGGGAATCACTCGGCGTTAAACACACAGCGAGCGTAACTCGGCACTAGCATGCTCGTCTATAGTCCCGCTATATAGAAAATGGCACGGGAACTGCCCAGTCCTTTGAAACAGGTGTTCGGCATTGATCAAAACACGCTCCATTAAGTTCCTACATAGAGACAATGTGGCAGTTCCCCCCCCCCTTCATTTTTATTCTTTCTAACAAATAGCGCGTAATTTTTTTCCTGTTGGGAAGTAAAGTAAATTCTCCTTCTCTGGCGAATTGCGACGCAACTGAACAAGCAGCACAGCACAGCACGTGCATATGTGATCAGCGTGCAGTGTGGTTAAACGGAACTGCGTATTATGTATGTACTCGGAATCAGGTGCAGGTTTCTGAATGCATCGTTACCTGAAAAGATATCCGGCTTTAATGGCTGCTCGGCGCATTATCTCTTGGACGCGAGAGTGAGGCCAAGAGAGAGAGAGAGAGAAAGAGAATTGTTTCCATCAGTAATCGATCTATTATTTGAATAGACAATTCAGTTACGGGCTTTTAACAACTTAAGTCTTCCTTAGAAACTCACGGAGCTGAGAAAAGCAGGCTCCAATTAATTAGTCAAGCGAACGTCTTCACCTTCTTTCCTGGAAATACTCTGCAAGAAGGCGCCGAATGCTGTTGAGTAAATTAACGAGAAACATCCGATCGCCCCAGGTAATGACAACTTTGCTGCTTGTGCACGTTCATTATAAATCGAAGATCGTTGCTGCGAGTACGGCTATTTCTGTTTCTCCAACAATATTCTCTTTACTGGTTTCAATGTTTCAACGGATCTTTATTTTTTTGTCTCTGTAGGATTTACAACCTTGCGTTGCAAGTGGATTCCTCACGGTTTATCTTTTTGTATCTCAAGAAGAAATCCCATCTTAACTTTCGTTAGGTTTGGTATATGAAGGAGACTTCAATTCACGATAAAATATAACTTCCATTTCAAAAGCTGTGCGTTGTGATATTGTTGAAAACGAAGTCCCGTCATGAAACCACATCATTCAGTGGCAATTATCGCTAAAAGTATCTCAAATTCGAACTTCAGAATGAGGCTTTAAACTTATCAAAGGAGTAAAGGGAGTTGTACTATAATAATAGAAATATTTCTCTGTAATTATACAGTATCGAGATATTATTACCACAGTGAAGCTAGTCAGAAGTCAAAATAAACAATACTCGAATCCAGAGTTTAAATCCCATAAAGACATGGCTCTCATCTACATTGAAACTTCCACTTCTTTATCAGCACTTCAAAGAAATCAAAATCAAAATCTTAGTGGCATATCAAACAGGAACTTCCGGCCATCAGCACTTCAAAATGCTTATCCGATATGCTGAATCATTCGTTACTCCAATTGTCATGAACACATCGGTAGTTTTCTTCTACTCTGCTTACCAAAATTTCTCAACATTAAGCACTTGATCCTCTGGTGGTTCTTTTTGACGATGGACCTTTATAGCTGTTTCTGCAATCAACAATGTACCTAAGCCTACGTTTTTATGTGCACATTCCGGATAAGATTGAGATCCAGGGACTACTGATCAGGATAATAGGGAAGGTGTGTCATCACTCCCGGAGTCCATCTTGCATGGGGCGAGATAGATGGTGCTTATTCTGTTGAAAGCATCATCAGGATGATAAAGAGTTGTCATCTACAGTTTGGAATAAACCACCACAGTATAAGCCACTTCAAATGTACGAATGTGATTCAAATTAAGTCTTAAGAAGATCATGTAAAATATGTATCTCACTCTTCATTCTTTGCTTATTTTATTATTGCAAATTCAAAATTACAATGATTATTTTGAGGGTACCAGAGCATTTTGCCCACATCCCACATTTTCTTCTAAATGTTATGCATCTGTGGAACAAAAATCCAGGAGTTATGTATAAGCTAGGGAGAGAGAGGAGCTAAAAGTGGTTCAAGACCGAAAAGACTTAGGTGTTATAATTCAAATCTGATACGAAAATTTACGTAAAATATAAACAGGCGACTAGGAAGATACCTGTTGTCCTGTCGGTGATTTATAGGGCCTTACTAGTAGGGAGAAATATGTCATTTTCCCTCTTTACAAGGCAATGGTTAGACAACATTTGGAATATTATGTTCATCTGGAAACCGCATCTAAAAAAAGACAGAACTTCTGGATGGAAAGGTTTCAGAGAAGGGTGACAAGACTGGTGATGCACATGATGTAGAATAGCTTAGAGGGTGTGGTCTGGAAAGTTTGATAACCAGATATCTAAGTGGGGGGATCTAATTGAGGCTTATAAAGCCCTGAAGAGATTGCCTCTGTCGACTCAAACGTGGAATGAGTAGTACGAAGACGGGCAGTATCGTTCAATAGGCAAGCACCTCTAAATAACCCCTTCATTCACTTTTAGACAGGCAGTCGATCGCTGTACACTTCAAATTGAACACAAATTCTACGATAAATATCAACCGATTATATTCTTTCTCAAAAACTACTTTCAGATCGCATCCCAGTCTTTGCGAATAACTACAGCAGCGTTGTAGTCGCAATAAAATTTTAAATATCCGTAGATATTTAAATCGGAGGCGAGGGGGAGGGGGATTTTAAACTTTAAAATTGCTTTCCTTCTCTAGGTTTCAATTATTACACAATTAGACCGAATACAACATGCTAAAGCCAACTTGATAATTTCCCTCGATGATTTCCTTGATGATTACTGTTTAAAACAATTTAGCTATACGTGGGATGTCCCTATTTTATTGGCAATCGCATCGATTTGATTTTCATTCACCTGTGGGGAAAATGCGGGGAGATCTCGTTACAGACTTTCCTGTTCCTTTAAATAGACACACCCGCTTGAGACCAGCGGACCGTGGAAGCAATGGGGTTGTCTCCGTTTCTCTCTCTCTGTATATCCTTGTGCGTCTGAGTTCCGTGTTCGTAGGGGTGCAGGAAATGTCGAAGTTTAGATTAATAGAAACGAAACTGTTCAAATATGTTAGGACACTAAGCGCGTGGCTGACTGGTGAACTACGGGATACCTTCCATGATGTGCGACTTTTAAAGAGCATTTCTGACTTTTTTAAAAAAATGGAAATCCTGGATCGTGCCACATTACAGGACTATATTACACATTCTCTTTAAGGATATCCTGCTGTCCCCCCTCCACCCGGCATTGACGTTCCACCATTTAACACGATAATGACTCGCGAAAGGTCTTCAAAACAATAAAACATCCTTTTTTCACTCCTGAATAAATGATTCAGAATTTCATTTATTCTGAAGTCGTGGCCATGTCATTGTGATAAGCGATACAGTTGCGTCCTGTGTGATAAATTTACAAAGTGGAAAGTCGTAAAACATAAATTTGGGCCTTCTCCCAGAACGCTTCCCCGTTCCCAAACTAAATCGTATATTTTTGTGCCCATGTTAACAGTAGGACCCTTTGGGCAGTATGGGTCGTGTTGCGGTGTTTTGAAGAACTGTATTCACGCCATTGGTTTCAGACCTCTCTCTGTCTATCCTTCCTGGACACTTCGTTATTATCGATGAGGAGCGCATTTAATCAAATCCAGGCAAACAAACGCAGTTATTTGGAATGTGATGTATGAAAGAGAGCTCAATAAAGAGGCCTGATATATTCACCAGCAATGGGAAATTAAGGATAGCGCTAGATTGTGGGTACCCGTAAAGTAGTTGCTATAATTTTTTCAGTTATCCTTGTCGGGCGTTAAGACTCAAATTATTTGAATACTTAAAAAACAGAAAATTGCAAAAAAAAAACCAAAAAAAAAAAAAAAAAACCCAGAAGAGTATAATGTTAAGATAAACTATCGGGCATACGGGAGCATAATTGACAGATGTTACTGTCGTTTTTTTAGGCGCATGAACAACTTTGGCAGCATTGCGCCGTGTATATTGTGTCTGTACAAGTGTGTGTTCAAGGGCCGATTTTCAAATTGTGTGGGCTAAAAAAATCTGGGATAACCCATGCTGAAAACGTCCATCTGCAATCGGCTAAACATAGCCCCGACTGAAGAGGCTACTAGAAAATCCTCCAGTCTACAACGAAACTTGAACCCAAACCTCTAGGAACGAGTGATAGGTGGCGAAATCACTACACTGTTACCGAGAACTTAATGGATGACTTCAACGCAGGAACTTCGTAATTCATTAGCACTTGTGTGATGTGGAAAACTTTGCAGAGAATGGACCACGGCAGTCAGAGACAACTCCGCAACCTATTGGCTATGAAGTGGGAAAGGCCACGATGGTGTTAACAGCGAAAAGAGTGGATTTAGGACGAATAGACGAAGGTCGCTGCTGATAAATTTTTCTTCATACTGTTCCGAAGTGATTAAATGAAGAAATTATATGAAACAATGAAATCCGCCCATGGTACTTCTATTGTGGAAGAATGATGATATGGAGCATATTTTCTTATTCCATGACGTTATTTCTCCACCGGTACGATTGAGAAACACGACAAGGACTTTGCACATTTGCCCTGACGAGCATAATCTTCAGCTTTCAATCCAATAGAACATTTGTAGAATATACTGGAACGCCATCTTCGTGAATACACCCTTCCGCTGACTACGTGGTACTCAATTCTTCTTCGGACACCTTTAAGAATCCTATACTCTATCGCCAAGATGTGCTACAGAAGTAAACCGGGATGAAGGTTTTCCAAGGTGCCTTTAGGATGTAATAAATTGGCCACTCAGTGTACGTACAAAATCCACCTAATCATATTCCAGATACCAAGAAATATGTGCTAATAAGCGTAATAAGCACTGGATAATAAATCTGATGTTTTCCCACGCCGTTGCTACCGCGTCTTTCATTTTATGTTCTTTTGTCTCACAGTTCGTCATTGATTACACAATCGCCATCCCACCACGGGATCTCTTCAAATATGGTTTATTCCCTTTCTTCCGCTACAGTGGAGTAGTTAGTCCTCGTTATCCCAACAAGCCCACACGTGATTTGGATGTAGATACGTGTAACCCTTCTTTTCCTTTCCGGTCGTAATCGAGGAAGAAAAGAAACGTCCAAGCCACTGCTGAGTCAATAACGCCAAGCATCCGATCGATTGATGGAATCTCAGCTGTACTCCTCGTGCACACGTTCGTCGTATAATAGAGGCTTTTACTGTGCGCGCACCTCTTTCTGTACACAGATAATAGGATACTGTGTGGCACCGAATGTGGTTTGGATGTTCCAAGTGGCCCATCACTCAGCACCTGTCAACAGAGTTGCACTCGATGGGGACTCATTCAGATTGTCGCTATCTGAACAGATGGGAGGAAGAGACCGGGGGGATGAAATAGAATGATTTCATTCTTTGCACCATTAAAGTACGAGTGTTAAGATTGCAGGGATTAAATAAGAAAGAATTCTCGCTTATTTTTTCTGTATTTTTTTAACCCCTTGAAATTGCGCTCTGAGACTAAAATTCTTCCATGGTATTATAGAATTATCTTCGATATCGTTGTGTTTGGTTTAAAAGCGTCTCTTTATGTCGCGTCTTTTCTGTTACGTTATTGTTATTCCTCGCCTGTTCTTTCATTAAAGCATTATTCACGCTGCATTTTCAACGATGCTGTTCATTATTGCACTCTTTCAGAAAACAATCATCTCATTTGGATAATACTCTTATTGATTTGGTTTCGATGATTGTTGCAACTGTTGTGAGAATTCGCAATGGCTAACTGCAATAGAAAAATCTGCGCTGAAATCCCGGTAACTCATCGAATTTTAAAATACGAAGTAAGTTCAAAAGCGTCGTCGTCGGTCTTTAAAAATTATTTAATACTGTAAACTCTACTGAAAACTGATTTTTTCCCTTTCCATTTCACTGATGCTGCGATATATAAACCCAAAAGAAACAAATCGAGTAATCTCAAGAGGAACACTGCGCTCCATTCGCACTGAAACTTAGGATTGAAATGTTATATGAAATCACTGGTTTTATTATTTATTCTACTTTTAACCCATTCACTCGTTTTGGTTTCCCTTCGATTTCCTCCTGCTGGCCCTCAGATTTGGCCTTAACGTAGTCGGGAAATATTATAACAAGATTGCCATTACTAAGATATTATTCATTCTTATTATACAAACAGCGACTCATTTGGAAAACGGCTAGCGTGCGCACATACTTCTGGACATAATACATAATATGGTTATAAGCGCAAGGTGGGGGATCGTTTTAATTTAAATTATTTCTTGCTTTTTTTTCTTGTCTTTTTTTTTTTTTTTTTCTTTTGTGTATCAAAAACAAACCGATTGGTGAGCAGCGTCCTCTGCTGACCAGTCAGTTTTAATTTTATAATTTTATTTATTATTATTTGTTTTGACCTGCCTCTTAGAAGGTGGTCTGAGTGAATCCATCTTGAAAAATGTATAGAAAGTACTCATAGAGGATTCTAAGAGTAGTTGATATGCCTCCCTTTCTGCTCGATCCCGAGAATTTGAACTCGGCATTCATCCACCCACACCCACTTCGTTAACGGTCTCTTCAAATGAACAGCACGCTTCTCAGACGAAAGTCTCAACCCCGTTGCCTTAAGACACGTCCAACGCGAAATCTTGCTGAGGTATTTATCTGAAATGTGGGCGTTTTCACGGTAACTAGTCCCTTAGATAACGGGAGGGAGAAAGTAGAGTTATCTCTTTGCAATACATTTTAGTAACCAACCACCTACGTAAGGCACCGTTGATCTCTACACGTAATATGAAATATTTTTAGAGTAAAGCCAATTTAAAATTACATATTAGTCTCACTATACGTTCTGTTTATTTTTATTTATTGTTATTACAACGGCTATGCCACTTCTTCTTTGGAAAAGACTTTAGGTTCGTTATTGTGAAAAATACGATCTTCTGCCGGAAGATCGTATTAAATACAATATTATTAATAATTAAACATTTAGTATTAGTATTAGGAGTAGCGAACCGAGAATCATACCACGAAATGTATGTTTTGTATATATATTTCTGAGGAAGAAAAGTATAAATCTGTTCCATAACGAAGAAGTGCTCTAATTTTCTTAAATATAAGATTCACTGTACAACAGCTGCTTCAAAAATTAATTTTGTACGTGTATTCAGCGTGCGTGTATTTTTCAGAATTTCTCCATCTGCAACCCCACACCGGCCTCATAATGTCGAGCTTTTGATGGAATGCTGTCGTCCATCACCTCTTTGCACTCCCATATTTGTATAGTGATGTGCTGCTTGATTCTGATTTATCCTTTTTCATCTGCCGACGTTAGTAAGCTGCGAAAACTACTCAAGGCCAGCATTCAGAAAGCGATGAGATGTAACGGTGCTACTCCTCCTGATGACCCTGTCATCGCACTTTCTCCGGCTCGATTTCTGCAGCTCATTGCAATAGTTCGGTTATACAACAAAGGTGAGTCTTTTTATCGAACAAATGCTAAACAGTCTTTTATTTATTTTTCCTAAAATTCGACGATTATTTTTTCTATCGCCATGAAACAAAAAAGATCAACCCATCATTTCCAACGATTTGTGTCCATATAACCAGTGCGTGGATTGAAACGGTTGATCGAAACTTGACGGTCTGGTCAAGTTATTACTGCAGTAATTTCCAATCTAAGTACTCGTGCTAGACTGTTTATAAACTCTTGCGATTTTTTTACTCTGCAAATCCCCTGAGAATCTCCAGATGAGGAATCTTATGTTAGCTTCAGCTGCCGAAATTCTTCTCATATCCAAAAATTTAATTGGGGTCATACGGGGTTAAGGGCCACTCCAATACGTCACCGAGCAAAGCAGTGAGTTTATATAGCCAGCATTTTTTCTGCGTCATCTTTCAGATTGTATTAGCTGCTACGAGTCACAATCTTTTCACTTTTATCAGCTACGCAATCCATTATTTTTAATATTGGAAACTACAGTGAAATTATTTCTATCAGATTCACAAATAAATGCTACATAATCATATAATACAGTTTCGACGCTCGCATACGTGACAAAGCGTTAAATCCCTTTAAGATTAGGTGAGAAAGGGAAGTTCTGAACCTTTCCATTATAATTGCATGAGTTTACGCTGTACCAATATAAATGGGAATAACCTCTAACGAAAAACGTTCTTTTAGTTATCACTAAAAGTGAGTTAATTTCCCTGAGAAACCAGGAGATGGCAGCACAGTACAATTTTGTTCTAGATTTTAAGAGAATGTCGCAAATTAATTTCGGTTTTATAGTCAGAAGGATATCGATACCTTTCTAGATACAATATTTGACTAAATCGGATACATAAATAGATTATACGTAACTGCTTGTATTCTAAAGTCAGTTTATATATTTCCAGGACGAAAACCAGAGCTATCGTGAAACAGAAAAAATAAAATAAATAAACAAATAAAAACCGCATACGCTCCAGCTGGAATGGATACTTTTCTTCCTTACAAAACCTAGAAAATGTCATATCAGCATTCGATCACCAATATGTTCAATTGGCGTGTGCTAAATCCACTCCATGCAGGGCACATGCTACTGTAACGTTGAGAACAGCATTCAACCCTATAGGTGAAAAAATTTACTTAAAAAGAACCCATCATAAATAAGTTAACGCCAATCATAATAATTGCACAAATTTCTGCAATACGTACAAATACTAGAGCCAAAGCAAATCAGGAATAACAGTTGCTACTGGCCTTTTTTGCCTAACCAGCAGCATCAGAAAAGATGTTAATCGATCCTAAAATTGGCGGCCTTTCTTCGCACGAATGAGAGATAAAAACAAAGTAAGAAACAGCTGAACAAATCACCCAGAGCCCCCTCATTTCACTATGTCATGGTCTTTCGAAATACAGTACGTGGGCTACGAAATCTGAGATTTCAAAAGCGAAGAGAGACTGCCTTTCAAAGATAAAGCCTTATTTCTGCGACGAAGCCGGTGACACCATTAAGGGCCGCTGTACGACCGATAATGACAACTCGCGCAATTTTGCAGCAGCAGTACTTTTCTAGACAATTATCGTTTTTCATATTCGTACCTTTATTGCGAAGACTACGAATAATCCCTTCGGGGACTACTTGCGACACAGGACCTCATTTGACGTTCATAGAAAATGTACTCTTCGAAGCAAATAAAATAAAATAAATAAATAAAAACCGCATACTCTCCAGCTAAGCTCGGCTAATTTTCTCGCTTAGAAAGCCTACAAAATGCTACATCGGCATTCGAACACCAATATTGTCAAAGTAATAATAGTCAAATAATAGTAAAAGTTCGAATCCAGAGCGGTTGTCTGCATCTGGTTGTCTATGCAAACACCCTTCCATCCCTTTTTCTATCACTCTTAGTTGGTTCCCCCAAGCTATGCCCTTATAGATTTTTCTCATTCTTATTAAAATACTTAAAGAAAATTATAAATGCATTTAGGTTAATGAATATATTTATATTAATATATTCATTAACCTAAATGCATTTAATATAAATTATATAAATGATCCTAATATAAATATAAATATAAAATTTGTTATATATTAATAATTCTTAAATATTAATATAAATATAAAAATATATTTATATTAATAAATATTAATATATTTATGAGTATAAATATAAAAATAAATATATAAATATATTTATATTTTTTATTAAAGAAAATTGGCTTCGAATATTTTATATATATATAATATTAAAAATATATATATATATCCTCCTATTATCATCACCGTGTCCGTCCATCCACAAATAACAGAGGGACCCTCAGTGGACGAATTTTCATGAAATTTTATATTTGGGCCTTTTAATAATATTTGTCGAGACAGTCCATATTTAATTAAAATCGGACAAATAGAAATCCGGCAATTAACATTTCTTTTTTCTATACAAATTGTATGGAAAAAAGAAATTTGTAGATTAAATGTAGTTTTTAAATTTAAATTACATTTAATGTCGTTTAAATGTAAAACTACAAACAACAACATTTAAACTACATTTAATACAATACAAAATACGATACGTGTATTGTACGCACAACATGTGAAGGTCGTATCGCTCGTGAAGAAATAGATAGAGAGAAAAGAGTATACGGTAGAAGAGTGATAAATATTATACAGTTCTAATTAAACTGAACGGTTAAGTTTAGATAACGTAAAACTATCGCGTTTCATTGTAGTAATTAATAATTATTATATTTACTTTTCAATTGTATTAATCCTAGAAAAAGAAAAATTCAATTTCTTTTTCTTATTAATTCGAATTAAATTATTTCTTAATTCGGAACGTGCCTGAAATGTAAAACCGCGTACATAACTAACTCGTTTATTTTAATTTTAATTTAGAGAGAGAGTCTGATCTCTCTATAATATTAAAATTTAACGTTTAATTAAAATTTAATTAATGTTTAACAGATCGTTATTTTTATTCATTTCAGTTGGTATATGTACGAGAAAGCATGCTGTGTGGACACCACCCAACCTTGGGGATCCAAGAACTTGGACTTTCTGTGCGGCAGGAGTATGCGTAGACAAATCGGTAGACATTTGAAATATTACTGCTAAATATCTTGGAATAGTGTCGAGAATTTTTTATACGAGAATACATAGCTGTATTTGCACAAACACACTTTTCTGAGTTAAAGCAGAACACTTCCTTAATGCCACATTTCTTTAAAATCTAACTTTAGTATTCGTGACATTACTTATTCAGAAAATTTCTCAATTATTATCGGTAATTAATATCCATTTATACATATAGGATTTAGGGCTGAAAAGCCGCAGACTGCGAGATGAATTTACTGTCATATAAGTTAGTGCAACAGCATCATTTATACATACGCAATAAACCAATCGAAGTTGTGCATTGGCATCATTACATAACATCTCATATTGTGAATTCTTTCACAACGAATTGATATCTCATTATAACTGCTATCTCATTCGAACTGATATCTCATTATACGAAACATGGCTTGAGCACGAGCAACAGAACATACTGATAGCTATGCGGCGGAGTTCACCCCCAGGAGGAATAGAAGGGGAGGTGGTGTTGGTATGTTCTTCAAAGACGCGGCCTTCAAATTGATCAACACTAACTCCAGTGACTCACCAAATTTCGAAGATCTGCTCAGAAACGCATCCACAACAGATATCTGCGTTAAGTACATCCCGTCCGTACCCACAATTGATATCATTACTGAAGCAGCCAACTGGGCAATAACCCATTTCACCCCTCAGCTCACCATATCGTCATCGGGGGTTTCGACCTCACTCCACAGCCCACAAGAAGATCCTTGTTGACTACCTGAAGTCAGCAAATATACACCTAATCGATTACTGCCCTACTAGAGGAGAAAACCATCTTGACTTGCTATTTTCCTCCTTAGATTATATGATTGAAGAACCACCTGAGACGCACTACAAATCGGATCACCAACCTATCTACGCAAAATTAATTATTCCTACTCAAAGGCAGCTTCAATATAGGAGGTGTATAAGGCCTTAAATGGGTTGAGCACGCTAAATTCTGATGGGATCCTTCCACTTGTTCAGATTACGAACCTAAGGGGGCATAAATTCAAATTAAAAAAGGACAGATGTAGAATAGATGTGCGGAAATTTGCCTTTAGCCAGCGGGTGGTTAATTGCCGGAATAAACTTCCATCTGTTGTTGTGGAAGTTGATAGGTTAAATAAATTTAAGGAGGAACTGGACAGGAATTTGGAGGGAATGGCGTGATTTTTTTTTTTTTTTTTTTTTTTTTGGCTGATGCTGCATAAGCTCATACACTTCCTTTCTTGCATCACATGCCACTACTACTACTACTACTACTACTCGGGGACCACCTATCCGAAAAAACGTTCAAACCGCCGCCATCGTCAGCCCCAAGCTCCTTAACGTCCAAAAATGCCTGCAAGCTGCCACCCTTATACCTTGGCATGTCTTTGAAACGTGTGACGTCTCGCTTGCAGTAACACTATTGACAAACTGGGTAAACACCATTGCACAATATTCCGCATCAAAGAAGATAATGATCTCATCTCACTCCAAAGCTCGATGAAATCCAAATGTACACATGGCTTTCCTGTTAAAGCAGCAGCTACACCAGATCTGGAAAAGTACTCAACAGGTTTCCGAACGGATATCTTATTCAAGAGCACGAGCGCAATTTAATAGGGAGAAATCAAGAGCAATAACAGCACACCTGGGCGCCCAACTTCAAAAAAGAAAAATCCCATACCGCTTCAGATCCCATAGCTTTCCTAGTCAGCCGGACCCAGCTCAATGGCTAGATCATATCACCAGATTCACTAAGCCCGCAAAATAAACTCTCTTTTATGTCCCGACAATGAATTACATGACATCTTGCATTCCATCACCATCTCTACACACCAGCTGACAGCAGCGATAAACTTCCTTCCAGCGACAGCAACCGCGGGGCTGACAAAGTGCCACAATTCATGGTAAAATGCCTCAGTCCGCCATCCTCCAACCGCTCAGGTCAATCTTCAATGGAATTCTAACCACAGTAATATTTCCTAAAGCGTGGAATAGCTACCTTGTCAAACCACATCCAAAAGTTCGAAACCCCACTCTACCTAAACACTTTCGGCCAATATCTAACCCCTCAATGCTCCTGAAAATTCTGGAAAAAATTATGCTGCCCCTTAATGAATCAGATCCTTGGGGATAAGCCGCCACAGATCCACTACGCCATCCGAAACCGATCCACAGTGACGAACCTCCTTGCAACCACATGTAATACATTGTCTGCCTTTGAAGAGCAAGAGGAATTCGCAACCACGTACCTGGATATTGAAGCTGCCTTTGACGCCATCAACATGTCGGCGCTCCTCCGCTTACTGGAAGATCACTATCTAATCCAAGGTAATATCCTCTGGTTCCTAGCATCACTCCTCTATGATAGGGTACTACAAGTCGATGCCTATGCACAATCGCACAAGAAGGCGATCTCTGCTGGTGTTCTGCAGGGAGGAGTCCTATCTGGCTTATTATTTACAGCCATCATCTCTTGTCCGTAACAATGAGAAAATCATCACGTATGCAGATATAAAAATTCTAACGCCGATTACTTCCAACAATCACCTTGAGGCTATATATATATATATAGCATATATCAATAATAATCTCATCAACGTCACCTCTTACCTCAAACAGTATGGACTCTCAATTAACCCACAAAACACAAAACTAATGGTGTTCTTTCTCAGACCAACCCCTACAATAATAATCCCAACACTCGATGGAATTATAATATCTACCACTCCTACACATGCGGATTTGGGAATAGGATTTGACCCAAAACTTTGGTTTCAGGCTCATGTAGACAATCTCACGTCCAGAACAGCCTCTCTCCAATGGGCAGCTAAACAACAACTAATTTATGTTAAGGAGCATCATTTAATTAAGAAATTCACCAGACCAGTAATCTGTTCTCCACTCCTCTATGCTCCTGAAGTGTGGGCATCAGCAGCTACTACAACGAATAAACCAATCCTCGCTGCAGAATTCTGGCTCTTTAAATGGGCTAATCGGAAAGCTTGTCTCCCAACCACAGGGCAGAACAGCCTTAGCTACTTCACTGGGGATGCAGCGACTGCCCGAAATCATCGAAATACAACGACTGATAGCTGCAGTTAAAATTATCACGGGTCAGATCTCAACACCGTACATTTGGGATTCGTGTTACTGGCGAATACTCAAGCCAGAACTTTGGTCAACCCCGATGCTCTGCTCGAGGATTCGGAGGCTCCATATCTCAAACCGCTTCTTTCCAAACCAAATGCTAACGGAAGCACAGCACCTCGACACTGCTTTGCATAGGTTTTGCAGCAATAAAACCTACAGGAAATAAGTGTTAGCAGCTCGCTCCAATCCCAGAATCGAATAAGAACAAGCTCGCGCGTCCTACACTCCATCTGCCAAGCTCTCCCGTGCCACGACGAAATTTGTTTGACAGAGAAATGCCATTCATGTATATTATATATTTTTATTGTAAATATAACTGTATGATGTAGCTTGTCCCAGTTTGTCTGAAATGTAAAATAATGAACCAATGTATACTCTCCACCGTCACTTATGGAAGTGAAACTTGGGCACTCACCAAAAGAATGGAAGAGAAGCTGAGAACTATACAGCGAAGAATGGAACGAATTATATTGGGAATCGGACTGTTAGATAAGAAGAGAAACACATGGATTAGGTAGCAAACTCAAGTAAAGGACATTCTTATCAAAACTAAAGATCTAAAATGGTCTTGGGCAGGACACATAGCTCGAAGACATGATGACAGATGGACTAAGAAAATAACAGAATGGTACCCAAGAGGAGCTAGAAGAAAACCTGGAAGACAACGACGGAGATGGACAGGTGAAATTCATGAGTTTGTGGGTAGTAAATGGATGGCCAGTGCTCAAAACAGAAGGAACTGGAAAGTTGCTGGAGCGGCCTTCATCCTGCAGTGGATTGAAAATGGCTGATGATGTAGCTTGTAAATATAGTTAATAATGCGTAATGTGAGGAAGTGTAATAACATGTTTACATTTTTAATTTTACAGTGTGCACATAACTAATTATCTATTCTGATGTGAGCCCCTGGCCTTTGGCCGTGACGGGACGATTGCAACTTCACTTACATCTATGTACATTGTATTCATTTAGTTGCAATAAAGATTTTCTCTCTCTCAAATTAACCCTAAATCCTGCATGTATCAAACCACACCCCACTTGTCATCCCTCATATTGCGCAATTAATTCACAACTGGGTTTTCAGCTGTTACACCATCGGGGTACCTACCAGGGGCGGGTCGACCGGGGCGTGCATCGCACCCGGGCGCTGAATATTTAGGGGCGCCGACACAAAAGGCCATTAAATTATATAATTCTTATATTACAAATCTCAACAAAAAATTATAAAAGATTTTTTAAAATTAATAATCAGTGACTTAAAATAATAATTGTTAATTATTATTTTAAGTCACTTAAGTAATGGGGCAGAAAATTAAAATTAACTTTTTAATAATTTTGGATAGAAATTAAATCATTTTTGACGAATTATAATTACTTTTTTTGTTGTTAAATATTATTTATTTAAATAACAATTTGTTAAATCATTCTCTTTAGATGGCTGACAGAAAAAATAAACTTTCCGGCGCAGCCTACCGAAAAAGAAAATCAGAAAAAGAGGAGAGTATGAAAAAAAAGTTGCTACTTCAATTTCACGATTTTTTGAACCGACATCTGCAAAAAGTCAAAAAACTGTAATGAGATGGGCAACTCGTTCTGAAGGAATTCACAATACGAGATGTTATGTAATGATGCCACTGCACAACTTGGGTTGGTTTATTGTGTACAGAAATGATGCTGTTGCGCTGACTTATATGATGACTGTTTCACAATAACTGTCAGCTGCTTTTCTGTATTTTTGGGAAATTATACTCCCCGAATCCGGGGAGCATAATTTCCCAAATGCTCCTTGTAAATATAAGTTGTTTCGATTAGCGCTTTTCAAAGGCTTCCCTTAAGAAACTGACTTGTGTCATGAATCTTTAATGCTACGAATTGACTTTTCCGTTTTTACAGCCCACTTTTCCATCTCCATCCCCATAAACTACAGCCAGCAATCGACATGTGATGTCCGTATGTACATTCATATGAACAATCTCCTCACACGGAATAAGGTTGACTGTTTTGGCCAAAGTTCTAATGACACATCGTACATGGAATGAAGAACTGTTTCCGTCTCTTAATACGTTCAGAAGATGATTTGTGTACAAGAAGGAATCAGAGTTCCCGGAGAAAATCTCACTACTCACTTCGAATCTTACAAAGCCAATATTAGCCAAAGTGGGAAAAGTTAACCTCAAAATCAATTAATGTGAAAAAGTGATTGAGGTTCCTGCTGGGAAGCTTGGGAGGCAGAAGCCGAGATTGTTTGGCACGCTGTCTATAATTTGTACTCTACTGTGGCAACCACTATATGGACTTCTGACAATTCATGTTTTAAGGCGGGTGGGTTAGTATAAATGCATGCGAATCCTGCAGTTTGCATGCAATGACTCAACTCCTAGTGGAAAGATTTTCATGAGATTTTTCTGGTCTTTATTATTCTTATTTTTTCCGAGAAAGACACGAAAATCAATGCTATGGCTGGCTTTCGCGTAATCCTATTCGCGTTCATAAGTCACAATCTACAAGACCCTGAGGAAATACGTCACAGGGAATGCCACTCGTGAATGACGACTCTCCTTGCTAAAACAATTTTATTATACCAAATAGTTAACATTGCGCTTGCCACTTCCAGTAGCACATACTCGCACCAAAACACGGAAAGGGGATGAGGTTAATGCAACACAAATGGCCTATATTCATTTAACAAAAATATACAGTGCACGTGATCACGGATTATGTTATCATTCGTGTAATGTTATAACTTTTATGAAGTCCCGATGAGACGTAAACTAATAAATATATACAAAAATAGCCGTTTATTGTAATGAACGCTTCAGTTTTTGTTATTGACACAGATTTTGTTATCTGTGTCGTTACTCCAGAATGTGCTGTATCCCTATTCCTACTAAAATTACTGTTTTACATCAACCCTTTTCTAATTCCTAGACAATGCATGGCGAAGTCCACAATATGAGATCGATGCACTACATAGCAAACCGCTCAATGTCGCCGATGGACCCTAAAACAAATTTGTCTTCAAATGGAAATTCCTTCAAATAAATGAAAAAAATATATATTTTTTTTTCCCCTAGCAAACTATTTAATGGTAGCTGCGCGCTAGTTTATCTTTCTATGCATGCAACTCGTAGCACGCGTGCCATTGGTTTGCCATCGTTAGATTGGATGAATGCCTTCAAGCTTCAAGTATCAGGCCTAATGCTGAAACGATAAGAAAATATAGGCAAATTATAATGTACGGTGGAAGTGAAATCAAAGACTAATTGAATCCGTCTTGTCGGTGTATAACAAAAAATAGTTTTCAAGGTTACCACCATAGACAGAACAAAAACAAAAGTTTCATGGGCCGGTGCGTTTACTTTATAATTTCCATTTTCACGTGGACTTTTTCGAGTCTACGAAAACTGATTCATCTTTCTTTCCCATTTTAGACCTGTGTTTGCTTCAGTTCTTTTGCTGGGAAGTTCTGCGAAACATTTGATGGAAAATGCTGGCTGTTTTACTGTAAACTTAATGGATGTAGCCGAGAATTTACAGACGTCAGTTGCGGTTGTGATCCGGGGCAATACTCCAAGAAGGTCTTAAGTAAGTGGTGTTACGTTACTCCTTAATTACGCAATTTCAAAATGCTCAGATGAAATCTAGTGGCACGCACCACATTCAAAAAAATTTCTCTGTTTTGTTTAGTTGATCAGGTCAACGTTTCGAGGGGGTTTTTCTTTACGCTTTAGCAAGCTTTCTCACTAAAATAATTGGGAAAGATACGCGCACTCTTATTACACTGTAAAACTTAGTGGTATCCTGCAGAAGCAATCAACTGATTGGTTCTACAGGATAAACGGATCACACAATTATGTAACTTCTGCAGTATAACAACTCTTGCGATTATTACAGTGGTTATAATTACAGTAATTATCCTTCCATGTGTGCAAAATTCTCGAGGTCCAGTCTACGCTAGAGAAACTTATGGATTTTTCACATGGCGACTGAATTAGTTGGTGTCGTTCGCGGGTGCATTTATTTATTCATTTTTTTGTGACCGAAATTTGGATATTTCATCAGCAAACAGAAAACCGTCTATTCACCATTATCTGATTTGTCGTTTGGTATGATTTGCGGTAACCATCATAACTGATGATGCCGTGGACCTTGAAATGGGCTGACAATTATTTATAACCTCGAATTGGGCACTTTAACGTGGACTTTTAACTGTTGTCCGTATGTATCTATTTTTGCCGGTCGCTTTAGATGTATGTACCGTTTTAGAGGGTTTTCCCACCTTGAAAATTGGGAAAAACAGGGGAGGGACTACATTATATTTATATATATTATGTATATATTAGATAGCGATGTTGCGAAACTTTGGCAGGAACCACCTAATACAATAAATAAAAATAAAAAATAGAGAACACACGCAATTTGCAGACACAGTACTGACGCTTCATGGATTTATACACAAAATCATTCTGCAGTATAACACTCGTAATGAATAATTTTTTCCACAATTTTAGTGATTCTCATGAAGAGTGAATCACTCCAATAAAATATTGTTGTGGTGCTTTGTAAACAAACTTCACCCATCCATTCGCTCCAAAAATGTGTCCACTTCTTCCTTGAATTTATTTAAGCTATCAACTTCCACAACGACAGATGGAAGTTTGTTTCAGAAATCTACTACCCGATGGCTAAAGGCAAATTTCCGCACATCTATTTGACATCTGTCTTTCCTCAATTTCAGTTTATGCTCCCTCAGGTCTGTAATCTGAGCAAGAGAAAGAATCCCATCAGCATTGAGCCTGCTCAATCCATTCAAGGCCTTATACACCTCAATCAGATCACCTCGCAGGAGCCTAGTCTCCAGAAAACTGCTCAGAAAACTTCATATCTGACTGCACAATTACCCCCAGGTCTCTTTCATTCTCCACTTCCCCGAGTGTAACACCGCACATTTGGTACATTTCTCTGGAGTTACTGCTACCCATATGGAGTACTTTGCATTTGCCAATATTAAACTTCAGTTGCCACTTCTCAGCCTATCCGCCCAACTTTTCTAGATCCTGTTTCAGTAGCATACTTTCATTACTGTCATTAACAACCCTTCCAGCATTTGTCTCATCTGCAAACTTTGACATTAAGCCTGATATACCTTCATCAATATTATTGATAAATATACAAAACAACAATGGGCCCAACACCCAACCCTGCGGGACACCACTAATAAAATTAGTCCACTAAGAGCAGCGTCCATTGATTACCACTCTCTGTCGTCTCCCACTCAACCATCCTTTTATCTATTGTAGCAAATTGTCCTTAATATCATACAGCTCCAATTTGTACAGCAGTCTTCCATGCGCAACAGTATCAAAAGCTTTCCTTTCCTGAAATCCAAATATATGATATAAAAATTATTTTTAGCATCCAGTTCCTTTGTGACCACGTTATAGTGTCCAATCACTTCATGTATAAATATATATAAATATATAATATATAAAAAGCAATATATAAATAAATTCCATTTTGTACTCGTGCGTACCTTATTTTTTATTTTAAAAAAGCTTTACGTAAATCTGTTTAATTTATGTTACGTCTAAATTTTATCAATTTAAATTTCCATTGTAAAAATAATATCTCATTTTCTCACTAGGCGGAGATTACTGGTATGACGAGGGACTGGAGCATAAGTTCAGAGCCCCTCCAAGTGATTGGGCAGACGACAAACTCCTTATTGGCCAAATGTACGATCTTGTTTCTGGCCCAAAATTATTCACATCTGGTACGTATTTCTGCGTCCTAAATGACATTCACCAAGGTAGCTGTTTCTTAAGAAATTGTTGTTTTGGAGGTTTAAGGCTTTCTATGGAGCTAATTTATTTTTATTTTTTTTTTTAATTTTTCGATTGCCTTATCATAAAAAACAAGCGTAGCAGAACAAACTGCTGATTTACGAGTACAATCAAGCAGTCATTTTGGAGATAATCGGCGTACAAAAATTCTCTCCTGGAAATTATCGGTGGAGTTCGATTAAGATTTATCTAATTTATCGCTGACCTTTACACATGTTTAGCATTTACTGATAAGTAAACTGAAAAATAAATAAATAAAAAACTCAAGCTATAATCCAGCACAGGGCGATATTAAACTTGGTCCCTGGTTTTTACTGAATGCCTTCACACTCCATACAGTCATAAATACTGTATTAAAAAATAAACACTCGATTATGAGAATGATTAAATTATTGTACTGCAGGGCTTTTGCCAGATCAGCTTATTTTATTCGCATATTAGTACACATTAATTTGCATAACAGTGTTGCATTTACATACAGGCAGTTCCGCCACGTTACTTATATTTATTTACATGCAGACATCTCAACCACAGGGTACACAGACCCTAGATAATGGTGAGAACGCTGATAATTAAAGAATCAATACTAAACAGTATAAATTAATACAAACTAGAATTAAAATATATACAAATTTGAGATTAACAAAACAAAATAAGGAGCAGATTCTTAGCCACCCACGGTGACGTCTTGCACATTAGTGATGATTTCGGTAATCTGATAGTGGGACACATTTCCAGTCAGGCATATTTTTGATGTAGATGTTAAAAATTAAATTTTACGAATTTGAAATTCTTCCTTCATGTTAGGTGTTTTATTAGATGGAAAATCGTGTTTGTTCTTATTCGAACTACTCCAAATGATTACTGCATCAATGCTGGATAATGAACTTTTTTTATGCAGTAGTTCGTTGGCGAGTACAGACTGATAAATTAAGTTAAACGCTCTTTTTATCAAATTGCCAAAGTATTCTGTAAAAATATTATAATGACATTATGCAACCTTGATTATCTTTCATTTACTCTGTTCTCTATTGTCAATGATACAATTATAGGCATGCCCGTATAACACTTTACTAAGGAAATGTTTACTAAAATTTCCCCATAAATAAAACTGATTTAATTATGTGGAGACACGTATTCTCTCTCATTAACTATAATCTTAAAAATGTCAAAGGATTACTCATTGGATGATTAAAAGGAATACGCTCCTTGGTGTTTCCTAAAATTTAAACACTTCAGTTCTTTGCAGTAGATCCTGGATTTAATGTTCTTATTTCTCGACAGGAAGGGAATTAGATGACGACGTGTTAGACAAAGCTGGAAGAGCTTCCATGCTGGTAACCTTAGAAAGCCCTTCTGCAAATGAAGGTGAATACGAGGATCTTAGTTTGACAGAGTTCAAAAGTCGGGCATCTGAAGAAGGAGGAGGAGGAGGAGAAACGCCTCAAGATTACATGGAAGACACGGCTAGGGAAGAAAGTGCAGCAGTTAGGACATTTTTCTTTTCTCCTCATGTGCTGATATTATGTGCACTTAAAGAACTATTATTGTTAATTTACAATTTCCCAGCATAACGGTGAAGTGTATGTGGGGAAGGGAGAAGATCGTGTACTGATAGTGTCTTGCATGGCAAGCAATGAATGTCCTTTTCATCAACATTATTTAACAAATATTCAATGTTTTTTTTTAGGAAATAAAATAGATTTAAACTTCAATGTTCTTTGATTAAAATAAAACTTAGGAACCGTGTCAGCCAAGGATAAATTTCAATTAAGGAAGCGATGCAGATTGCACTCGTAGCCTTGATAGGCCAACGAGTTGAATATTTAATAATTAACAACTGTTTATTCCGAATATTAGGCAGAATTCGATTTCAATGATTGGCTACGGTCCACACTGAAGAGTTCTTTAAAAAGTCCTTGACGAGATTCGAGTCCAGACGCCCCAAACCAGTGACGAAACAACTATGTTGAAGAGTACTATCAAAGACAAAACTGTCACTAAACATTGGTTGATGGACAGCCCTTAAATTATGCCAAAGCAATTAAAATATCAATAAAATAGCATGCCTTGGTCTTATATCCCCATACCTTTTTTTTAAACGAAAAAACTTGGAGAAACCCAAACACTAAGATACAAAATTACATAAAAATCACTAGTCAAGCTGGAACAATCTGCTGGCCGAAAGCACTTTTCGTTCATATAGTTTGAATTTTACAATCACTCGTCCCTATTACAGAGTTGTCTATGGATTCACCGCCCTGACTTACACCTCGGGCTGACACAGGCCCCACCTTCAAGTTTTGAGTTTTTGCAATTCATAAATCGCAATTCATAGATTGGATCTATGAATTGCAATTTATGTTTTTAATTGTCAGTGGCTACTTTCCACTTTCCTGTTAATCAGCTAATCTCCTGTCAATTATAGCTTGAAGGGTTTAGTTTATTGACAGGTAAAATATGTAAAGACGTCTTGAACCACCGAGGAGGAAACAGATATGTTCTTACTTCAGTTATAAAATAACATGGTGACATTTTTACTAGGTTAAGAATATTTGTAATGTTATGGTCAGGTTAGGACAATAATTCAATATATATATATATATATATTGATAATTATCAGTAACAGATTTTATATTTTTATTACATTACGTGCAAAAAACTTTTAGCGGCATCTGTCGGCCTCTTTCTTAGCATTTAAATGCCGCACGTGTGTTCCTATCTCGCAGTTTTGGTCAATAATTTTAACTTGTGCACATTTTAAGATTAGCAGGTGGAATCTCTTAGAACTTTAAGTGAAACTAATAGAAATAGTCCTCTGCCCTTCAGCACCAAATTCCATCATAATATCAGCGCAGAACCTGATTTTATTTTTCATATTCCGGAAATGGTTATCATTATACATAATTTAGAAATCTGGAAATTCTGTTTAGTTTTGCAACCAACCTTGTCAAGCTTACAGTTATTCTATTTTAAAAATAAGCGCTTTTTCCTTTAAAAATGCATTTCTGTTTAAACCGTGACTGTCTGCAGAGAAGACTATGCACAGTTTGAACAATTGAAGCTGAAAACACTTTTCGTTTATGTGGGATAGTTTCGTTTCAATTCAAGCTCAAAGTGCTAGCAATTTGAGCTTGAATCAGATCAGATTCAGACTGAACTGTTCGGATTATTGTGAAAGTAACTCAAGTTACAACGTGTCATTATATCATATTTCCTGATTGCGTGTGTTCCAAAGTGGGTTTTTCTATTTAAGGGATTAAAAGTGACACTTCCACTTGAAACCGGTTAATTCATTTAGGCGAGATATGACCTCACATTGTCGATAATGTTTGATCCCCTTCTTTTCAAAACGAATAGCATAGCGAGTGAGAACTCCACTGATTTACAGAGCGAAGTTTATCGATACGCGAACGCTAGGTTATTATAAACGTATAGAAATCACATAAAAAAATTAATGAAATTAGTACCGCGATTAAAGCTATAAAGAGAATGAATATTTCAAGCCGGAGGTTTGAACTAATCTGCCGAACAGAGAGGTCTTCTCAATTTTTTTTTAATATCTTCTATACTTTTTTGCTTCACTACTCGGCTACGGCGTCCAGTTTACTTCTTCTAGGAGAGTTTTGTGATGTTCTGCTTGGTGAATACAAGATTGAATGAGATTAAAAATATACTTTCTTATTGTGAATGCCATGTGCCTACTTGCAGGTTTTAGTGACGTGTTGGTACTAAAGCTACAACTACAATAATAATCCACCACAACATCAAATGTCCCTCTCTTTACGCGTACTAAGCAGTAGGTCTGGGGGAGGGAGGGAATCATACGAACAGAAATGAATATTATAGCGACGATGCGTTTCAGATAAAATAATTGAAAGAATAATAAAGAAATAAAAATGAAATAATAAAGAAATTTAGTGCCAGTCGCTACATTAAGAACCCTACTTTAAATTTATTTTCGCTTCTTAAACTACAGAGGTAACAAATCGATATCTTACCTCTAATTATTTCTTTAACAAGGTACATGTTCCTTTTTTTCGTACTTCTAACAAAAACACAAAAACACCATTTTAACACGTTTTCTGTTCCTTCCCCCTTCGTGATTTTGAAAGTATTAACAAGCAGCTGTCGCGCGAAACTTGACATCGCGAGTCATTCAGACAATTTGCATATTTTTTGGTATTACGCGTGCATATGTTTGTTAACCTCAATCCGGTATAGCAGTGAGAAATTAAAATAATTAGACTATGAGTAAAAACGAGAAAAAAAAATGTAGTGAAACGATAGAAAAGGCCCTTTTTTTATTTAAATTATTTTGTCACGAAAAAGAGAAGCATAATAAACATACCCAAAACGCAATTTAAAAAAAAATAATAATAATAATAATAAAGTAAAAATACCTCTGTCCCTTTAGGTACGTATGGTTTTCAGGAAACTGTTTTTTGAAGCTCCAAATGGACTTCTGCACAATGCAGGAAGAGTATTTGGATATTCAAGGACAGTCGCCTGCTTAAATTTATTTATTTTTCTGTTTCAAATCCTACTGTGAAATTTCTAATAGCATAATATTATTTGTATAATAACAGGTAATAGTATTACTATTATTATGCAAATTAATTTAATATTAATGCGCAATATTTAAGGATTTTTGTTCAGGATGTGACACAAGTGATGTGCAAAATTGCAATTAATGTCGAAATTTTCGAACAGAGCTTGTAATTCTTGACAGTTGCATGAGGGCGCATAGGGCAATGGGTTAATTTTTATCTTGTATACGATTTTCTGGTAGAAATTTTATGGCAAAAAGTAATTTTGCTCCACCAATTTTGCAGCTATGCCTTGTTATTGTTTAAAACTTGTGACAGTAAAGCCAAGGCCATAACGTATCAATTAATAGATACGTTTAGTTATGCAGTAGTTTAGTTGGAAGGGTATCCGTAGTCGAGTGGTCAGGAGCGGGAGTGCAGTAACACACGCTCTTTGAGTAGACCGGCGTTCAAGCCCTTGACTGACTGCTGAATATGGTCGATCTGCCAACCCGCACTGGACCAGCGTGGCAGATTATGGTCCATTTCCCTCAGCATGAATTGTTGAGGAGGCTTCCATCCTGCAGTGGATTGATAATGGCTGCACTTTATGTTTTTTTTATTTATTTTAGTTGGAAGCAACTAAACTACTATAAAATAGCATCACTTACTTTGAAGACTTTTAAAACTACACTCATTTCTGGCCATTTTTCAGTATTATCAATCATCCCAATGTAGTACGGCTGAGGTAAACTAATGTTCAGCAGCTGCCCTACATAATGTATAACACATGTCTGCCCGCATGTCCAAATTCAAGACTCTGCAGAACTCACTGCCGCTGAAATTTTCAACAATTGCTGCAGACCTTTGGTTAGAAAATGCTGGCACACCGTCCTTATTTCTTTAGATCTATCCCCGCGTTGAATAGATCCGATAAAATAAGGACGGTATACCAGATATGTTAAGTCAGGAGTAACCCCTTCACCGTAGCGAATAAAAGAAATCACGATGGGATAAGTCCGGAGGAATAAGAATGGTTCGTCAGAACTTTCCTCAATCAATCGAAACTCTGTACCGTCTATTACAGAGGTATGAATGATTTTCTGCCTCACTAATGGGAGAAATCTGAATCTCTGCTGTTGCACATCCAAACTTGGTGGATGTACAAGTTGTTTCAATTAATTAGCTTGTGCCTGTAGCTTGTTGAAAAAATTCTGAAAATGACTTTTTTAATGTCATCCTTTCTCTCTTTGACTCTAATATGGAACTGGCTGTCACTTGTCACCTGCCATACCCAGTGGATAATAATTTTATTGTTCACTGCTGTGGTGCTGCAATTTCTCCACGGGATGATCAACTTCATTTGCTATGCCGTTGATATCAAGCTGATGGCAACCATTCAAACACATGATTCCCAAACTATAACCCAGCTAATAAACCAGGAACCGAATCAGCTAGCAAAATAAATGATCCTCTGTGGAATGTGCTTAAATCTACTACAGTTATTTTAAAAACAAAACTAAACTCTGCCCATATTTGATTGGTGAACCCATTCTACTCGCTCAACCAGGAGTTTTTAATGACTGAAATTTCCTATTCAATAATTAGTTAAATCTCGTCAAAACGTAATTTTGCCTAACCCAGTATTATATTTGCACCATCATTCACTTCTCCATTCTGTGTCGAAGCAGGGAAGGGGTGAGGAGGTTTATAAAACCCCAGCTCTCTTACCTATTAACAGAAGAATATTATCCGAGGTGGACTAACATGAAAGAATCACATCTGGACTGGACTTAGATCCACTGACCTAGCAACGCTCTCGTTACCCAAGAGATGACGGAGAAGAGAATAAAAAATGTGCAATATTGCCAGAGACAGACTACTTCAGCCACATTATGAGAGGAAAGGGGGAAAAAAAAGCCCGTAAAAATTCATCGTGTCGTTGTCGGAATTCATCGTGTGGTTGTCCTTCTTCACCAGCTTGGTGAAGAAGGACAAAGTCCAACTACTGTGCTACCCACGAGGGTAAGCATAGATATTTTGACAGAGCAGAAACGAAGTGGTGTACACCATACGCTGACAAATCATAGTGTTGGAACTTTGATACATTCGGATCACGACATAAAGATATTGATTAATTTATCCTTCTTTATTTACTGCACACTAATCGCATATAATGTTTTCTAATACAACCAGTTATCGAGTTGTTATAGGTTTAATAGTTGTTTAAGATACAGTTTAAAAATTAATCAGAAATATAACACATTATCAAAACTGAATTTTGTTTAATTTCTACTCTCCTTGTATTAAAGTACAATATTTGTCGATTTTGCAATCCATCAACTGTTTTCTATAATTTCTTACAATGTTTTTATTAAATGGACTAAGGTAGATAAGAAAGTGAACAAATAGATGATTATATCTGAACGAAATCGAGGACATGAAAAGCTTTTAAGTGGCTCCTCCTTTGGTTCTTCCGTTGTCTCTGCCAGAGCATCATCGAATGCCTCAGTGTCATCCTTAGATTGGGCAGGTGAAGACTCTCCTGGCTTATTACCGATTTTCTGTAAACCTTCATTTCCTTCAGCAGTATTTGAAGAAGCTAACTGGTTCTTATTGGCATTTTTGCTAGATCCTGCTGAAGGTTTCGCTCCTTTGCCTTTACCAGCTGTTGGCTTCTTGCCACCTGCTGCTGCTCCCTGTTTTGGGTGTAAGTTGGCACCATACATATTTGCTATATAAAAATTAATTAAGCGCACATTTAGTACAAAGCAAATAAATTTACATATTAGACGAAAAAAAATTGAAAAGGAAGGGAGAATGAAAAAGGAGAAAGATAAAATATTTTAAGTTTCAACAATATAATAAGCGCCCAAATTAAATTTACTATTATTTGTTTGTATTCACACAGAAACGTTATCTAAATATAATGAACAAGACAAATGAACAAATAAGAAATACGGTTTTGTTGTTTCGCTTTTATGCCAAACAAACTAAAGTCATGAGGCTTTAATTAAATACCTTTATTCATTTAAGCTAAAGATTATTATTCAATGGAATTGTCGCCAGTGTGTTAACTCTGCAGAATGTCTTTATGTAGTTATGCTTAATAATTGCACACTGAAAAAATGTACCGGGTACTGTTACGCGTCAGAAAAATCACATTTGAAAAACCCATTCGTGTCTGAACACTTAAAAGGTGTATATATATATATTTCATTAGGAAACTCTGCAGCACAATGCGTCAGTAGGTTTCTTTCATAAATTTAAGTTTTACAGTATGTTCCTGTAAATGATAAACTAGTAAAGATTCCAACAAAAATCTCACTAAGAGGATTATGTGATGTTTGACTTGTACGCTATTTTAGATAAGCATTTGTGCACACTTAGGCGTTTTAAATTTTAAAGAAAAATTTGTATAAAATGAGTGATAATTTTTATTATCATACAATGCCAAGAACTATACTACTCTAAAAATACAAATGGAAATTGAGAGCTATGCTTAACTGACCAGTCCCAACTAAAGCAGTTTAATCCACCAATCTTTTGATGATTTTTGCTATGTAGCAAAAGATCTTTATTTAATGAGAAAAACACATACATCAATACGAAATATGATAATATGATTTCCACTCCACCCTACCTCCCGCGACAGCAATGCAAGTCATTATGCATCTTGGCATTGAGTCAAAAAGTTGCTGGATTAAACTGCTTTAGTTAGGACTGGTCAGTTAACCATAGCTCTCAATTCCCATCATGTCCTACATATGCTTAATAAGAAAGAGAAATCCAGGATATCAAAGAGACCACTGAACAATGTGTCGACATTGCGATAAAAAATTCTGTCAACATAAGCTGAGAATTCATTATGGAACCGAGAATTTTCCATGTGGAATAAAGGATTGAACGAAAGTAAGTAACTGTTGAAGAAATGGTAAAGTAAAGACTAAAATAAAGTTGAAAATATGTCTTACTTTTGATCATTTACATGATTTGCCCTACATTAGGGCCGTACAAGAATATACAACCTTGGGATAAGAAAGGCTATCCATCTGTGTCAATATTATTAATTTAGTATTGATTTAATTAAATAAATATCAACTCCGAATTAAATCAATTAATTATATTAATAAAAATACATAAATAGCTTTAATTGTTGCCCGGACAACCTACGAAAAGTCCCATTTTTCAAAGGGTTGTTAATCTTCTTCCTGAATAGCAACTGAGAATTATACGACCTTCTAAAACCTCGCTTATGTTATGAAATAATTATGGTGACGCTTCAAAGCGTTTGGAGCGGCGCTTTAAGAAATTCTATGCCTTTTGAGTCTTTATTCTCGCATCGCATTCAAAGAAATTAAAAACTGTGTATATAATAGTGCATATATTTCCAGCCCTGGGCAACAGCTGCAACAGTGTTCCCGCAAATTTACTTACACCACAACTTATTTATATAGGCAACCTAGGGACCCGAAAATTGTGCCTAGTCTCGAGCACCAAGAATGTTCAAATCGGCCTTTGCTGTCTTTTCATTCTTTCTAACATTCTTTCTATGGGAAAATGCGTTCAAGAAAATCACTAGCTAGTCTAGTAGTTTATCTGGGGACTGAATGTAATAATTATTATATATGTCTGGAGGGAAGACGATACAACGATGATGATGTTTATGATTTAGAGTAATTGAAAATTAAACTCGAACTCATCCTAAATTAAACATTTTTTGTACGCATTCGAGTTTCATTTCCGATAACTCGAATGAAACTATATGAAATGCATGGTGTTGTGTTCACCTGCTGCATCCCCTTCGGATCTGGTGCGACTGATAATAATGATTTAACCACTTGAGAAGTGTGAAGTACACAGCCTCAAATATATCCCTTATTATAATTGATAACCTCGCTATGGTATAATAATAATAATTTGAATAAGTGATCTTTCTATTCCTCACTCCTATACCTTGGTCCACTTCGCTGGCCCTCTGTGAAATACGGACCCGTGGACATTATGCCAGCTGTTCTACCCTATTTCCGCTCCTCCCCTGCACCATTCCCTGCGTGGGTTCTCATCAAACTTAAATTCTCTGTACTTGTCCTTCATACATACTATTTAGTATCAGAGGTTAGGAGAAAGTAATTAAATATTTTAACTTTTCCATAAAGAACAAAAAATATTTGTCCGTCTATCGTATTGATATATCTGAGGAACCAACTTACATACAAATTTGTATAATTTTTTTTTAATAAAATTGTACCGACCCTGTATAACACCATGGTAAGAAAGCGTAAAAAGTGGTCAGAAAAATTAAGCGACAAGAAAAAATTGTATTTACATTTTGAAGCTGAAACGTATAAAATTAAGCAACTTGCCATTTCTGAAATATATACTTCATAATTGACATGGTAGAGATTATTCTGGTAATGATGATTCCAGTTATTCGAAATATTCATTACAAATAAATGATGCACGCTACTCATCATAGAGACCTACTTTGTCCTCAAACACGACAAAGTGGATAATTTGCAATGAATGACATAGTTATAATATAATTATTAGTTCATAATTAGACAAAATGTGTTAAAGAATACCTTGACAGCTTTTGTATATCGATTCCAGTTTTATAAATATAATTTATCTACTAAAACAGTAGTGTTTTTTAAATGATTCGAAATAGTTCTATATAAAATAATGCTAATCTTCAATCACTTCAATTCAGGTGAATTAAATAATTTACTTGAATTTAAGAAATTCGTCCTGCCTTATAATTAAAAAAATAAGTTGAGAGCCTCCGCAAAAATATAAAGCGATCATACTTTTACGGGTTCCTTTATAACTACCAGTCCACGGGTGATAGACATAATAAGAGTGCACAAAGTAATATAGAATAAAAAGGAAATTTAAGTTATTATTCACTTCCCATCCCACCTTCCCCCGAGAACTTAACAGGGTTTTAATGTATTTTGGTATTGTGTAAGCTCAATGTCTGTACTTACTTCCAACTGTAAAGCCTTTTTCAATGAATCCAGTAAATTTTTTTGACGCTCCTTCTGGAGGAGGAATATATTTTGATTTCATTCCTTCGTCATACCAATACTGATCGCCTGAAAGTGGGACAAAAGTAAAGTATACTGTTAGATATATATTTTAAAAAATTAATACTTTTTAATTTTTGTTATAAGGATTTATCAAGTAAATTTGTAAATTTACTTATTGGAGGAAATTTGAAATTTACTCACATCTGTGATGAGGATTTACAAAGTAAATCCTCATCACAATTTACTTTCGTGAGGCACAGTTTTCTTTATTTTTTAAAAGGCAACGTAATGCATATTTCCTCGTCTGCGCGTGTGGCACAGTAGTATCGTCACCGTCCTTCCACACGGGGTGGAAAAGGCCCGGGTTCGAATCCCGTCAATGACGCGAGAAACATTAATGGGCTTTTTTCACTCCGTAGTTGAGTTAGTCGGTATCAGGCGTAGATTTTTTTTTTATATAAACCCCAAACACGAGAGGTATTAGAACCTATAGTACTTAGTACCGTGCTTGGGTTGTAGGTGGAGAAGACGATATTTATTGACATTGAACTTCTGTAGACTAATTTTCAGGAAATATGTATGAAGGAAGGTTGTTCCAAAAAACGGCAGTTGAATGAATAAACGAGGAAGATGAAAAGTTGGTTCTGTGAGTTTGAAGATGGACAGTAAATGAATGTTGGCTGATGGCGGCACGTGTTCGGACCGTTTTGAAAGAGAGAGCAGGAATTATAGAAGCCAATTCAGAAGAACAGTGCATATGGAAGTATCTGTAGAAGAGGCATGCAGCAGAAACAGTACGTCTATGAGAAAGCGCGTGGAGCGACTCTGTTAGAGATGAATCATTAATTAACCTAACTACCCTCTTCTGAACGGAATCAAGAAGCCTGAGAGAAGCTTTGGGGGCACCACCCCAGATGTGGGAACAATATCCCATGGTAGGGCGGATTTGCGATTTGTACAGATTGAACATTTGTTTGGAAGAAAAGTAACGCCGACAGCGAAAGAGAACCCCCAGTTTTTAGATGAAGGGGAAGAAATATTTGTAATGTACTTGTGCCAAGAGAGATTAGAAGTCAGGGTAATCCCCAAAAGAGATATATCATTTTGTCTAGAAATCGGAGTGTCACCAAAGATAAGCAAAGGAGCAAAAGAATCCTTTTTGAGAGATATAAGACTGAGTTTGTTTTAGAAGGATTGAAATCAACTAAGTTGTCTCTGCCCCAATAGAGAATTACTGAAGATCGGAATTTAAGGAATTGGTAGCAGATTTTCGAGAAGTTGAAGCTGATTCAACAGGACAAGGTTTCTCAAAATGGAAAGTGGAATGCAATGAACTATAATCGGCAAAACTATGGATAGGATTTCCAGTCAATAGAAGAAGGTCATTAATATACAAGAGGAAAAGAGTAGGGGAAAGAACTGAACCTTGGGGGAAACCGGCATTAGTGGAGAAGTTAGAAGACAAAGAGCCATCTACCATTACCTTCAGTGAGCGATCAGAGAGAAAACTGGATAACCAATTACTAAAAACAGTTGGCAAACCATAAGATGGAAGCTTGTTTAGAAGACCTTTATGCCAAACACGATCAAAAGCCTTTGAGATGTCAAGAGCAGCTACTTGTGTTTCACCGAACCTTTCCATTGAATTAGTCCATAAATGGGTAACATAAACCAGAATATCACCAGTGGATCGACACTGGCGGAATCCATACTGGCGATCGTTGATCAGACGGAAGGTTTCTAGGTTGTTTAAAAGTTGGCGGTTAATTGATTTCTCCATTACTTTAGAAAGAGTAGAAGTAATTGCAATGGGACGATAATTGGATGGGAGGGATTTGTCACCCTTTTTAGGAACTGGCTGGATATGAGCAAATTTCCAAGCAGAAGGAAAAACACCTTTGGAATAAGAAAGTGAAAAAAGGTGGCGAAGAACAGAAGTAAGTTCAGGAGCACAGGTTTTGAGAACAAGTGGAGAAATACAATCAGGACCTGGAGCTTTCTTAGTATCAAGATTCGTCAAAATCCTTCTGACATCCTTTTGACGGAAGACCACAGGAGGCATTGAATGGAGCGTGTTGGGAATGGTGGGAAGTGTTTTACCAAGATCATTAATACATGAGTTGGAAGAAAAATGGGATGCTAGTAGGTCAGCTTTATCCTTGGCTGAAGTGACAACAGAACCATCTGGTTTGGACAGAGGTGAGAGCAGAGATGGGCAAAAGTTGCGGCCAATAGCTTTGGCAAGAGACCAGAAAGCTCGGCTACAATTAGGGCAAAAAGCACCTTTTTTACTCTTAGCCTGTTCAAAATCTAGTTTGGACTGATTAATAACTGCTTTACAATTGTTGCAAGCTTTGGTGAAGGCAGAAAATGAAACTGAAGAATTAGAAACAAGCCAATTACGATATGCAACGTTCTTCTCTTGAACAGTCTTAGCACATTTATTGGAAAACCAAGGTTTTGATAAAGGACGAGATTTTGAAGTGGAGTGTGGAATAAAGGATTCCATTCCTACAAGAATTATTTCACTGACACGATCTGAGAAAACGTTGACATCAGAAGTTTTGAAACAGTAATCCGGCCAACAAATCTTGCAGGTCATCCCATTTTGCATCCGTGTAATGCCAAACAACACTAGTTTGGGAATAGCCATGAGATAAAGGCTCCATTGGAGAAGAGACAATCACCAAATTGTTGTTTGAAGTGCCTAAAGAAACTCTCACTTCGACCGTGTACTTAGAAGGGTTGTTTATGAGAGAAAAAGATCAAGCGTGTTGGCTGTATGATTGGGATTGTCCTGTATTCTTGTAGGTAAATGAACAATCTGTGCAAGATCAATAGTAATTGCAAAAGCTTCAGCATCTCGACCAGCTGGGTCAGTGCGACTAGAAAACGGAAGTCAGCTGGAGTTGTGAACATTAAAATCACCAAGGAAAATTACCTCACTGTTAGGAAAGTTGGACTGGAGAGAGTCAAGTTTCAAAGAGAGGAAGTCAAAGAGCTCCAAGTGATTAGTGGGTTGGGAGAACGGTAGAGAGAACAGATGAATTTGACACAATGAGGTAGAGAGATTTTAAGCCAGAGGAGATGAAAGAGAGGAGATTCCAAATTGCCAAGTCTCTGAGAAGTAATATCAGAACGGACATATGCACAAGTACCACCTTTGAGGCGAAAGGAATCATACAGCGAATAATTTGGGTATCTGAGATGAACAGTAGTACAATCAACCGATAACTGAGATTCTCTCAGAAAACGTACATGGAGTTGAGCAGACTGCAAGTGGAAATGGACATGGTTGAGATTAGAATTGAGCCCACGTATATTTGTGAAATGAATTAGGAAGTGTTTGGGAGGTTTACATCTTTTCGCAGATAAGCTTGCTCTTTTAGTCATGGTGCATTCAATAATAAGAAAAAGTGGGTGGGACATGCTGTATGAAGTAATGAAATTTTTTGTATATGGCGTACACATGGTAAGAATATACCCAGATCCTTGACACAACGTAGCCTCGACAATGCTCCCCACATACACACTACTCGGACTCCCTCCAGTCACTATCTGACAGAGTAGAGGTAGCAAGATTATACACTAGCTGATCCGGAAGCCTCCTAGAGTTACCAATAGGTTCAGTCTGGTGTACTAACTAGCGGCCGGCCTGCGAACACTGTTTTAGAGCTGTACCCTCGAAATGTAAGGAATATTGGATCTCGCCACGATGTTCATCATAACCTCAAAAGTCATCAATTATACTGAATGATGGAAGAGGTGGGGAAATGTTGACCGAAACTTAGCTCTGGCGACTAAACATGGGTTACACCACTTCAAGCCTCCAATAAGCAAAGTGGTGGTATTGCACCGGTTGATGAGTCATCTACCACCTAGTATTGCCTGGCAACACAGAGGGACGGCATTGCGGTGTGGCGCCCACACCACATTCCTCCATGTGGTGTGGGCGCCACACCTCTACCCCTGGTTACGTTGTTTCACAACTGGGTGGTCACCCACCATGTGCTTGAGCATGGAGGTTATATCCAGGATTAATAACAGTCTCACCATCGTGAAGGTGCAAGCAGAGGAGAGGATTTGGCTGTCACAGACCGTCCGGACTTCGCCGAAATTGGGTCCACTTGACTTGAGTGTCACCCGAATATCAGTTCCATCAGATTCCCAGGTGGCAAAGTACAGCTTGTCTGTCATATCTGAGAGAATGTCTGTGACAACCTCAAGGGCTAAATTAGCATAGGCATATGATGCAAGAAAGCAGCCAAAAAAAAAAAAAAAAACTTGAACTTAACCCCTCCGTTCGTTCCAAATACCTGTCCAGCGGAGGCTTAAATTTATTTAGGCTATCAACTTCCACAACAAGGGATGGAAGTCTGTTCCACCAACCAACTACCCGCTGACTAAAGGCAAATTTCCGCACATCTATCCTACATCTGTCTTTCCTCAATCTGAATTTATGCCCTCTCACGTGATTATTCTGAGCAAGAGGAAGAATCCCATCGGCAGTGAGCATGCTCAAACCATTCGAGGCTTTATACACATCAATCAGATCACATCGCCGATGCCTAGTCTCCAGACACTGTAATTTTCAAAACTTAAACCTTTCTACGTAAGAGCAACCCTTTGTTCCATTCACTAATCTTGTTGCCCTTCTCTGTACTCGTTCCAGCAGCTCTACATTCTTCTTGAAATGAGGCCTGCAGACCTGTATACAGTACTCAAGGTGTGGCCTGACCATTGCCTTATACAAGGGAATAATCACTGCTCAGAGAACTTCATATCTGTCTGCACAATTACCCCAGGTCCTTTTCATTCTCTACCACTCTCACTGTAGTACCACAGAGTTGATACGTTGCTCTGGTGTTGCTGTTTCCCATATGTAGTACTTTGACAAATGTAATGTTAAACTTCATTTGCCACCTCTCAGCCCATCTGCTCAACCTTTCCAGATCCTATTGCAGCAGCATAGCCTCAGTAGTGTCCTTAACAACCCTATCAACTTTCGTATCGTCCGCAAACTTGGACATTAAGCTTGATATACCATCATCAATATTATTTATAAATACAGAAAACAATAATGGACCCAACACTGAACCCTGAGGGACTCCGCTAATAAATTAGTCCACGAGGAGCAGTGTCCATTGATTACCACTCTCTGTCTTCTCCCCCTCAAACACCCCTTTATCCATAGCAGCAATTTGCCTCCAATGCCACACTGCTCCAATTTGTGCTGCAGTGTTCCATGTGCAACAGTATCAAAAGCCTTTCTAAGATCCAAGTATATAATATCAAAGTTGTTCCCTGCATCCATTTCTTTTGTGTCTGCATCATAGTATCCAATCAAATTGGTCAGGCAAGACTTCCCCTTAACAAAACCATGCTGTGTCCGAGCTATAACTGAAGCCTTGTCTAGATGATCCTGCAGTGCTTCTTTAACCAGTACCTCCATTAATTTTCCTGAAACAGAAGTTAAACTCACAGGTCTATAATTACTTGTGTCAGCCTTTGACCCTCCTTTGTAAGTTGGGGTCACATTTGCACATCTCCAGTCTATGGGTACCTCCCCTGAGTCCAAGGAAGCTCTCATAATTATGGCTAAGGGTTTGCTTACTTCATTTGCTGCCTCCTTTAATATAACTGGATAGATCCCATCCACGACAGGTGCCTTTCTTGTCTTCATCTTCAACAATTGCTCATCCACTTTACTCTCAGTTATTACAAGATTATCTAGCTTACTGCCAGAGTTGAATACACCTCTGGCATTCCCTCGCTGAATAACTCCTCATGTGTGAATGTCGATGCAAAATATTCATTTAGTTTGTTAGCTACCTGAGCAGGATCATCAACAGTTGAACCATCGATATCAAGTGGACCAATCTGATTCATCCCCTTCCTTCCAGAGTTTACATAAGTAAAGAACTCTTTGCTGTTTTTCTTTGCATACTTTGCCAACGATTTCTCGTAATCTGCCTTTGCCTGCCTAACCTCCTTTGTGACATGGATACAGACCAGCTCATATCTATCATAGACGTCTTTGTCGTGTGTTAATTTATATGTATCCCATGCATTTTTCTTCTCTGCCATGTGTCTCATTAGTTCATCTGACATCAATTTAGGCCTAAACCTTGAACAATATTTCTTAGTTGGTATGTGAAGCCTAGTAGCTTCCAAGATAAGTTCTTTGAATGCTTCCCATTTTGAATTTGCTGTTGGTAACATCATCAGTTGATCCCACTGTATAGAATTTAAATACTGTCTCAGACCATGTAGTCGCCTTTACGAAAGCAATAACTCTTCCCTTTACCCCTGATGGTAGTTACCTCTTTGAGTAAATCCCACTTCAGCACACTGTGATCACTGCCACCTAGTGGTTCCTTTATCTGCAGATTCTTAATGCATGAAGAATCACTACTGATAATCAGATCAAGAGTATTATTTCCTCTAGTTGCCTCTCGAACATGCTGATGTAGAAAACAATCATCCAATAAATCCACAAAAGCCTTGATAGTGTGTGAGGCGCCTCCGTAGCCAGGTGGGCAGGAGCAGCAGTGCATAGCACATGGTTCTTGATTATACCGGGATTCGAGTCCGTCACCACCAAATACGGAGAATGCGGAAAGGTCAGGGAATGACCACCGCATATTCCCGGAGCAATATGGCCTTAGTTGCTAATGCTCCTAAAAACCAAATAACAAACAAACAAACAGTTAGTGTGTGAGTGGCCAACCCACAAATTCCAGTCCATATCTAGGAAATTAAAATCCCCCATTATAAGACTCTCTGATGTCCTGGCCCACTCTATTTCCCTGTACAGTTTCTTATTATATTCATCAGAGTCATTAGGCCTATAGCACACTCCTGCTCTCAAATTTGATCTCCCAATGCTTATGTCACAACAAACTGACTCGACACTGCACTGTCCAGCGATGTCGACTGGCTTCACTTCCTTGGATTTTATTTGTTTCTTAACTAATTGCATAACCCCTCCTCCCTTCCTATCCTTTCTGTAGACGTTGTGCTCCCCAAATTCCAGTTCTGCATTCCTTATATCTGTGTGACACACCGTCTCTGATATCCCAATAATATACGCCTTTGATGTTTTGAGCAATACGTCAAATTCATCAAATTTATTTTCCAAACTCCTAGCATTGGTGTACACGCAAGTATACATGTACCTGTTCCTGTTCTTAGCTACCCTAACACAACCCATGTGTTTACTTGTACCGCAATGACTCCCAGCAGTCTTTGAAATATCCTGCATCTTGTTTTCCAGGCTTCTGCTCATTCCAATAGAAGCAGTGCAAGAATCACTTTCACCTCTGCCAGTGGCTAATGTTAATCTATTAGTCCTTGTATCCCCCAAGCTAGCAGTTTTCCGACCCACCTAACACTGCCTCGATAGCATCAGCAAATATTCTTGCACCCTTTGTATTTAAGTGTATCCCATCCCTGTAGAAGCAGTCTCTCCTGTTAACAAGTACAGACCAGGCTGAAAAAAATTCTACCCCTTGAGCCTTGCACAATCTTTCCAGGGCCGAATTGATCGACAAGGCTCTCATCATATACTCCATCCTATCGTGTCTGGGCAGAATTGCAGACACTTTCAAATTCAATCCTAATTTACGGCTTTTTTTCAACAGTGACCTGTACTTGTTAAGTAATTCTGCCGGTCTCCTACTCTTAATATCATTAGTGCCAACGTGTACAACCATATCACCTTTTGTTCCCTTAAAAGATGATATCCGCTCTACAACGTCATTGCCCCTGGCAGACATACCCTGGTCCACATAGCAAGGTTTCCCCCCAGAAACTGTGGTTTTTCGTCCAGCAAAACAGACAAATCGACCACAGAACACACGCAATTAACAGACATTAGACACACAGCACGGTTCATGAATTTAAATATTCGGGTTGGCCTAATATAATAGTTTGGTTTGGGTTTTGCATATTTCCTTTATTCTCGAGTGTTCTCTCTTGAAGTTGCCATCGAAAAACTTCCCTAGAGATATGGGCACAGTACATGCGTATATACATTGAATTCGAAAGGTAAGGAACAAACGTAAAATATAAATAAATCAAAAAACCTTTTATTAGATTGTGAGACATTCGTTTTAATGTGTCTTAACAATGCACGAAGAATGCACAAATTTGGCAGTGATGACAGTTATAATGCTCTATAGAGGCACGAGGGCCAACTCGCAGAAGAGAGACAGTCTGCATGCTTCTGAACTGGTTATACAGCCTGCTTATAACGTTCTGAGTCACAATCAGCCAACTGGCGACTTGGGATTGATTTTGTTTTGCTTCCATTTTCTCCATAGCTATTCATCTCAAAGAATCATTCTTTAAGATAAATTCACGTGAAATCAATAGCTGTCCTGAAGTCGATAGCGCAAGCAATAATTGCGATATACGATGGTTCCGAAAATCAGTTATTTCGCAATTATTATTTCTGGTAAATTGGATTTGCACGTTGTAACAGGTTGCATGCGACTTTATTGACGGAGTGAGACAGCGACTATTTTTATTTTATTTTATAAACGATGAATGTGTAGTTCTATTTTTATTCGCATTTAAAAATGTAACTGCATTTTTGTGACCTTATTTTAAGTTTCTTTAAACTTTTTAGAAATTACTTTACTGATCGCACTGTCACCGTCATCACTAAAAGCACGAAGATTCAGAGATCTGTCTCCCGTGGTTGCCCCAAGGATCAATTTTGGGTCCTTGGGGCAACCACGGACCCAGCCAATCATCAAGAACTAGGTTTGGAACGTAGTTCTTGATGATTGGCTGCTTAGGACGACTGAATTTCAAAATGTGCAACAACTTGTTTATGTCGATGATGTTGTCATTGTGGTTAATTGAAACTCAAGATCTGATTTAGAACTGTATGCCAATAAAGTACTTCTTGAAATATCGTCTTGATCCTTAAGAACGAATTGAAATTATCTCCAAACAAATCCAAAGTTATGGTTTTAAAACACAAATTAAATTATGGCAGACCAACAGTTGTAAAACTTTACAAGAAATCACTTCCACTTGTCAGAAGCACCAAATTTTTAGGAGACATCATCGCCGACCACTTTTCCTTTACCGCACATCTTCAACACCTGTTCATGAAAGTTTTACTGCAATGCTGCTCCTAATTACCAGACAAGACTGAGGATTGAACACCAAAACCCTACATTTATTTTATAATGATTCGGTAATTACAATGTATGCTGCCAGTCTTTGGTTTAGACATACTTCACACAAAACGGCACAAACTAAGTTATCCACTATTCAATGTTGTTTTCTCCTTTGCCGAACAAACTATTAAATTAGGGTCACCCAGAAAGTTATTTCATGTATACACATATTAAATATGTGTATATGAAATAACTTTCCGCTCTGAACGAACACCACTCTGCTGTTTCATAAGGGCGACCATACTGGACTTATGCAAAGCTGCCTTACTATTAAATCGAAGGATGCAGTTCCTGAATGATGGCTGAAACATATGAAATATGTGTATATGAAAATTATTTCAAAGTGAATACAATTAAGCAAATGTATATATCTATTTAATAGTTATTATTATATAATAATTATATTGTAAATATCTGAAAATTTGTACAAAAGTGTATAATGTATATTTTAAAATTTCTGTACACCCTCCTAGCCCACTTTCTGTACAGGGGACAGAAAGTGAACCTTGTGTTAATAAACTGATAGTAATATATGTATTACGTCTCTAGATTGCGTGTTCAATTTTCCTGTTTTTGCTGTACGAAAAAATCCCAGTTTCTGGAGGTAAAATTTTGCTATCTACTCCCAAGACCGACTCACTCAGCCATAGAGTGAAAAAAGCTCATTAGAGTTCCTCGCGTCATCGACGGGATTCGAACCCGGGCCTTTTCCGCCCGTTTTGTGGAGTACGGTGACTATACCAGTGGGCTACCCGCGCAGATAACTTTTGCCGAACAAGGTTTGTTTTAATTGCAGTCTCCAGGGTTTCTCCCATATACCGCTGTAACGTTTGCTGAACAGTATCAACTACAGCTCTACACTCTTGCAGACACTTTACCACTTAACCTGCATGTTCTATTTAGAGGTCTTTGTTTTTACATCTGCCGCGGCATTCCTACAGAATTTCGGGGAATCATTGTTAATCCTCAGGCTGATCCCAAAACTGAACGAACCCGATGTTGTTATTTAGTACTCACCATTTGGCAGAATAGATGGAATTCTACAGAAAAGGAGCCATTACCAAAAAAGTCGTTCTTGATGTAACAACATTACTTCAATCATCCACCAGAAAATGGTTTTCACCTTCACTATTTACCTCCTAAATACTAACTGGACATGGTTCTCTTAACGCAGAACTTTACCAATTTAGACTCTCCAATACGGCTTTCTTTCGATATGGGCTACCGGAAGACTCTCCTCACGTCCTTTATGAATTGCACTGTTTACGAGGACCTAAGAGTAGCCTTTAAGGCAACAGTTCCAAACTGGTCTCCTGGATATGAGGAGCAACTCACATCTACCAATAATTTCCAGACCCTTCAAACCTTCTGCAATGCTGCTTTTAATCGTAGGAAGACTTTCAACCACAACGTTAATGCTAGCAATCAAATTGAAAACACGTCATAAATGAAAATACAACCTGTTGCCTCGTCTGTCGTCCTGATGATGTATGTACAAAATTTTGCTAGTTTCTCAAGAACACACGAAAGTTTTAGTGGATGTTTGTTGCATTTTTCTGGATCATCCTTATTAAGACTCTTCGCAACTGAATCCTTCCTCTGCACAGTAATACCGTCATCAACCAATGATTCCTGATACCACCCCAGACAAACATATTTACATCTAGAACTTGTATAAATAATCTTAAGTTGAAGTTATTATTTCTACATTTTAGTATTTTTAGCAGCAGTGTATTGCAATCTAAGCATTGTTAATTGTCCCGCTCGATGTTTGCCATGTAAATAGATTAACAAACTTGTGAAAAACAAGTTTGTTATGTTACATTCCAAATTTGGAATGTTTCGTTTTGTTTATTTGGAAAAAGATTCAGTGAATTTAAGAGCCATACTTACTCTGCACTGACAATCCCGTTAGTTTTTTATCGCACAAGCAAAAGAAATTTCGGTTATCATCCTTGCATTCTTCCACAAAACAGTACAAAAGCCAGCAATTTCCCTCATATTTTTCGCAATTGGTACCGGAGTATTGATGATTGCATTCACACTCCTGGAATATAATTGTTGACATAATTATTTTATTAAAGAAGCTCAGAACTCGTTTTTAAAGTGACATATCCAACAAAGATTAGGTTTTCCATAAATTAAATTAAGTAAACACTTCTGCAATATCAGAACTCTTAATGTGGCTAATTTCTTAAATAAAGGAAACTTTAAAGCAATGTCCGTATGTTTTTATAACGTTAGAATTGCTTGCTTTAACCTATAATCTTTGTTTATATTTTAGTAGTGGTTGTAAACTGGAATTGTATTCTTATTGTTAGTAATACTTTGAAAATACGAGGACATTATCAAAAATATACACTTTGTAATAAGTACATTATCAATTATCCCTTATTATAGCCAACATTTATTATGAATCGAATAATTAGCAATATTAAAAACTGGAAAAAATGAGTTACACGAGCTGAAATTTTGATACACTTGTTAAAACAAGCGTTTGACACTATTTATTCGTATGGTTATGTTTTCCTTCTGCACCCTTCGGATGTTTTCAGCTGTGAAATTTATCTTATACATTGTGTTCCAATAACTGAAAAATATTAACCGCGAATGTAAACGTCCTGTGGGATGATTATAGTGATTTTTAAATCTAGACTTAATGCTCATTAAACAATTTAAATATATTTAACGGTCACTTGGACCTGGACCACGTTCAAGTCAAATGCGTCTACTGTTGACCCAATGCTGACCACTCGGCTATGTCCTCCTGAAGGTAGGAAGGATACGCTCTTTTTCATATGACTAAGTTATTTGGCCTAGGGAAAGCGTTTCATGGTTTATAATCCCAAAAACTCTTATTTTTCATTCCTTATAACAGACAAATCGACGTTATAACCGAACAAGATGCACGCCACAACAAGACCATAGTTACTCAGCACAAATATTTTAAACAACTCAAACCCACCACTAAAATAGGCGTTGTCGTTAATCATTTAAGGGTTGCCGCAAAGGGTAGGGCATATAAAATAATACGTACGTTGAGGTTGTTGGTTTTAGGAGCATCAGCGACTCTAAACATATTGCTGAGCTACGTATTATGTTGAAAAACTTCGACTAATTATGGTGAATTATTCGGTATCTATTCAATCACGGCTATAATTAGCTGTTTTCTGTTTGAAAGAAGCTAATTACAGCCGTGATTGAAGAGGCCTTTAGAAACAAAACCCTATACTGTCACCAAGGACCACGTTCGGAGAGGAAATATGACTGACGCAGTATAATGCAATACATAATTAGACATCAAAGGTGCGTTTGACAACATTGATCGAAAGAAAGCCATTGAAATACTAAAATATCATTTCCTCATTGACACAATGGTCATATCCTATCTACAGTACAGCCTAAATAACAGAAATCTCATCTTCCCCACTAATACCGATAATATTCTCGTCACAACCGCAACAGGCATTCCTCAAGAAGGTGTTCTCTCCAGTTCTATATTTTCAGAATCTCTACAACCACTTCTACAAGAAAATCCAAATCTACTGGCTTATGCCGATGATTTCAAGTTGTTTATTATTTCCAAATCCTGTGATGACATTTCCAAGGTTAGCCATGATGCGAATTTACAGATGTGCAGAATCATCAAGTATCTGAAGAATCTCTATCTGACTATAAATACAAACACATCTGCTCAAATAACTTATTCCTTACAGAAACAACCAAACCACATAGAAATTAAAATTGTAGATGTTTCAATTCCAAATGTATATGCTTACAAATACCTAGGAGGTTGTTTTTGACAAAAACTTTCCTTTAATTCTCACTATGTATATGTTGCTAAAAAATTCAAAAATCAAAATGGCTAATCAAGCAAGAAACAGCGGCGATTGAAGATAGAAAAACAGTCATAAACCATGTTCAGAGATGCATTTTTCCCATTCTGTCTTATGCCTCCGTAATCTGATCTGGTGCTCCCCAAGTTACCGTCAAGAAATTCCTTGCCATAGAGTACTGGGTTCTTAGATGGCTGAACAGTAAACTTCGTTTTCCCCGTACCAGGCAACAGCTTTATGAAAACTTAAAAACAAAGCCTCTGCAACAGATGATCAACGAGTCTGGAGTCATGCTTCTTGCAAAGTTAATTACCAAACCGATTCACCAAGCTTAGCCAACATAATTGCTCCCACCAGCAGAAACCAACAACAATTCAAATCCAAACTCTCCAGACAAACAAATGGACAGGATGTTCCCTAGTGCATCCCTTCACCTCATAAATTATCAAAACATTGATTGCAAGAGGTTGCTCAACTCTGAAGCCTACAGGAGTCTCATTTCCAATCAAATGATGAGAAATAAAAACAGCTGCCTGCCTGCAACTGCATCCGAGAGCCAAATGTGATGTTCTGCAACATATTTTTGCTCATTATAATTCATATTCATTGTTAATATATATATATAGAAGATGCTATGTATTTGTTTTTATATTTGTCTCCTTTGTACTGAATTTATGCCCCTAGGATAGTGCTGTGATGGGCTTGCTGCATTTGCAATAAATGAATATTTATTTATTTATAACTAGAAAATCACTGTGGTTAAAAGCAGGATGAAAAAAATCAAAATATTTGCGTTTTTAAATAAAAACCCAGATCTTTTTTGAATTCTCCCTACCATCTCATATTGGGAAACAAAGTTAAAAATTTTAGAAGACTTCCATATACATTTATTCCCGATTAGCTACGATGCATATTTTTCATAAGATGCCATATAATGTCTAAATTTTCACTTGATGCTAAAAACTAAAGAACCACCTCATAGCATCTGGCTGGCTAAAGTACACCTTGGTCTAGGAAAACAAGTCTATTTTAAAATAAAAATGGCAAAAAGAAAAGAATATTCAATATAATCGAACTTCTCTCTAGATTCAATACATCACAATCTTTATAAGCACGAATTAAACTTAGATCATACCTACATCATTTTAAAAATGCTTCTAATATCTCATTTATGAGCAGATAAAGTGTTTAAATTTTATTTGGTTAACAATAATCATTGAGCAATCATCATCTTTTAAGGGAACAAAGCATATGCAACCTGACTGCTTAGTTCAAAGTTATAACGTGATGTTATGGAAAAAGTCATAAGTTAGGCTTAATACGAAAGTGTTCTGGAATTTCATCGAAGTAGTAGGAAGGCGATTATGTTCCGATCCTTATTAATAAATTCCAACATAGAAAGACTGAACAAGACTCGTTAGGTAATTTTTTTAAGCATGCACTGCTCTTGTTAACAAAAGAGACTGCTTTTCTCAAGACGGGATACACTTGAATAGAAATGCTAAATTTACTAATGCTAATGAGATAGGGCAGGTCTTTCGAAACACTACTATTTTCGAAATCTATGTTAAAAGCAGAAGTAGATTAGGTTCTTGCACTGCTTCAGTATATGGACTCATACCGACCTCGAAATAAACTCACTAGGGTTCCTTTAACACTAAACAACAAGAAGCGAAACTGGCTGCAAGGCTGCGGGAAAATGGAAAAGTACATTTGAGAAGTTCATGGCCTGAGTATGAATGGTTTATTTGAGGAGTCTGATAATATGTTACTCTTCAACATAGTCCCCTTTGGATAAAATACACTTTTGCCACCGATGCTGCAATGCATTGATTCCAGCAACGCAAATAGTTTTCTCCTGGGCCTCCAGGAATGCATCCACTGCAGTAATGATGCCACCGTCGGTGGGAAAGAGGATGCTAGCCAGGTATTTTTTTTTTTTTTAATTAAGAAGTAGGTGAAAATCGGATGGTGCTAGATCCGTGAATATGGGAGTTGGCACAAGGTTTAAAAGCCGCGATCATGCAATGCAGCCATGGTAATGACAGACTTATGAGCGGGCTTGTTGCCCTGATGGAACAAGACTTCTCTGATGAGTTTTTTTTTCGGCGTTTGTCTTTGATGTTTTCACGTAAACACTTCAAAAGGTTTGCGTAATATGCCCCTGTGACTGTCTGGTCTTTCTAAAGATAATTCATTAGCAACACTTTATCAAGATCCCAAAATATGAATCCGATGTCATCGTCTTGCCAGCAAAAGGAATCGACTTGGCTTTCTTTCGAGTGGGGAAGGGGTGCTGTGTTTCTACTGCTTGACTTGCTCCTTCGTCTCTGGCTGAATGTAGGTATACCATTTTCTGTCAGAAATTCCATGGTCACAAACACTGCATGGAAATTTACTGGATGTGCTCGAAAACAATGTAAAAGTTCACTTGACTTGACAACTCTTGTGCGTTTTTGATCTGTTGACAACAACTTTGGACCCATCGTGCTGAAATCTTTTTCATAGCAAAAATCTCTTATTGTTATTTGGTACAGACATTCAGATGAGATGCCCAAGATGCTGGAAATATACCGAACTGTCACTCATCACCAAATCACGAACACTGTCAACTGCTCCTGGAGTGATGGACGTTGTAGGTCTTCCACAGTGTGGTTCATCTTCCAGGCTTTCCCTCCCTCTTTTCCCTCTTTTAAATTCCGCTTTCCGTTTTTTAAACATGAAATAAGAATGGGACATCCACCCATAATATTGTAACTATATCCTCATGAATTGTCCTTGGCGTTCGTCTTTTTTCCCCAAATATTAGATGACTGCAAGTTGACTGATTTTGTCCATCTTTCTTATTCACATATATTTTTTTTTACTTCAGGACCTGTAATTAAAAAAAAAACACAAAAAACACGTGATTCCGACTGCATGAAACCTGATGAGTTACCATTTTAAGTATTGCACATTAAGTACAGAATTTTTAAACGTTGTACCACTACCCTTTCATACTCAGCCACGAACTTTTCAATCCCACCCCTCGTAATGGGAATTTAGGGAACAGTGGTGCAAGGAGGGCTAAATTAACCTAATATCAAACTGGAAATTTCGGGAGAAAGCACTAGAGTAAGTAACTACGTCCGATATATTAGGGCCACAATGAATACCAAACGACAGACTTACTTGTAAAGGAGATTTTTATGTCCCTCCCCCCACCACAAACAGAACATTTTCATTTTAGGAGTTCCCTGAACCGAAGCTTCCATCCCAGAAATATCTTTCAGACCTACTCGAACATATTCAAATGAAATTTATTCCTTTCCTTTGTTTGAAAAAAAAACACCATTGCGTTCCATCGCATTACAACGCAACAGCTTTGATTTAATTCCTCTTAATTTACGAAGTAATCTTCAGCCTTGCTCTTCCATTTATAATTTAGTGACTCGCCCGCTCTTATACTAAGATCTTATTCCTTGAAAAAATTCTCGTCATCAATACACGTTCTCCTTGCCTCTTCTCAGAACTAATTATTCATTTGTGAGCCCAGGATTTCACGGTATGAAACTAATTAATCTTCACAGGATTGATATTTTTTTTCCTACAAATTCATTCAGGAAGCCAATTCCTGGTGTGCTAAAATATTTTTTTTTCTGTTTTAAGTTCTACTATTCACCTATTATTTCAATCAAAACTAACGAAGAAGGTTATCTATTCTCTCAATCTTTACATTATTATTATTCATATGTTGTTCAAAGCTGAAAATAGTTGCACATGTATTATTCCAAATAAATAAATTATGGCTGTAAATTACGAATGTTCTTTGGTCGCCTATTTTGCTGAACTAAAAATCAAAATTTCGAGGAGAAAAAAATAAACCGGATTCAGCAAGGGTTGCTCAAACCGATTGATTCGGCAACGGCATGGGGGGGAATCGCTGGTTCATTGACTGGATTTGAACGCAGTCCTTTTCCGTACAGCAAGAAACAATAACGGTTTTGTTCACTGTGCTACCGCATTTTATTCCTCACAACTAGAAATCAGCTCTGATTAAATCAAGCGTGACCATGATAGTCAGAGAATGAGACTTCCATTGTCGATTCAGTCTGAAACATGCTCTTAGATCTGTAAGTGAATAAAAAAAATATTCCTTACGCATAGTTATGTTCTCAGATGTTGTCCACGTTACCCTTTATTTCACAGTTATATTCTACATCATTCAAAATGCATAATACATTAAAATTGTAATAAATTTGAAGTATTTTCAGAGAAGCTCTGATACGGTTTTCCCCATGTACAGCTATTATATAAACTGCAGCAAATTCGGATTAGTGGTCAGATCCTACATTGGGTCACAAGAACAGCCAAAAGACCGAAACGGAGAATGACGGCCGCCGTGCCGAGTGGTCAGGCAAGCGGGTGGATAAGTACACGTGCCTTGAGTGACCGGGGTTCAAGCCCGTGACTGCTAAATACGGTGCTGTTTCTTGTATTCTGTCTATTTGTGAACTCGTTTGGTCGTTCCGGAGTATAAACAGAAAATTTATTTATTTATTTAAATTGACATTCCGCAGGATAGATCAATTTAGCTAGAGGGGCCCCAAAAAAAAAAAAAAAAAAAAAAAAAAATGGCGCGTGTACCGAGCATGCGCGGTAGATAGTTTTATGTGAAATGGAATGCAACGAAAATGTAAGACGAAAAAAGAAATTGTTGACAAATACTTGTATTCATACTTCCTGCAGTGGTAACTACAGGAAGTATGAATGCAACAATACAAGTTTTTTGTTTTAACTTTGGTATTTCGCCCTCAAAATGAAACACTTAAAAACGTAATTGTTTTGAATTAGTATGACAAAATTAAAGAATATAATAAAAGTTATCCCATTAAACTTTAATGCCTCGATTACCTTTTCATAACACGAACCAACAACACAAAAATGCCAAGTTTTGGAATCGTCCGGATCGAAATCTTCCGAACGAAGTTTTCCAGTTTCGCAATCCTTATCTGCAATGATATAATTGTATGCCATGATTCTTACAGTTATAATGATCTGTTTATAAAACGAATTCTAAATGCTGCTGAAAGAATAAAAGTTAATAGCAATGTTTAGCTTAATTTAATCTTATGTTGTATGCATCTGTTTATGATTTGTAAATTTTGAAATAATTACTGAATAGAATGTAAGCCTAAGTATGTAAGCATACTTACTACTTAAAGGCTGTTAAAGGATGTCTCGAAAAAGAAAAAAAATTAGATTAATAATAATAATAAACACAGACACTGCTCCGCTGTGTGGCTGTATGGTGTTCAGCTGCACCACTCAGACACATAACGGAGCAGTTCACCCAGATGATAAGGCACCCTGACACAATCCCAGAGTTTCTGTATCAAGGAATCACTTATCTAAAGGCTAAAGATAAAGACACCATAAATTCGACGAAGTACAAACCAATCACCTGTATCCAAACAATGTACAAGATCTTGACCAGCTGCATAGCCTAGAAGACATCATACCACTTGGAGAGCCAAAACATCTTGTTGCTGTTGTTGTTTGGGTTTTAGGAGCATTAGCAACTAAGGCCAGAACACCTTAGTTGTTCTGGCCAGAACACCCCAGTACATCGTGGCTGAGCAGGAGAGATGCAAGCAGATAAGCAAAAGATGCAAGGAACAGTTGACCATTGACGCGGTAATTATGGCGCAAGCCTAAAAGAAGTATCGCAACCTGTACACGGCCTAAAGACTATCCCAAGGCCCTCGACTCAGTGTCCCATAGCTGTCTGATAGAGACAACTATGGGACACTGAATATCTACAGTCACTTCCTAAAAGTAACCATGGTAAAATGGAGGACCATCATCAAGTTCGAAAACATCACGACAAGACCAATCGCCATCAGTAGAAAAATCTTCCAGGGAGATACCCTGAGCTTACTGTGATTCTGTCTACCACTCAATCCACTGTTCACTATACTAAACAACAACTAAGAACATTTCTTAAAAGGAGCGAGGAAGAACCTGGATGATGTCAAACTCTAAGCAGCAACCGATAATCAACTCCAACAGCTACTCTGGATCACTGAAGGGTTCAGCACTGACATCAGGATGCAAATTGGCCTAGCCGAAGAGCTAAATACTGATGACGACATTGACGCCATGACAGAGGGAGAGACTTACAAGTATCTGGGGATGATGCAGGCTCAACAGCTAGAATCGAAGGAGGTCAAGGTCGGCCTAACTGAGAAATACCATCAGAGACTGAAGTCTGCTGAAGTAAAAGGTGAATGTGTGGAATATGGTAAGAACTATGAACACCTATGCAGTCCCATTACTAACGTACACCTTCGGGATCATAGACTGGACCAACACCGAGCTGGAAAAGATTATGAGATAGACTAGGATAATGATGACCAAGAGCCGCAACATCCGAAGTCGGCTGTCGAGAGACCGATAATAGGACGGAAGGAGGAGGGAGGGAAGGGATTAACTAACCTCATTGAACAACAGAAGGCGATTAAGAACCTGCAGGATTACTTCCAGGAAAACGCAGCACCAAGCCATAAGAAATATAGACAAACGACACACAACACTCAACAAGGAGACCACACTGACAGAGACAGAAGAAACAAAAGACAGGTGAATAAGACACTCCACGGCAGAGCGTACATAGATAAAATCTTCCCAGGCGTGACACAGGGCGGTGCCTTATCTGTGCTCTTGTACAGCACTTGTTGAATCCAGGCATGATACTTCATGTTATGCAGATGATATGAGGCTCCTCACACTGATTTCTCCGCACGATGATCTTATGATAACTTGTATTAACATCAATTAATAATACACTCCTGGAATTTGTAAACTACCTCAACCAGTTCAGATTAAAAATAAGCCCAGAAAAGTCTGAATTTATGATATTCTCTTTAAAGAAAACGCCCTCTTATATTAAGTCAGCACTGTGTAATTCTCCTATCCCTATCTTCAATAAGCTGATCTCGGGGTTGTATTTTATCCTAAGCTCTGCTTCAGTCGCCACATCGACAAGCTGCTCGACTCCGATGGATTGCTAAACAGAATTCACAATATATTAATGAAGTCACAACTACCAGAAAACACTGTATATAAAAACCATGGTATACTCTCCGCTTTTGTATGCTGCAGAGGTATGGGCATCTGCTACCCTTAGCACACACAAGCTTCCTTCACAGCTAAAAGCTGAAATGGCCAGTTTGATACAAATTCATAGGCTCCGCACGCTGATTAGGATAAAACGCCTTACCACGACTGTCAAAAATTATCGTTGGCAAGATTTCGGTCCAATCATTCTGGGACTTGTGCTCTTGGAGAGTCCCACAGTCTTCCCTTAGGGCGACTCCAAGATTCACAATAATCAACTTTCAAAAAACAAAATTAATATTAATAAATGCACCACATCAAATACCTGAGATTACATCATATAACAAGCTACATTCTCATAGTTGCTTACATCACAATGATTTTAAGTCATGTTCTGTCAAGAAATATTCACTCAGTATAATATTTAGAATCATGGATTGATTATTCTTTAAAATGGAATACACCTATTAATCATCTGCTTAATAAGATAGAATATTCCGTTTCTCTCTTTTATCATATTAGACATACGTTTACTTTAGCAACGAGACTGCCTACAGATTGTTTTCATCGGTTGATTCGGTCTTAAATTATGCCAGAAATAATTGGGCGAGAGCTAGTCCTGAATTATTCATGATGAATATTTTACAAAGAACACTAAAGTTAGTTATATATTTGGAATGATAATAACTGAAGAATTTTTTTTATTTTACACTTCAAGCTCTTTTTCCTATTCAGAAATTAATATTTAATTTGATATTTAAAAAAATTTAATGCAATTTTGGCTGCCAGGAATTCTCTTGATAATACAAATTATAATTTTACGTCACCCAAGGGCTGTTTCTTCCAAACACTTTAAACAATTAAATATGGTGTAAGATCTCTTTATTACATTATTGACATTATTTTTCGAAGTTTAATTATAAGATTAGACAATCTTTAATACTCTCAAATGAAGTATATTTAAGGTTTTTAATATCCAATTAGTCAATATGAGAATTAAATACTGTAGTCATTTATTTATATTTTTCTTTCTTTCTTTCTACCATGATTTCGAGGAGTCAATCAATTTTCGATCTTTTATCTCTTTCCCTTTCCTGAATTTTTTAAGGTACTTAGACGTTATGTTTCCTCAACTGTATAAAATTAATAAGGATTTTAAAATTCTCAATGAGTTTATGGTGTAATGAAATTGTTGGTAACTAATCAATATTATCTTGTATTGTTATTATAAAAAAACATTTTCTCCTTTATGGTATTTTTTCCTTCTCTTGACGTGTAGCGCTAGCAAGTGCATGGGGTGGTTGGTTGGTTGTGTCCAGTTACTATCATTATTGTTGGTCTCTCTGATTATCTCACAGGTGTTCTGGAGGGGGCAACTTTCTGGAGTTCCATGTAAGTGTTACCTGAAAGGCCTGTTGCTGCTAGGTTTTTACGGAAGCTCTTTGGCACCATGCCTGTTGTTGACACAGTGATCGGAGTGGTAATTACTTATTTCATACGACACGTTTGTTCAACTTCCTGTCTTAACTCTGTATACCTCCTGATCTTTCCTCGTTTTCTATAGGTTGCTGGTGTTGGGCGCCGCTATTTCGATCAGGTAGGTAGCCATTTCTTTATGTCGATGAGTGTTATGTCTAGTCTGTTGTACGGGATTGTCATGTCCGTTATTATGGCGCGGTCCTGATATAGTTTATAAGTACGAGTCTATATTAAGGTCTGGGGATCGTACTTGTAATACGGTACGATTTCCTTGATCAACTATCAACTGGTACGAAGACCTCCACTCCCGACTCATAACCAACACCCAAATAATATTACAAGACCAGGAGCACCTCCTACTAACCGAAGAAGACACCTATAATGCTTTCACCCAGTTCGCACAGGATCTCTTTAAAAGAAGAAGGATGTTCCCACAACCGCAACCGTAAAGAATCTATCCGGCATGAACTGTGGCAAACCACGGCATGGACCTGATACCAACATAACCCCGAACGGCATAAACTGCCTGCAAACAGACTACACCACCGACAGCTTCAACTGTAGTGAGTACAAGAAAACAAGAAATGAGACGATCTGGACGGGACTAGTCCCATGAATGACTAATAAATAAATTGGACCTTTGGATACCTTGGTCGGGATATTGTCTCATGAGTGACCTTTCACCGACTGATGACATAAGCCACGTTTGCGGTCTGAGCCGGCGCCCTTGCCTGGCCCACCTTTCCTTCCCTTTCCCCAGCAGGGGGGAGAGTAGACGGTTCTCCTGTTTCCTCCCCTCCTCGCCACCCTTTCTCTTCCACTATTTCTCTTCCGAGAAATATGTTTTGGTTGTGTTTGTAGATTTTGAAGGTGCTTTTGACTCCGTGTGGTGGGAGAGTGTTCTGAGTGTTTTGAGGAGGTCTGGCTGTGACCGGTATTTATATGGAGTAATACGTTCATATTTTAGAGATAGATTGGTAAAGGTATGTGCGAAGCACCTAATGTATAGCTATTATGTAGGCCGAGGATGTCCACAGGGATCAGTGCTGGGTCCAATTTTTTGGAATGCCGTACTGGATCAGTGGTTGCAGAAGTCTCTAGCTATAAGTTGTTTCCGTGTGGCGTACGCGGATGATTTGATTGTGGGGGTCCCCGGGTGGATCTAGAATTGTGTTGGAGCATAGAATACAGGAAGTTTTGGTGGACCTTGCTGATTGGGCTGCCTTGAACAAGTTGAAAATTTCATCCACAAAAACTAAATGCATGGTATTTAAAAATCATTTTAATTATAACCGCCCACCTAGAGTAGTGTTAAACGGAAGGCAAATTCCTTTTGTGTCCAACATTAAGTACTTGGGGGTGATACTGGATGATAGGATGAGGTTCCATTTACATGTTGCACATTTGAATGACAAAATAAAGAAGTTTATTTACTCAGTTGTACGAATTTCAAGAAGAGAATGGGGTCTTAGTAAAAAAACTATGTGTTTATATTACAAGACGATCTTTTTACCAATTATTGCTTATGCTGCCGGTGTATGGATTGCGGATGTGTTCAAGGCCAGAATCCAACGTAAGTTAATGTCGTTGCCACGTTCTATGATACTGACTTATTTGTATGCACCACGGACTGTGTCTACGGTGGCACTTCAGGTGATTGCTGGATTGTTACCTCTGGATTTACATGTGGTCTATAGAGGAATGATGTATGCGATGCGGAAGGTATTCCTGCACAATATCTAGGGATGTCATTGAATCTTACAGCTACAGTTAAGGAGGAGAAACTTCGAATTTGGACTGGGTTGGTCGGAATATGGAGAGCACGGTGGAGTTCTTCAGAGGTGGGAGAGATAACCAGGAAGATCATTCCTGTGGCAGATTTTGCCATTACTAAACCGGTGTCGTCGTGGTTCTGTCCGTCTATGTATACCAGTTTTTTGCTAACAGGTCATGGGTCGATCAGAGATAAACTGTATTCTCGAGGGTTGGAGCCGGATCCATGGTGTTCTTGTGGAGCGGCAGAGACTTGGCAGCATATTTTGTTCTCTTGTCCTTATTATAATGCTGAACGGTGTCTTTTGGGAAAACAGATAGCTAATTTTAATGAAGATAACGTACATACATTGGTGCAAGGAGTTAACAACTTTCAGGCCTTGCAAGAGTATGCAAATGCTGTGTTCCGTAAAAGATCTATCGTGCGAAACCTCACGGACATTGAATTGGCCGTCTACAACCAGAATCTTCATTGATTGCATCAGGGCTTGGGAGCTTCAGACCTGGAAGCTTTTGGTCGGGTCTGGGGCTCCTGGGCATGGACCACTTAAGTGGGTTTTTTTTTTTTTTTTTTTTTGTTCGGCTGTTGTTCAGTTCTTGGGTTTGGGCGGCCCAAGGCTGGACAGCTGGCACTCAACAGTCTAGCACTCTCTCTGTTGAGTGTTTAATTGCGCTTTGGCGCTTCAGCTTTTAAAGACAGAACCAGGTCCGGCTCCACGTGCCAGGGACGGGCATCAGATTGCAGTTGAAGAGTTCAGCTGCTTTCTGATGGCAAAGTGACCTGACATAAACAACATACTACACTCACAAACATCTCTCTTATATTTACTTTTATTCTTTCCTATTCAAAATTTCTTGTTTATACACTTAACTTAGCTTAGATTATGAACTTAACTTAACTTAAAATTTTTTTTTTTTTTTTTACTTTTCTTCTCTTTTCAAAAATATGTTTTGTCTTCTTATTTCTTAGCTATCTTTTTATTTATCAGGTCCACTTTACAGATTTTCTGTTTTAAATGATTTAGGTGGAGATGGGCATTTGCCTGGGAACCACCCTGAACCAGTATAAACACACACACACACACCTCCTCGTCACCCCCACTTTTCCTTCTGGTGGAAAATGGGCATGCCCCACCGAAATCTGGAGTCGTCTTGCCTGTTGACTCCAATATTTCTGTCTATTTCTCCCCAGCCTTCAGTCTGCCTCCCCCACTCTATCGGATGCAAGCGAATGCCCCACACTTTCCAAACCTAATTACATTCATCCAAATTACATTCGTCCATTAATATTTCCGGCCTTTCAAATCCTAACGCTATTTCCCCACTACGCGATTATTCCCTTTTTTTTTTTTTAATCATTTTTTTTTTTTTTTTAGGTCCTAGCTGCCGAAATCTCAGGAAATTAAGCGGCAGGACTTGCCAGAGTAAATCTTAGTCTACTGGTGTTTCCTGGTCTGCCTCCACTGGGAGAAAGTGGGGCAACGTTGTGCCACAGCAGGGGTTCAGCTGCTAAACGACCAGAAAAACAACGGTACATGACAATATCCGCACACCTTTAAATCTCTGGCATTTCCAGTGAACTGATACACCCACAATGAAAACAACGCGTTGATGGGGAACCTCCTGGTGCCGTTTGACCCTAAGCACACCTTACACTTATCAACTAGTATTTTTGCGCTAGCTTCTAATGCACTATCCCGGTGACCTGATCGTGTCTATGAGCGTTCTCCGTCTGGAGGATCACCCTGCATCATGCGGTGTGCTGGATTGCTTCTTGGGCCAGGTGGCATCGTCGACATTTGTCATGTGTCACTCCGGCGTTCTTAGCAATGTATTTCCTGTATTCCAGGAGTTTATTACCTGGTCTTTTGGATGGAGAGCATAAATGCTTCGATCTCGGGGTAGAGCATTCCTCCGCTGATAAGCCAAGTGAAACCATCTTATCTATGTAGTCTTGATGGAGTCGTTGTGACTGTCATGGATTACATTGTGAGTGGAGTCTCCTTGTTGAAGTTGGACGGTTTGTTCCGTTTGTCTATCTTCCTTATGGCCGGGTAGATTGCGCTGTGTTTTTCTGGAAGTAATCCCTCAGGTTCTTAATTGGATTCTTCTGTTATTCCTTAAGATCTGTTAAACTCCTTTCTCCCTCTTTCCGGGCTATGGTCAGTCTCTCGATATCCTACTTAAAGTGGTGCTGGCGGCTCTTAGTCATCATTATCCTCGTCGATCTTTTATTTTTATTGTTATTATTGTATTATTTCTCCCTGATTGGGATTCCACCCCATAACGGGTACTGGTACTAAGGGCACAGAGAGATTATGTGCGGTGTTACTGTTGGTCGAGGAAGTCTCGACCAAGAGTAACACCAACAATAACAACGCTTTCACCTTTTTGGGATTTTATTTTCCCACCCCATGACCGATGTGGTACCAAGTGCATGGGGCAGTTGGTTGTGTCTGATTACTGCTATTATTGTTATTACTGTTGGTTGAACTCTCTTCCTATTCCACAGGTGTTCACCATTGTGGCTTCTGAAATTCCATGTAACAGTTCTCTGGTAAGTCTACTGCTAGATTCTAATGCAGGCTATTATTATTATTATTATTATTATTGTTCTTATATTATTTCTCCCTGATTGGGGGATTACACTCCGTGACGGGTACTGCTACCAAGTACACAGGGTGGTTGTAATGTCTGGTGTTACTGTTGGTCGAAGAACTCTCTGACTACCCTACAGGTGTTCAGAATTGCGACTTTATGGAGTTCCTTGTAGGTGTTCTCTGGGAGAACTATTGCTGCTAGGCTGCTATGTAGAATCTTTGGCACCACACCGGTGGTTGACACGATGATCGGGATGGTCGATACTTCTTGCATATGCCACATCTCGACCTCATGTCTCAGGTTCGTGTACTTCCTAATTTTTTCCTCATGGGTTTTCTGGATATTGCTAGTGTTGGGCACCGCTATGTCAATCAGGTAGGTAGCCTTTTCCATCTTGTCCACAAGGGTTATGTCCGGTCTGTTGTGCGGGATGGTTTTATCCGTTATTATGGCGCGGTCCCAGTACAGCTAGCGGGTTCGGGTCTCTAGTACTGCCTGGGGTTCGTACTTGTAGTATGGTACACTTTCTTTGGTCAACTGGTATTTTCTCGCTCTAGCTTCTGATGTATTATCCTGGCTACCTGGTCATGTCTATGAGTGTACTCAGTCTGGGTGATCACCTTGCACCCCACAGTGATGTGTTGGATCGTTTCGGAGGCAGGTGGCATCGTCGACATGTGTCATCTGACATTCGCGCTCCTTTGCGATGTATTTTCTATAGTTCCTGCTGTTGATTACCTGGTCTTGGATGGAGAGCATGAAACCTTCAGTCTCGGAGAAGAGCGTCCCGCTTGTGAGCCATGCATTGAAAGCAATGTTATCGATGTGATCTTGATGGAGGTCATCTTTCTAACTTCGTTTCTTGTACCTTCTGGGCGGGAGGGGGGTTCTTCGCTTGGGTTGAGTGGGGTATATCGCTTATCTATCTTCCTTATGGCCTGGTGGAGTGGTGTTATTATTATTATTATTATTGCTCTTATATTATTTCTCCCTGATTTAGGGTTCCACTTCGTGACGGGTATTGCTACCAAGTACACAGGGTGGTTTTTGTTATGTCTGGTATTACTGTTGGTCGAGGAACTCTCTGACTACCTTACAGGTGTTCAGGATTGCCACTTACTGGAGTTCCTTGTAGGTGTTCGCTGGGAGACCTATTGATGCTAGGCTGTTATGTAGCGTCTTTGGCACCATATCTGTGGTTGACACGATGATCGGGATGGTCGTTACTTCTTGCATATGCTACATCTCTTTGATCTCCTGTCTTAAGTTCGTGTACTTCCTGAATTTTTCTCCATGGGTTTTCTGCAGGTTGTTAGTGTTGGGTACCGCTATGTCAATCAGGTAGATAGCCTTTTCCTTTTTGTCACAAGGGTTATGTCCGGTCTGTTGTGCGGGATTGTCCTATACGTCATTATGGCACGGTCCCAGTACAGCTTGTGGGTGGGGTCTCTAGTAGTGCCTGGGGTTCGTACTTGTAGTACGGTACACTTTCTTCGATAAACCAGTATTTCCTTGCTAGCTTCTGATGTATTATGCTGGCTACCTGGTCGTATCTATGAGTGTACTCAGTCTGGGTGATCACCTTTCATCCTGCGGTGATGTGATGGATCGTTTCTGAGGCCAGGTGGCACCGTCGACGTGTGTCATCGAACACTGCGGGCTCCTTGGCGATGTATTTTCTGTAGTTCCTGGTGTTTATTACCTGGATGGTGAGCATGAATCCTTCAGTCTCGGGGAAGAGCGTCCCGCTCGTGAGCCATGCATTGGAAGCAATTTTATCTATGTGATCTTGATGGAGATCGTTATAGTGTCTGCCATGGAGTGTTTTCTGTGCCCATCTTTCTAGCTTCGTTTGTGGCTCCTGGTTGGGGGGACTCTTCGCTTAGGTTGAGTGGAGTATACCGCTTGTCTATCTTCCTTAGAGCCTGGTGGAGTGCTGCTGTGTTTCTAGAAGTAATCCCTCAGGTTAACTATTGCTGTCTTCTGTTGTTGAATGAGGTCTACCAGACCTCTTCCTCATCCTTTCCGGGCAATTGTCAGTCTCTCCATGGCAGATTTCGGATGGTGTTGGCGGCTCTTGGTTATCATTGCCCTTGTCTTTCTCAAGATATTCTCCAGTTCGGTGTTAGTCCAATCTATGTCCTCGACGGAGTATGTTAGCATTGGGATTGCATAGGTGTTTATGGCTTTAACTGTGTTCCCTCCGTTCAGCATTGCTATTAATATTGTTATTTATTAGTATTATTATTTGGGTCAACTGCTCTTCCAGGTGCTTGTGTGTGCAAGCTCATTATTATTATTATTATTATTATTATTATTATAACAAATATAAAGTTGATGTATACCAATTCCTACATACTATTAAATCAATTTTCAGACCACAGAACATGCATACTAATATGTATTCAAAACAACATCCATGTCAAGATATAAAATTAACAAATGATAAGAATAATTTTTTATCAACAGGCAAACTGAAACAGAACATAGAGAACATGTTAATACAAGAGCAAGTATCTTAACAACAAATGCAAATGTATTTTCAAATAAGATAATTCAAATGATAAACAATTCGAGGTATAATACGGAAAGAAAAGAAAACCACTCAGCTTGCAACAAATTCTAGGAGAAGCAGGATTAAGCTAAAGAAACCTCGGATGACAAATGAAATAGAAGCATTAATGGTACAAAGGGATAAATACTTCAAGCAATATAGAAATTGTCCATCAAAGATAGAACATTATCACAATTATAAAACACTCAGAAATAAATTGACAGGTATGATCAGAAAACAAAAAAACATAACCTGTTAAGCAAAAGGAAGAAAAAAATCAAGGGGAAATCAAATTAAAACACTGTTAGAACAGATTTCTGGTACAAACAAACAATATGAGGCTGTAAATAGGTTTGCCAAAGTTTTATTAGATCTGAACAGATACCACATACATTAGTGCCAAGATTTTCTTACTCAATAAGATAGTCTTCCTCAGATTGTGAACTCATGTGTAGTCTTAACTCCACAATACAATGAGTTGCTTAAGATTATAGAACAGCTAAAGAAACTTCTCTGTCCACTTGGTAGAGCTTATAGCACGGTTGTTAGAGTCGGGAAGCTATCCTACAAATTTATTTTCATTTAAGATAATTCCAATATATAAAAAGGGACCACCTGATGACTTTTGCAATTATAGACCAATAACAATACAGTTAGTTATAAATAAGATAATAGAAAATTATATATTTTCCATATAAGCAAATATTTACATCAATATGGACTGTTAAACAACTCTATTCTCATATCAGAAGGTCAAGAGCACACAGACATTATTAGAGAACTTAATAGACTCTCGAAACTTACATTTAAACAACAATAACTTCATATTGATTTTATTTATAGATTTGACCAAAGCCTATGACCTAATTGATATCCCAATATTGCAACAGAAATTACTCAAATATGGTATTATGGGAAGAATGAATCAACTCTTAGCATGTTATTTAACCAAAAGAAGAATAACAGCTGAAGTAGAAAAGACAAAGGAAAATTTTATAACGTAAAGAGAGGAGTACCTCAGGGCACTCATGCAGGGCCAATCATGTTCAACATCTATATTAATGACATATTCGAAGTAATAAAGAACTCCTTTATAAAGATTTACGCGGATGATATAATCTTATATAAAATTGGAAAGAACCTGACAAAAATGGCAACAGATTTACAGCAGGATGTAATACATTTACAAAATTGGTTACATGATAATAAATTAGAATTTAGCTTTGAAAAAACAAAATTTTTGGTAATAAGACCCGCTCATCAACCCTTGGACATTCAGCCCTCAATTAAATTACATAGACATGAATGCCTACATGATCAGAATTTCCAGAATTGCAATTGTCAAACTGTGGAAGAAGTTTCAAACCATTGTTACCTTGGGCTATGGATAGACTATAGTCTAAGTTGGGCAATGCATATAACAAATGTGTACAAAAAATGAGATATTATGTGTACTTTTTTACTACATTAAGAATAAGTTGAATCTAAGAACAAAATTTACATTATATTATGCATTAGTGAACTCTAAACTCAATTATTTAGTAAATGTATGGGCAAGAGCTAATATAACAGAAATAAGGGCAATAAACAACTTAATTAACAGGATCTTGAAACTTTTAATGGGGACAAACTCTTGGAATGACCTGAATAAGAGAAGGCAATTCTTGTTGAAATATAAAATACTTTATCCAGTTCAAAAACCGAAGTTAAATCTATTCTTGAAAAATCTTAACACTATTTATGAAGAGTCGAATCTTCAAAGGAATGTATCACATAACTTCAGGAACCCAAAAGCAATTGTTTTGCCTCATCCTACGGTACTAAATAGATTCGGAGATAGGCACACAATGAAAATAATAAACAGCTTGTTGGCTAGTGTTGATTTCAGGCTCAGGAGAAGTTATTCTTACACCAAATTAAAATTCCTAATAAGAAAATTTTTAATACTCAATGATACAGTAGATTAGAATTGCTATGCAGATAAAATACAACCTCTGTTAACAGAGTGGAATGTACTATGTGTAGTGACTTAATAGTCTTTTCTGTTAGATAAAATTTATAAGCATAAACTGTTGTAATGTTGAATTACAACTTGTTGTCAAGAAATTTACTTTTATTAACAAGTTCATTTAATGTAAACAAATTCTCTTGATAAAATAAAACTGTATTGTATTGTATTATTATTATTATTATTAATTACTTGGTATCCATGTTCTAAGAGGCTCGCATGAACTTATAATGAGAAGGCCACAGAATAACCTTGGCCATTTAGTAAGTGATCAGCTTTTGAAAGTGTATGAATTTAAGCCCCAACTGCTTCTACAAATTCATGTGATAACACGGATTACTATATATTAATATCTTGTAGTCGGCCTTACAGCCGACCGGGTTAGCTGGGTGGGTAAAGTGCCTGCCTGGCAACCCAAAGGTCGCGGGTTCGAATCCCGCTTTGGGCTTGGATCAGAGTACTGCAAAAATCTTGGAAGGTGCATTATGGCCATAGAAGCCGATGCGCTAAACAAAAAAAAAAAAAAAATCGGCCTTCTAAAGTCCTCCAATCCTATGTTGCTGGCTTTGCATATAAAAAAATATACTGGATGACGTCATCCAGTACATTTTATTTTATTAATTTATGATCAGCAGTATTTCTTTTTCTAATTTCCGCTTACCTTTGTTTCTGTGTCGGAATTGTGCTACTAACTGAGCATATCTGGATGGCGAGTATGCTATTATAGGCTTATTAGCTTCCGCAGCACCTTTACACGATGTCATTTGTAGCAGATTTACCAATGCATCTCCATCTCCATCCAGAAAACATGGAAAAGGAAAGATCAGCATCAGAGAAACAAACAGTGAAACATTTAACTGGAACTTTGAGTTCATTCTGTCCTCCTTTTCTCATGATGATGATGCTAAAAGATATAACAGGTATAATGAGTTCTTCGTGCTTGATTATTGGAACCAAAATAAATTGTCATAATGTATAGTGTTGATTGTAATGCGGCTCCGGAGGTTTCCCTCAACTCTGCTACACTTGATGGTCATTGAAATATGATCATCCCCACAAAAATGGAGACTATATGTTTCGAATTCAATAAAGGACAAGCTGAGACATTACTGGTAGCTTTCGCTGCTTGTTGGTATGTATAGCATTTGTGAGCTGTAATACCGACAGCCATAATCCCAACAAACAATAATCCAGACAAGCCAAACTCCCGACGCTCTATAATACCAACAGCCGGAATATCCTCTTAATAATAGCAAAAAAAAAAAAAAAAAAATAGCAAAAATAATGGCAGTACCGTTACGCATATACAGTCTTATTCTAATATAATTGTTTTCAAACAACTCAATCACACCATAGCTTCTGTTGGCAAATAGGGCTTCAGTGCGTTGAATGCTTATGGAATTTCATCAGACGGAATAGACGCCAAGGCAAACAAATGACGCAGCATCAAAAACTAAAATCTTCATTAGTGCCGTATCGAGATGTCATTCCACTCGTTTGAATCCTTCTCCAACCACACTGCCCCAAGCGGAAGAAAAACTTGTTCGATAAAACAGGAAATTTACTTTTAGAAGCGTTTATTGCAACCAATTCTATGTTTCTTAATGTTGTCTCTGTCTTCAGTTCAATTTCGTTTTTCTTCAGCAAAGTCAGGGAAATCTTGAAATAAAATGTTAAAAACTTTCTTCACCCTTACTGGTCATTAACACAAACTAATAGTAGAATTCGGTAATTTCCAGAACCAACTGGTGCATGTATTGTATAAAGCTGATAGAAACCAAAATTCCTTCCTCTTCCACTACAGAATCTCTAACCAGAAATAACTCACCACGTAATGTTTCACGCAAAGCAATTGGAAAGTCAATTTTGTCCAATGATTGTGGCTCGGCAGGCCATTCAACTTTCCTCACCCGTTTTGTTTTTGACCGCATATACAGCTGAAGCTGTTGAGCGATGGCAACACTGTTGGTTTGAATAATCTGACACAGCAGATTTTTCGTTCGTTTTGCGAGCATCTTAATATGCTCAATGAATTTTGCAACAGCAGAAGCAGCACTTGATTCTGGAGCGTGATTATGATTCAGAAATTTATGAAGATGTTGTCCATTCAAATATTTTGTTGTTGCTCTACCTTTACAATCTTCTAATTTTCTTCTTTCACAACACCAATGATAAATATCCTCGCGATGTGTCTTTTATCATTAAATATCCACGTGTGTTAATTTTGTTGTTCCCTTTTTGAGATTATTATTATATTATTCTATTAGGGTTACCCGTAATTGATTACATAAACCCGTATTTGTGCCTGTAAATTGCGTGTGTTCTCTGGTCGATTTGCCTGTTTTGCTGGACGAAAAAAAAAAACCGTTTCTGGGGGGGAAAAACCTTATTATCTACGCCCGAGACCGACTAACTCAGCCACAGAGTGAAAAAAGCCCACTAAAGTACCTCGCATCATCGACGGGATTCGAACCCGGGCCTTTTCCACCCGGTGTGGGGAGGACGATGACGATACCACTGTGTAGTAGACTCCCACGTAGACTCTCTTTTTGAGATGGAACGATTGCGCAAATTTCGTCCATTTTGACAAAAGGGATGAACTAACACATGAGTTTTATCTTGTACACTCTTTATCCACACCGGGTGGAAAAGGCCCGGGTTCGAATCCCGTCTATAATGCGAGGAACTTTAATGGTCTTTTTTCACTCCGTGGCTGAGTTAGCCGGTCTCAAGCGTAGAGAGCAAAGTTTTTTCCCCCAGAAACTGGGGTTTTTCGTCCAGCAAACAAACAAATCAACCAGAGGACACGCGCAATTAATAGACATAAGACACAGCAAGGCAGATGAATTGAATTTAATTATTCGGGTGGTCTAAATATAATAGTTTGGTTTTTTTGTACACTTTTTATAGGTTCGCTGTCCTACCAAAAAAAAAAAAAAAAAACTATTAATTCCTAGAATTTTTAAATCTACTGAAGGCGGTCCAGTATTATTGGTGTTATAGCTTGTAGGGATTTTTATTTATTAGTTTTACAGGATATTAAGGCTATCGGGATTTTGATTTATCAGGCCTGATCCGTGTATAGATTTGTGTTTTACAGCCGATTTGCATGCTATGTGGACTGGAAAAATCCAGAATAAATCTCTTAGAAAAGCCATTTTCCCCCCTCCGCCTGAGAAGATCTAACTACTGCTTCGACTGATGAGGACTTAGAAATTTCTCCAGTCGCCGATGGGAATAAAACCCAGGCCTCTTGAAACTACTGGGAGATAGAGTTATAGCGTACAACAAGGAGAAAAAAATTGCTATATTGGGGTCACCCGAGAACCAATTGATCTGCACATGTTTTCTATACCCCTATAATTCGTGTTTAATAAATATGGACAGATGAGTTGGTTCACGAGTCAAATAAGAACCAGAGAATTTTTTCTGTCCTTATTCACACACACACAGAACGTACGCAAAACTCGTAACTCACGTACAAACACATATAATCATCGTAGCAAGAATTCATAAGAAAGGCCGTCATCACAGGAATACCCTCCACTTTCTGCGAAGGAGGTGATCATAGAAGAGGAGGAAACGGTCTTAGACCCTAGCTCCAGCTTTGAGAGGAAGCAAGAAGACTCCGATTCCCGATGATGACCAGGAATATCACAAATGGAGAAAATATATGCTTTAAAAACAGCATTATCAAAGAGCCTGAAAGGAAATAGAGTGAAGAAAGCTCTAGTGCTGGACGTGGAAGACATCTGGAGCCGAATGGGAAATTGGCAACGGTGATAATCTTGGAAAATGAGAACATAAAACGTAAATTAGAAGTAAAAAATGAAATGACACAACAGATTAAACGTTTGAAACCTGCCCCTTATGCACGGGCAACAGCCAAATTGTTCCCCTTTCACATAATGGAAGAGGAAGGAGAGACCGTTCTAAACAAAGGCCACAGAAGACAAACCACATTATCATAATCAGCCTCGCGTTATTAAGGACTAACTAGTCCTTAATATCATGATGCTACAAATGTCTGGGGTATAACCACTGAGCAAACTTTTACAGCAAGGCAACACCTGCGGCTAGTATGGTAAGGCAGGCCATCTGTATAATAATTTCAACAAGGAGAACCCCCCCCCCCCCCCTTTGCCCTAGCTGAAAGGCAAGAAAAATGCAACATGTTCATTCCTGAAGGGATCCAAAGTGCGCAGAATATCTAAAGGCAGGCCAAATATTAAAATTGAAGGTTGACTATGAACAGTTCACCCATAACCAATAGCAAATCCAGAGACACAATAAAAATCTGTCAGTTAAATTGTCAAAGATTCCTAAATATGAATCGACTTGCAAAAACCATCACAGAAGAAAAGCTAAGTCTTACTCCTGCAAGAATCTTACTTTTATAAAGTAGCTGTCGAGGACATTCCCACTTCTTTCAGAATTATTCAGTGTGAAGCCATTACCTACAGGCAGGGAGGAAATGCCACTGCCTGAGACTGGGCGGCTATTTCCGTGGCTGATCCGACCTTAATATCACAAAGATGACCGGCCTATGCTCTTCTTATGCTGCCTGTGCTTGCATTGAGGGGAGCCTCATTTTGCAATTACATCTCATCAACCTGTACTACCACTGGAACAGGGAGAATCAACAGATGAAGCCTTTCATTGATTATTTAGTCCAAGCATTACACAAATTAACAGCGAGGCATATGATCATCTCCACGAATGCTAATGCAAGCTTCGTCCTCTGTAACAGTCCCGCCATTTGTCCCAAAGGAGAAATAATAGAAGAATTTTTCGTGTAAAAAAAATCTTAAAGTTCTTAACAGATCCAACAAAACTCCTACTTGTGTGACCCCCAGGGACCAATCCTATATTGATGTCATTCTTCTAACCCCTCAGTTTCTTCTGTGATCATTGGTCAGGAAGTAATTCCCTGAGATAGTTTTTGGTGTGTCGTCCGGAGTGTTGCCTGATGCCCGATAGAGAAAATGATTGCATTGTGGTCGGTGGTGTCCAACACCAAAAACTATCTCAGGTACAAAACAAGCTGTGCTAACTGGAAGGAATACAACAAAATCAAAGAATTGATTTGAAGAAGATAACATCAGAAGATATCATCAGGATTTTGCCAACTGAGGAGGAGACCAAAAAGGTACAAAACATCCTATTGACAGCATGACAGCACTCCATACCACAAAAAAAGAGACGCCCTGACCACGTCCCACGTCGCAACTTGGCGCGCACCTAAGGAGGCAGACCAGGATCACTAGAGGGGAGTACCAGTAAGAGAAGCGGGATCACTTCAGAAACAGATCTGACATTGACCTTCTACTAAGCAGATGTAAGGCGAGTAGAAGAAATTACCACAGGAAAGCTACAAGCAAAAACACTCCTCGTAGGAAATCTGGTCAAAACCACTAGTAATGAGAGTCCTGGGGACTCATTCACATGATCATCACCACCAAAATACACCCTGATGAAATCTTCTCCAGTCACTGGCAGTGACAGGACTGAAACCACCATGTGGCAGGAGAACATGTAGATAATCCTGGATAGCCTTGGTATATCAAGACAGCACAGGACAATAAATACCACCCAAAACAAAATGAGCCTTGCTTACCTAGCACAAACTTCAATTCCTCGCGAATATATTCCAGGCACAAGAGAATGAGGAAGTCATCAAAGGCTGAAAATTAGGAAAGTGCCCAGGCAATGATGGAATTGATGTAGAGAGTACCCAGGTAACAATGAGATGGAAGTAGAGTTGAAGAAAACGTGGATGGTGGCCCTCACAATTACTGGTGAATCTGTTTAATGTCTGCCTCAAACAGGGGGGGGGCGGTCTTTCCGACTATTTAGAACACAGCCTTTCTGAAGATCTTGTTGAAAAACCCGTCCAAGCCAGCATCGAATCAGGAATCCTACAGGCCAACTGCCCTGCTGCCAATGGCTTGGCACAAGGTCAAAGAAAACTTCTTGCCACCAGACATATCAGGCGAAAATGCTAGGGTCCCCTACCAGGTTTCACTAAGGGATAATCTATACTCATCTATGATATCCCAAGCAAACTCATTACTGAGTAACTGGCTGAGGAGCTATATTACATAAACCTGATGGGCCTGGAACATGCTGGAAGAAGTTAGCACTAACATTACCCGTAGATTTTCTATGAGGACAACTTCTATTACAATCGGCTTAGCGCCTACACTCTTCAAGAGCATAATGTCCTTTCCGAGGCTATTTATCGGAAGGGACATTATGCTCTTGAAAAGTGGACATGTGCAGGCTGAGTGTCCAAGCAAGGAAGACCCACCCTGTTCCGCCAATTGCAAAAGAAGGCAGGAAGTTCACAACCGCTTAGTAAAGGATGCAGCATGCCCAGAATATCAGAGAGCATTAGAAATGGCAAGATTAAGACTGCTAACGAGTAACACTTGTCTCACCGTAAATCATCTTCCCTAGACTGCTTGGGCAGTTAGTATTGAGAAATCCAACCAAACACGAACTCGCCCATTAAAAATAATGCAAATAAATGGGCGAGTTCGTGTTTGGTTGGATGCAGTGGACGTCATCTGTGTCCAGGAGCTGTTAGGGGCCAAAGCACATGCTGGAAACAGCCACAAGATCACGGGATACTCACTACAAACAAGGCTGATCCAGCCTACCAAAGAGGGCCCAGAGACTTGTAGACTTGTATTGTTATACTCAATAGAGAGCTGAGCATCCTGGTAATCCACGGACTTTGTACACAGTTTGCGACATGCGTCCAACTCAGCACGAAACAATATTCACTCTACCTTATCTCACTGTACTTCCACCCTCAAGAGATATTGCAAAGCTGCTGAACTACCTGGAGCATGCATTGGATTTCTTAGGCAACAAGAGCAAAATACTAGAACGCCTAATGGCCTTAAGGATCACCAATCTCTTCAGTAACAAAGAGCTCATCTTTCCTTCACAGTATGGCTTCACTCCAGGAAGGTCTTGTGAGGAGGCACTTACCGATCAAATCTTCCACCTAGAAATGTCTCAGTCTAAATACGAATTAGCGGTCTTCATCGACTTCGAGGAGGACTTTGATAATCTATGGTGGAAGAGCGCCCTGGACTGCCTCCGAGCAGCTGGATGTTCCCTCAACTTATACAAAATGTTCAGATCCTATTTCTCCAACAGAACAACAATCGTAAAGTCAAGACATCACCAAGTGCAGCGGTCCATCTACCGGGTATATATCCGGTAGATGCTGATATTCCATATCAGCGGATATGGAATATGGTTTCACAAGACTGGCTACATAATACCCTTGACAACACAAAAATCATAGCCTTTGCTGACGATTTAACCAGCATAGTCTCAGGAACGTCTCGATCTGCAATAGAAACAAATGCCCAACGCGCAATTAATCATCTCATGACCTGGGCTAGAACCAACAAACTGCAAATCAACCCTGCCAAATCAAACATGATCATATTTAAAACTAAACTAGATATCAGGCAGCCTCCTCAGGTCAAGATTAACGACGTTCAACTTCCACTAGCACTATAAGCCAAAGTTTCAGGAGTGGTAATTGACCACAAGCTGTCTTTCCTGCCGCACCTGCAGCAAATGGCTACTAAGGTTAAGAGGTTCACTGCAGTCATTGTTAGAGTATCCAGAAGTGCCTGGGGCCTCTCTAAAAGAACACTCCTGGTATACTATAAAGCGGTTTTTCTACCATGCTCCTACGCTGCAGGAGCATGGTTTCACTGAGCGGTCTTAGTAAAAATGAGAAATAAACTCCATACCAACCAGAAAAACATGATTCTTGCCACCCACAGGATCTGTCGCATTATCTTAATTCATGGAACCATAGATCCCTATGGACGTGGACCCACCGGACAGTATGAAAATATTCCGAAGGACATTTCGAAACGTTTATATGCATTGTGTACATGAGTTACCAATATTTCCTCATCCCAAACACAACGGATATAGCTTTAAATTGAAAAAAAAAAAAAAAAAACTTTTTTGCATCTATGGACTTACCTTGGCATTCGAGAGGAGAAACTGGTATTGTAATAACGAAAATTCTTGTCACCTGCATATTTTTAATTGTTGATGACCAACAGTGATAAATTGTTTACACAGGAACAAAAACAGTTTACTGTCTTTACAAAACTGCATTGTTACTCTTATCATTATTACTAAATTTTTCGCTGTTACAGATTTCACTTTTTACTAATTTTACTTCATTTTTACCTACTGCCATAAATACTGTTACAAAAGTAAGACTCCGGTAAAAATAGAAAATGATATCAGAGAGCTGTGGGTTTTGCATCATGTGTAGTACTAATGTATGGTTTTCTTTAACAGGTATCATCAACTAGTAAAGGAAGCCAGTGAAAATGGAATGGGGAGATAAAGAAAACAGGACTACTGTCACAGGTCTTCATAAGGCAGGACACGATGTACCTATAATTTTCAAACTTCTGAAACCACTTGGAATAAGCCGAAGGTTTGTATACAGGGCAATTGATAGGTACAACAAACAACGGAGAATTGATGACAGGCCCCGGTCCGTCCGCCCAAGAACTGTGAGGACCCCTGCAGCTATCAAGGCGGTGGAGAACAGAAAATCATGTCCAGAGAAATGGGAATATCCCAAGACCGATGTCACGCATAATCAAAAGTAATCTAGGGATGAGTGCCTACAGCAGGAGAGCAGGACAATTCCTAACTCCAGCTCTGATGGAACGGAGGAGCAAAAGATCAGAGGCACTGCAGCATCTGTACGCGAATGGTAAGCATCGAGAGATACTCTTCACAAATGAAAAGATTTTTACTATCGAGGAGAGTTATAACCGTCAAAATGACAAGGTGTATGACCATAGCTCTGGAGAAGAATGTCAGGCCGTTAAAAGGGTTGATTGAAAGGGGTCATCATCCAGCATCAGTGATGGTTTGGTGAGGAGTCTCTTACGAAGGTGTAACAAAGATGCATTTTTGTATTCAGGAGGTGAAAACCAGTGCAAGGGTGTACCTGAATGATAGCCGCATGTGTCAATCAGACTCTTTTCAATGGTCAGCATTGGATCTTTCGACAGGACTCAGCGCCTGCCCACAAGGCAAAGAGCACCCAAATATGGCTGACTGAGAATGTGCCAGAGTTCATCAATCGTGATGAATCGCCTCCTGCCAGCCCAGATCTTAATCCACTTGATTACCGTTTGTGGGCTATTTTGGAAGGGATGGCATGCTAAAAGGCATACCACAATGGAGAGCCTGAAGAGATCACTGGAACATGCTGTGGCCAATTTTCCGCTGGATGTTGTGCGTGCTTCTATTGATGAGTGGCTGGAACGTTTCAGGTCTTGTGTAAGAAACAAGGGGAGGGGGCATTCTGAATGAGTGTTGTGCTGCTTCATTTGTTGGGTGTTCAAGAATAAACCCACAGAGTTTTGAGTTCCTATGTCTTTTTATTTTGTGGCTACATGCAGTGACACATGTGACAGTATTTATGACAGTATTGTGCTTATAATCTTTATTGTACACAAAAGTGATACATACAATATACCGTTCACAGCAGCAATGCCTAGGTTTGGTCTCCCTGTAAGTTAGTGCATAAAGTATCATGTTAACACGCTTTAAAATTCATGAAAGGGCAATCTCATTTTGAAAATTGGCATGCATGCTATATCTCTTATTATGAAACGTTTCACAACGAGTTGGCTAATCTTGCTCTTTGAATAAGTAACCTTCCCAAGTATGGAGACTATACTTAATCTCAGTTGAGTGCCACCACTCAGACGGTGCTATTTCAGGAACATCTGTTCGTTCTTCAGATGAAGGGAAACCACGTTTAATTAATCTAGTTAGCTATTTTAACAGTTACTCATGAACGGGATGTAGAAAATAATTTCGACGTTATTTAGTTCGATTTTAGCAAAACATTTGTCACAGTCCCGCACGAAAGATTACTGCATAAGTTGCAATAAGTTACTGTATATGTTGGGAGTTTTGTTCAAGACGCATCAACGACTTTAGCTATATTGCGCCGTATATATTATGTCTGTAAATTACGTGTGTTCTGTGGTTGAATTCCTTCTTGCGGGACGAGAAAACAGTTTCCCGGAAGAAAAAACAATCCTCCACTTGCCTGAAGCCAACTAATTCAGCCAAATTGTGAACATTTGCCCAACAAAATTCCTCACATCATCGATAGGATTCGAACTGAGGTCTCCCCTCCCCCGCACGCTGAATAACATGATTCTACTAACTGTCTACCTACGAGGGCAACACGTTGGGGTCACTGATAAGATTCTTAGATGGATCTCAGGACAGCTGCAAGATCTCGATAGCTGTAAAGGGACATTTCTTTGGAAATAAATTGATATTATTAATAATAATAAAAGGGAGAGAATTCCTGTTAATGATTACTCTTCATATTGGGGGCAGGTTTAGAAGTGGGGCTCCCAAGGTTCGGTATTGGGACTATTATTTCTATTTCTTATTTTCTTAATTGATAATGAATCAGAATACTGTACCAAAATATGGAAACCGTACCAAAAGGAGGTCGGGCAAGCTAAAGCAAATTATGAGAAGTTTCTGGCAAAAACAGCAAAGATTTCTATGCTTATATTAACAGTAGAAAGAATGTGTTGATTCACATTGGGGCACTTAGAGTTAACTGTTGATGACCCTGCTCAGGTTGCTGACAAATTGAATAGATACTTTGCATCAACATACACACACGAGGAATTCTTTACGGGTGGGGATATCAGGAGTTTATCAAACTGCACCGGAGAACTAAATGACTGTGATAATTGAAAGTAGAAGAGAAATTGTTGAAGCTCAACATAAACAAGGCACCTGAGGTGGATTATGAGAGCATCCTTGGATTCAGGGGAGGTCCCCGTGGATTGGAGATGTGCGAATGTATCCCCAATTCATAAAGGGGTATCAAAAGGTGACAAGAAAGTCAAAGAAAGACATCTGTTCCAGGGAAAATAATGGAGTCACTAGTCAAATAAAAATGCAGGACCTTCTGGACAGAATGCAATTACACTGCACTCGCAGCATGGATTTGTTAAGGGGTTGTATTGTCTAACCAATTTAATAGTTAACTACGATTCAGTGACCAAGGAAATGGATGCAAAAAAATAATTTTTATATCATATACTTGGATTTCAGGATACTATTGCACATACAAGACTGATGTATAAAGTGGAGCAATGTGGCATTAAGAGCAAGGTACTGCTATACCGCTAAGGGATGGTATGGTCAAATGGAAAAAGACAATGAGTGGTTATCAATGGACATTGCTCTTCGTGGACTAATGTTATCAGGAGTGTTCCCCTGAGCTCAGTGGTGGGCTTTTTGTTGTTTTCAATATTTATTAATAATGATATTGATGAAGTTATTTAAAGATTAAAGTCAATGTTCATAGTGGAAATCTTTCACACTCTTTACTGAATCTGTAGCGCTAGCAGTTTTAATCTTTAGCAAAAAAATATTTGCCGATTATCTTAAGGAGATTATCTATCACGACTCATAAATTCATAATCATCCAGTAATCAACTAATTAACAAATATCCAATAATCAAACACTCACTCCATAATCAATCATTTCTCACTAATTGCTGCCTGATGTGACCTTTTTACTCTCTAAATCGGTTAAAGCGTTACAGTTGAGGAGCACCTGGTGCTCCTTAACTGTAAAGTGGGTTTTATGACACCAGCGGTTTCCCCCATCTTCGTGTAGTATACATTGTCGTGTGTTACAGTAGGCTATAAAGGCTAGAGATTTAAAAGTCTACAGTATTGTAAAGTGCGAAGACTACTTTTTTTTATTATTATTAATTTTTTGTTAACCAACACCACTGTCTTTTATTTATTTTTTTATATTAACATTTATTTATTATTCCAACCAGCACCAATGTATTATTATTATTTTTTATTTATTTATTTTTTTCTAACCAACACTACTGGCTTTTATTTATTTAATTTTTCTTATTTTACTATATTTTATTATTTTTTTTCATAGCTAGCACCACGGGTTGGGTTTTGTTTGTTTGTTTCTCTCTCTTCTTTCTTTTCCTCTGGAATGGGCTCCAGAGGATTTTGGTCCACCTTTTGGCAACACTAGCTGGTCAGAGTCTCTTTTGAGACACTACGTGCTCTACTGGAACTGGCCCTCCTTCCCGTGGTGTGGACGAGTACCCAGAATCATCTGTCCAGGTGACTGATGCTTCTGGGTAGCCAAGAGGCCAGAACACACACAGAATACACGCAAACCTACACCAACATATTTCTGGCCCTTTTACATTTGACTCTGTTCTTCACAGAGACACGAGGCAGAGTTGAACAGACGTTCCAGGCGCCGCTCTGTACATATACACATATCCCTTAGAATTGCCGATATTGGCAATTGTCTGTATAGTAGCAAACCGATTCCCTCAAACTCTAAGGTCCCCAAACACTTTATTTCGTTTTAAGTAACTCTTATAAAAAATTTTTCCTCTTATAAATTATATTTTATTTATACGGGCTGTTAGTATCTCACGAATAATGACACAGTATTTCAAAACAAAACATTTATTATAAAATATTGTTTACGAAATATATACTTATTAAATATTCACTTCAATTGGATTTCCAATTCTCATTCATTTATTCAGTTATAACATCCTTTTCCTATCATTGCTTTTTAATCTTGTTCAAACAACATCAGCCTTTTTCAGTTATATTTATAATCAACAATCTAACTCAATCTTAATCAATTTAATTGCATTAGCATTCTAACATTCTTCCTTTAATTTACTATGACATTCCTTTCATTAACAAATCCACTTTCTCTCTCGCAACCAACTCGAACTCTTCTCAAAAAGTAACTGTAAATCAATTTATTTTAAGTATTTACCCTCTTCCTTCATTCATTTAACAATAACATCCCTTTCCTATATTTTTATTATAATTTTATTTTACGCAGCGTTTAAAACTTTCTCATTAATATTATTTTAAACTGTTAAGCTCAACTCTTATCAATTTACTGCTATTAATAGAAAAACTGACATCTCTACACGGTGCTCTCTAAAAACATAATTACTAACTGCCCATCCTGCAAAAATCTCAATTTAATTAACTGTGTAAAATGAAATTTGTCACCCTAAATTACTCTAATACTATTCTCTCTCTCTCTCTCCCTTATAACCTTCGGAATTGTTCTTATTCCTGCAAATACACACCCACTAGCTCTCAGTTCACCCGCTAATAATCAAACGTTACTTCGCTGTCTAACGTAGCTTTTCCACAACATTACACGGAAACTAATAGTTCATAGACTTACATTCCGTTCTTATGCGATGGGATCATGTTGCCTACGGCGGGACTCTTCCTCCGAGGTGTGGTAAAGCCTTTCCTTTTGACGGGGGCACACGAAAACTGCCACACTTTTCCTCCCTTGTTCACTCACATGACATTTCCCTATGCAGTACTTCCCACACACACCTCATCCCACTGTCTTCACCCAAAACCTTTCTAACCATAACTTTCCCCAATCGCGTAACTTCATCCAAATAAACTTTCCCCATACGTCCATACGCCGACAGACCTACCTCAAATTCCTGAACTGCGTACTGCCCCTAATAGTCGTGCATTTTAAGGATTAATGTTCCGCTGACTGCCTACCCTTGAGAACTTTCATAAATTCACCCTTTCTTTCAGTGCAGACAGCTTACTCTCCACTTTTAAGAATTGAAAAGACCCCACTCCGCTGTCGAAGTTTTAGTCTACTTCAGTTCCGCATTTGGCCATATCTGTCTTACCGTACCGCCTGGCCTACTCCTACCAATGGAAATATTTCTGGTAGCCAATGTTCCCTCTAATTTTTCTTATAGCTGCGCAGTGCAGAAATGCACCTGAGTAAAAAAATTTCAGACAACGTTAAATATGTGCAATATTTTTACAAATTGTTTTAATTATAAGTAGAGACATACATAATAATAAAAACTAATGTTAACAATAAATTTATACTTTACAGTTAGACTATGTATATAAAGTGCTTAGCATCATAATACACAGCCATTTCTGAATAAACAGAAAATTTTTAAGGTGGCATCGTTTTAGGTTATATCTCATATTGTGAATACCTTCACAACGAGTTGCCATGATATTGCACTACTTCGAATAAGTAACGCTTCACCTATAGGAGAAGACTAGTGTTACTTATTCTCAGATAGGTACCACCACCCAGACAGCACTGTTTCAGGGCTATTTGGCCCTTCGTCAGTGAGTGGGTAGGTACCCAAGTGATGCAATGATGGCAAAAACAGTTATGAAGTATAACTCCACAATATGAGAGATGCCTGATGGTGTATGATGTATTTAGACTAAGGCGCATTTAGGGCTAGAGCCTCAAGCTGCGAACAAATTTAGACTATGTATATAAAGTGCTTAGCATCATAATACACAGCCATTTCTGAATAAACAGAAAATTTTTAAGGTGGCATCGTTTTAGGTTATATCTCATATTGTGAATACCTTCACAACGAGTTGCCATGATATTGCACTATCGAGTTGCCATGATAGTGCAATATCATGGCAACTCGTTGTGAAGGTATTCACAATATGAGATATAACCTAAAACGATGCCACCTTAAAAATTTTCTGTTTATTCAGAAATGGCTGTGTATTATGATGCTAAGCACTTTATATACATAGTCTAAATTTGTTCGCAGCTTGAGGCTCTAGCCCTAAATGCGCCTTACTTTACAGTTAGTTATTTATTTTTCTTGGAATTTTTCTCTTTCTTGAATTCGAGGCCCCTCAGCTGTATGGGAACCTACTTATATATATAATCTTTATTGTATACAAACGTGGTATATACAATAGACCCTTCACAGCAGCAATGCCAGGGGTTTATGCAAGCACGCTGCATATACCAATGATCAGCCTCTGCCCAAGGTAATAATTAAATGTAAATTGGACCTCTCAATGTACGTTGTTCACTTTTAAGTGACATGCCACTCTGAGTATAACTCCCTGGATTCGAACGTAGACAGGTATTTGGGTGCCATATTGTAAGATTTAGTGTTGAAGGATTTGGGCTCACTGCATTTCCCACAGACAACTGTATAGAACATCATATTGGAAGACATCATTATGAAGCTACATGGATTGTAGAAAGATAGATTTTATTTAAGAATAAGAAACAACGAGAAACTCACAAATTACTTAAATCAAAAAATGTAGGGAAATGTTATAGTGTATAATGGCTGGCAGGGGTGGACTGTTACTGAAATAAATTCCATTTATACTCTGATACAGCCTCAAGGTTACTACATAGTGGGAAACATGGGTACATAAGTGTACGTGCTGGGAGTGACCATGGTTCGCCGACCGGGCTAGCCGGACGGGTAAAGTGCCTGCCTGGCAACCCAAAGGTCGCAGTTTCGAATCCCGCCTCGGGCTTGGATCAGAGTAGTGCAAAAACCTTAGAAAGTACATTATGACCACAGAACCGAATGCACCAACAACTAACAAAAAAAAAAAAAAAGAAAGAAAAAAGACCATGGTTCAATCTCACGTGACTAATAAATACGGTGCTGTTCCTTGTATTCTGTCTATTTTGTGAGCTCCTCTGACCGTGTGTGGCTGTCCCAAAGAGTAAATAGAAAATTTATTATTTATACAAATTATAGCTGCTTTTTGTCAGCCAATTTACACCACTCTGCAGAAATTTCGAACAATAGAGAGTGCAGTTCTTCGCTCCACTGCACCATTTGAACAACAGATGTATAATATGTTAGTCTGGACCTTACCTAACGTTTTCGTCATTATAGATGTTTCATTGGGTTCAAACTGAAATTCTGTGCCAGCTATTCCAACTTTTGTGCATTGATATAAATGAACCGTTTCGAACAATAAGTTCTAATACGGCATATGGATTATCCTATTGAAGCAAACATGAGTCGGTAACGAAGAACTGCCACATCGTAGGGAACATAAAGTTGTTCATGGTTTCCCACACAACCATCACAGGTCCTAGTCCATATCATGAGAAACAGCATAATATCATAGCCCCTCTCCCATATCCTCCGAACTTCATTGTTGGTGCAATGTCCTCTCGCAACAAACGTATTCTAGGCATTCACAATTCCTATATCTTCCAATCTGATTGATTTGAATTGTTACATCATGCAAGGCGAAACCGCTGATTGAAGTTGGTAATATTTGGCTTATGCACCTCCCGCTTTACTGTGAAAATGTGCACGTAATATATTCGTACAGATCTGAACACCTGTGTTTGCCTTAAACTCGTGGTTGATCATTTTTCGGGATGTATATGATTGTTGCAATACCATTCCGAACACAAACTGGTCGCATAGATAAATCTTCCGTGGTCTTCCTGTGTGCTGTTGGGAGTCTGCGCGGGTAGAACACAGTGGTATTGTCTCCGTCCTCCCTACACCGGGTGGAAAAGGCCGGGGTTCGAATCCTGTCGATGACGCGAGGAACTTTAGTGGGCTTTTTTTCACTCCGTGGCTGAGTTAGTCGATCACAGGCATAGATTGCAAGGTTTTTTTACCCAGAAATTGGGGTGTTTACTTTCAACAAACAGGCAAATCGACCAGAGAACATATGCAATTTACAGACAAATAAATATATGGGTAGATGTAATCATTTACGCTGGACCCTAATATCATAATTTGGTTTGTGTACTGTTGGGCGTCTGCGCTGGTAGCGCAGCGGTATCGTCATCGTCCTCCCCACATCGCGTGGAAAAGGCCGGAGTAGAATCCCGTCGATGACGCAAGGAATTTTAATGGGCTTTTTTCACTAGTGGCTGAGTTAATCGGTCTCAGGCGTAGATAGCAAGTCCTTCCCCCAGAAAACTGGGAGTTTTTCGTCCAGACAACACGCAAATCGACAAGAGAACCCACACAATTTACAGACACTGATACGGGTTTATGTAATCAATTACGAAATTTTATAAAAGCCCGGACTTCTACCGGAAACTCAGGTTTTACTTCCTGCAAAAAAAAATACCACAGAACACACGAAATTTACAGAAACTCTATATGGAGTAATATGGCCTTAGTCACTGATGGTCCTAAACCCCTAATACAACAACAACATCATTGAAGATGTACTCTGGATGGTATAGGCTGACAGCAAGTTGGCAAGCCAGCAACATGGTGTTGACATACACCAATACCCATGTCAAAATCAGTCAGCTCGCCTCTACTTGCCATGACAAGATCAAGCTTGTGTGGCTCTTATGCCTTCCCTATGTAAAAGGAAGCGCTGTCTTAATAATTATTTGAGGAAGTATATTTTGTTACATAATGATGCGAATGGGCTAAAGCTATTGTTAAAAAGTACTATGGGGAGGGAAGGAGTGGAGAAACTACTCTGCAGTCAAGTCCATCATTGCATTGAGGCTCAATGGCTAGTTTGGCACGGTTGTTAAAGATCATCTGAAGCCGTTCGACAATCTGGCAGCACCTATAATTTATAGTTTCGCCAAAAAATGGGCTTTCGAACGGTTCAGGAATTCGCAGATTAATTTATAAAGGAGCCCTGATGATTTAGCACCGTCTTCGTGGGTAGCACAGTGGTATCGTCACCAGAGCTGTATTGCTAAAAAAAATTGTACCGGAACGCTCGTCGTAAAAAAATAGTACCGGAACGTTCGTCCTCCAGAAGACTATATGATAACGCCACATCGACTGTACAGTAATCGAATAAGACTTCAGCATCACGGTTCATAGAACAACCAGTTCTAGCGTTCAGCTCATGGCCAATCAAAATGCAGCGTTCGCACGCATCACAGTACATTTCATGTTGACCCCCCTTTCTTCGGGGTATGCCTGTGATGTCTATTCTGCTTCAACTGTTCAATCGGTTAGGACAAAAACCCGTGCTCTCAGCAACCAAGAGATTTTCATGACCCCCTGATTGTTGTAACAACAGGTCGCGTTGTGTTTTGTAATGGAAAGATCACTTAGTGTCTTTCCATCCCGCAAAAATCCATTTCCTATATTTATTTACCCTGGCGTGTTTCAAGATGCTGACAGAGAGAATACGATATACAAATAACACTTGACAACATTTATTATAAACAAAAAGGTCAAGTATACAATCTACTTTCACACAATAATAGTACAATGAGTAAAGTATGCATCGCTTCCAAGTACAATCATATACTAACAACAGGACATAATTAGAATTATAAAATCCAATGGTCTAGTGATTTCATGCGATTCTACATTCTACCTTTCAAAACAAATCCGGTCTTTGACATCCTCTGAATAATACTAGAATATAAACTATTATATACCTTATTTAATTAATACTAACTTCTACACATAAAAGAGAATGAGAAAGGAAGCATTCAGTTTAATTTGGCTGTATCACACATTTTCATTCACACGTAAGGATGGTTTTCTTATCAGGGTAAGTTGGTTTGTCCTGGGGCCTGTACAAGGCTTCCTTCTATAGTGGAGTGGACTGTGGTCTTCTCTGGCCATCACAATTCCATCTCTTCAGCCAGAACGGATGGTGCGGACAGCTACTGAAGAGGCTTGGTTGAGACGCCGTTGGTGACTTAGGCAGTGACGGCGACCAGCATCAATGACTGCAGGAATCCATTATACAAAGGCGAACCTACAGCAACCTAAGGCGATGATCTTTCAGCAAACATAGGGACGATGGCGACTAAAACCAGTAGAGCCTTCGGCGGCGGCGACGACGGAGACAACCCTTTAGTCTCATTTTTTGGCCCTTTTATAATCTGTGCTCTCCTTTGTCTTCCAGAGCAAAACTCTCTCATTGGCCATTGGAAGTCACGAGTTTCCTGTCCAAGACAGTCCAGGGGTGACTCGTGCCTCCACATGGGTCCCCTCGTCTCTGGATGTTTTACTTAGTGTCCTGGTGTCGGAGACATTAATAAAAATGTCCACCTACTCTTTTCTCACACTGGCTTCCCTTCTTGCCAACCTCCCACGACTTCCGTTCTGTCACCCCGGCCATAAAATCCCCTATGTATCGTGAGAAGCTAGGCTCTTGCATTCCTTTCCCTTACACATTAATTAATTCATTTCTACATCTTGTAGGGACTAGGGAGACTTTGCCTCACTCCTTATTAGGTATGAAGAGAAATTCGTATAACCTAGTTTTTTTTTTTTTTTTTTCGGTAGTTGTTGGCACATCGGCTTCTTTGGCCAAAATGCACCTCCCAAGGTTTTTATTATTATTATTATTATTATTAATATCCATATGATGCAAGGAAGCCTGAGGCTTATGCTGCACCAGGAAAAAAAAAAAAAAAATGTTCCCGAGTAACCCTGAGAGAGAGAGAGAGAGAGAGAGAGTCAAAAGTAGAAGGGAATCACCAAGAAAGAGAAGAATGATGATATCCAGCTCAGGACCCTGGGTGTGCCAAGCCCATACTCACCAGATGTGAGCCCCCGCAGTACTTTGATCCAAGCCCGAGGCGGGATTCGAACCCGCGACCTTTGGGTTGCCAGGGAAGCACTTTACCCACCCGGCTAGCACGGTCGGCGTATAACCTAATTAGAGCTAGAGGTTCTTAAGGCAACAGTACCAAACTTGTGTCCCGGAGGTGAGAAGATACTCATTTCTGTCAACAATTTCCAGGCCCTTCAAACCTTCTGCAATGCTGCTTTTAATCGCAGGAAGGCTCTCAACCTCAATGTTAATTCAAGAAATGAAACTGAAAATGCATCATAAATCATAATACAACTGTGCGCTGCCTCGTCGTCCTGATGACGTCATATAAAAAATTGTTGTGGCTTTCAAGAACACGCAAAGATTTTGACAGATGCTGCACTTCTCTGACTCATCCTTTATCAAGACTCTCTTCAACTAAACCTCTGCTCAGTGATACCGTCATCTACCAGAGACTTCTGACACCACTCCAGTTTAACAGAATTCAGAATTATATCTAGAACTTGTTCCTGCCGATCATGATTGAATGACATTACAACTTCTGTTTGACAATACACCTTTTCTCTTTGTGGACCACTTTGGGCAGCACTGCATACAGATGTGGGCAAGAAATGGATAAAGATTTTATTTTTTTTATTTATTTATTTTTTTTTATTTTATGCTATTCTCATCCTTATTTCTTCGTCTTCTGCTGTTCTGTCTCCTGGGAGTGTGTGTGTGTGTGTGTGTGTGTGTGTGCGCGCGCGCCCTGTTGCCGGCTTGCTGGCGCGGGGTTCTTTTGAATGGCTCCAAACCCTCTTTGGACATTCAGTACGTGACTGTTGAGGTTGGCCATGGTTCTTGCGCAGTTGTGGCCTACCTCCCCGTGGTGTAGACGGACACTGGGCAGGCTTTCCAGGTGATCGCCTGCCTGGTGACAAAACGGCCAGAAACAACTAAACAACACAACAACACATACACTGCACGAACATAACGTTACACACATTTCTGGCCTGTTACAGTGCTTTCTGTAACCATCACAGTGTACAAAGACGGAGTTGAACTTTCGTTCAGGTGCCGTCCTACATAAGATACTATACATGTCTACATGTCTAGAGGTTTTTCGCGTTCCCTGAGATACAAATTTTGTCTAGCTACAATGGGAATATTCTTTCTATTCTTTCAACTGGCGATGGGTTCCCAAGAGTTTCACGATTCAGCTTTTACAATATTGATAACTGAGTATTAGTTTGGATTTGTTAGAATTACAGGGAAAGTAAAAACTCTCAGGCTAATACTCAATCGTTGGATCACTTTATCTAACACATTGTACTTTAGTAAGAAACGTTTCATTGCGAAATTTATATTTTTGTTTTTAAATAAATTTTTAAAGAAATCTATTAATTTTAAAAATCACTATTAATATATATTTTTAGTAGCAATGAGTAAAATAGATATTTCTCCCTCCCCTTTGACTATGCCATTGTTTCATAACATTAGGTGTATAAATTTAATAATTTTCTATTATGGCATTTATTTGTAAAATAGTATGAACCAGTACTGGTTCATACTATCTAATTCATTTTTTAAACTCTTACTATCTAATTATGACATTTAGAAAAAAGTACTGGAACGTCGTTCCTGTGCGTTCCGGCCCGAATATCGTCACCGTCCACTCCACACCGGGTAGTAAAAGGCTGGGTAGCAAGGTTCCCCCAACCCCGAGATACCGGGGGTTTTCGTCCAGCAAAATAGGCAAATCGACCAGAGAACACGCGCAATTTACAGACACAATACACATGGGTAGTTGAATTAATATTCTGGGTGACCCTAATAAATAGTTTTTTTTTTTTTTTTGGTTTTTGGCTTAGCACCAATCAAGTGAAATAAAGCATTAATTTAATGCTATGTTTACTGCTTCGTTTCTTTTTTGCGTAAATTTTATTGAGACTGGCACATGTGCTACTGCAGGTGGCAGTACGTGTTCTCATTAGTTTAAACTGTCATGGCTTCCAGTGAGAATCGACAGAGCATAAATCACATAGAATGGATGGCGATGTTTGGGAAAGTTGCAGTGACTGCTGTTGCTTATCCTCTCGATTATGTAAAAGTACTAATACAGGTGAGGGCATTTCAACACCCGGTTAGTTTTTCCAATCTGGTACCCCTTCTGATCGACTGTTGCGAGTAGCAGTAAGTGAGTGACATGCTTAGCTCGCTAAAGTTAGTCTTCGGTTATGTATCACCCCACGTCGCTGTTTTAAAAGCGGAAAACGTGTTCCCGAATTTTAAATCGGCGGCGGGGAACACCCTAACTAAGACTAACCATAGCGGGCTAGGCATGTCAATCACTGCTACTCCAACAACAATCGTAAGGGGTACCAGATTGTAAAGACTAACCCAACACCCTTCCAAAATTATGTGTGTATATATTTACACATCACCCATCCTTTGCATTTGTTATATTTCTCTATTTGTTTGTTCAGAATGATTTTAGAAGCTCGTTTGTAAGATTTTGCAGCATACAAGGAATGGTTTGTAAGGTTTTGCAGCATACAAATCTAGTACAAGGAAACCTCTCTAAAAGGGACACCCCTTTTTGTGGACACTCAAGTTTGAGTCCCTGAAAGAAATATTAGAAGTTACATGTTAGACGACCTCTCCAAAACGGACACTCACTGTTATGTACACAGATACTTTAATAAGTGACATTTTGGTATTTTTGACATACCTATACACTTTCAAGGGAATTGACACATATGCACATTTTCGTTGGTAAACCGGATTTTGTTATGAAGGCAAGTGAATATTATTATTAGCCACATGGTGCAAGGAAGCCTGAGGCTTATGCTGCACCAGCCAAAAAAAAAATTCCCGAGTTACCCTGAGAGAGAGAGAGAGGGAGGAATCACCAAGAAGAGAAGAATGATGATATCCAGCTCAGGACCCTCAAGGTCATTACAGTAATATTAATTAGACTAGTGATGGCTGTGAATTACTCACTGGGCAGATGGCACAACATGTTATTAACACACTCACTGTTGCTGGTAAAAAATGTTTACAAGCTTAGTTGAGCTATCCTTTCAGTTCCACTGTTGCACTCCATTTAGCAAGGTAATTAAAGCCAAACTGAGAAATGCTGTTTCCAGAAAAAAAAAAAGTTTGCAATATGGGAAAGGAAGAGTGTGAAAAAGCTAATACATTTCTTTTTAAAAAAATCGCTGCTAAAACAGACTGCATTGCATTAGCATTAGTAGACGCATATGATACAAGTGTGGGGGGGGGAAATAAATGTTTATACTTATATTTTTTTATCTTATTTATATTATTATATCTTTTGTAATAAACCCCTCCCCACTTGCGCATCTGACTATTATTTTACAGAAAATTCCAAGTTCAAGGGGAAAGCTCCTTAATGTGTTTAATTCCCTTTGGATAGACTTTTACTCAGAACAACAAAGAAACCACACAAATGTTGTATATACAAATCAGTTTATTAAACATATTTACATGAGCATAATGAAAACCAAATATTAATTGAATTTATACACATGACAACATGATTAGGTCTCACCTACATGTGTATATATATATATCATGTTCATACATTAGTAAAAATCATTTACAAGCTAATATCAATCCCATTCCATTCTAGAAATACTTAATGCTGCCTCAATTAAACAAGAAATATCATAATCCTTTCCATTCCTTCCTACATATACTTAATACTGCATTCTTTAAACACTATTAACAAGGGTTATCAATTCCATTTGCCTTTCATCCTACATATATTTAATACTGCATCAATTAAACAAGAAATATCAATTCTATTCCATTCCTTCTTACCTATATTTGATACTGCATCAATTAAACAAGAAATATCAATTCCATTCCATTCACTCCTTTCATATACTAATAACTCTTTTAGGAAATTTTGTTAATGTTACACCTTCAATACCAATCATTCTTACTCTGAAGATCAATTTGAGTGTCTATACTCGTATCCTCTGATTTATATAATACTTTCTTCTTGCCTAGAGATATAATTGACAGACTTTCTCTAATCAAAGTTAACTTATACAATTGAAATTATCTTTCAAACTAGCGTTTGTCCATTTGGTCATGACAACAACAACGTTAGGTCATTAAACTCTTACTGGACCCTTACATTACAACAGGGCCTACATACAGTAATATAATTATTCCTAATGTCTCTCCTATTCTTCCCTTCCAAAATTTCTTTAATTATACATCATCTAAAACAATACGATTATCATACAAAATTTGTATATCTATCTATTCCCTTTTGTTTAACGTCTTCCAACACTAATTCTTCACTAACCTATCCTTACATTATGTACTTTGTATATTTCTCACATTATCTTTCTTAAATTTCTTTTAATTCATTATCAGTGTCCTTACAGTCCTTTATATATGTATGAGGGTACTAATATAATCTAGCCACTTACTTATTGAACTCGGCGTGACGTTGCCCTATGTCTTTCCGTCTTTCCCGTCAGGTTCTGCTTATCTTTTTCTATCAGGGGCGACGTCTTACTTTTCTCGAAGAATTAGGCACTGGTAATTGTGCTGCGAGGTGGTTCCAGCTCCATTTTATTCGGCCCGCTTGATGCTCCTCTCCTGTTTCGGAATGGCTTTATCTCCTTACTCTTCCTAACACTCAGAAACTCAGGTGCTGCTACACATAATTTCCAAGACGACGTAACCCTCAATTTTTAACTGTTGCTCACTTCTTTTATTTACCCTGACCAAAATCTTAACTGCTGTGTCCGCTGACTATTTCCATTTCTAAAAAAACATCACAAAAACAACCCACACAACCACATAGCTCCACACAGGTCTCTCCTCGTCCTTCTCCTTTTTCCCAACACTAATCTTTACTACAACTCCTCAACTTACTCACACTGACTCACTATCTCATCTTCAACTGGTCAGCACTTGCTCAACTCTGACCGACTAAAACATTTCTCCCCTTCTTCCTCACACCGACAAAATTTTTACTTTTTCTTAGACCATTTTAGTTCACACCGCCAAAACTCAACTTAGTGTCTTAAACCATGTTTTCTCACCCCACAAAAAAATCTCAACTTTTTGTCTCTTGCCACACTTTCACTGCCTTTTTCCTACATCTTAGTGCCGATTTCGTCACGCCCATTTCCTAGTGACTTCACCAATCTAACATTTACTTTCGCTTTCATCTCATTTCATTTGTTGAAAAAACCCCTTATTCCGCCGGCCCAGTAGCACGTGATTCACAATACCCCTCTCCTTTTTTATTTCTTTGTTGACATCCGTTGAGCTCTTTCATGTAGGCCGAATGTATCAAAACAACTCCTCCTGTGTCATCACAGCTTGTCTCTATAGCACTTCAGAAAAACCACAAAATGTGACACTGCGTCTATTTTTAGAAACTACTGTGTGCGTTTTGCCGAATGCGTTTCCGGTGCGTGACCTCTCATAAACCTAAGTTGATTGTCGCACCGTACCCCCTGCTGGGTATTGCCATAGTATTTTCTGACAGTTCTCAGTTTTAACGGATGTAAAGCTAATTTTTCTGTTTACATTCCTACTACCTTTTAATTTTACAATTCTTAATGAATAATTCTTGTTATTGAAACTGATGCTATTACCATATTATTCTACCAACGGCAAGAATCCAAAAAGGAAAACTGACTTCCAAGGTCTAAAAAAAATATTTTATTTTTGTAAGATTTTCAGATCTTACAATTGCCACTCCTTTCCCAAAAAAATTTATACCTGTGTAAATTTTTTCACTATACTCCATCACTTTCCCTGGAATTTAACCACCTACATCTATTTATTCACTCCTTAATATACATTAACTCTTCATTAACTTCTAACACCAAAAGGACTTACTCATTTTGATTACCCTTTGGAATGTACAAATATTTATAATTAAATCATAACAAAACTCACTGAGAATGCAACCTTTTATCTCCTTATTTTAATACTACTATTCTTACTAAAAATAATTTTGACTTTCTCATTTTAATAATAACCACTGTCCCACTATTATCCCACTCATTACCCTATTCCAAATCAGTGCTTAAACTCACCATATTTTCCTTAGAGTAGATTTAACCCTTACTTCTTAGAGTAGATTTAACCCTTACTTCTTAGAGTAGATTTAGAATAGATCTTTCTCCTTGAGTTCCCTTAATATCGTACTACAGTTTTTTTTTTTTTTTTTTTTTTAACCTACAGTATGTTCAAAAATAAATTTCACTTAATTTAGATACCATGATTAGGTGTCTTCAAAAGGGGAACCTTCATCCAGTGTCTTCATTTGGACTCTTCCCTACTGCATTCCCAGGACTCAGCTCTACAAGGCTGCTACTTTTGGGCTCAACAAGGCTCCTACCTATCCGGGCCACTGCTTTCCATTCTCAGCTTCTTGGCTCCATTCGGGCCACTGGTATCCAGTCTCAGCTTGGCTCCATCTTGCGGGCCACTGGTTTCCAGTCTCAACTTGGCTCCACCTATTCGGGCCATTGGTTTCCATTCTCAACTTCTTGGCTCCATCTTTGGGCCACTGGTTTCCAGTCTCAACTTGGCTCCATCTTGCGGGCCACTGGTTTCCAGTCTCAACTTGGCTCCACCTATTCGGGCCATTGGTTTCCATTCTCAACTTGCTATAACCAGCTACTCAACTGACATGACAGACCTCCTGCTACATCTTAACTTAACATTTTAACTCTGCTCTGCCTAACCTTCTCCTTCCACTTTCTGGAGTTTGTCTCACTCCCTTACATTTTTTCGACCGCTCGCTACAACTTTTTTCTGCCTGATTCTCCTTCATACCCTTCCTTGTGCCCTTTTTTTTCGCCCCTTTTATTTTTGTTATAGCCCTTCTCTTATCACTAGCAGTTTGCTTAGGAAGTACTGTAGTCCACACTTTCCGATGCTTCTCCCCTAAAGACTTAAAAAAAATTTACTCACTTTAAAAGATCTCATACTGTAGCTCTCTATACCGGGATTGGTTTCCACTGATTCTTCCCTTCCATTATTTTCTGTTCCTTCCGTATCTCTACTGGAATGTGCCCTTCTAGTAGCCATCTTTAATTTAATTGACAACTTAATTAATTTTACTATTAATAGTAATATAATTTACCTATTAAGTTTAATCTGTCGTAAAATGCTTCATCTCTTAGCTTAATAATCAATTCCTTTACATTTAAATATTCCTAATACTTCAATATTTCTCTCTTTATATTCACATTTATCTACTCAATTCAATTATCTATCTATTCATTTATCTACCTATTCATTTACCTATTCATTTATCTACTTATTCAATCTCTGATCAATTCACTAATTCATAATTAACTGTACTTCAGTGTTTAACTCTTTAAATCTACAATTTTCTATCTTAGAAAATTTACCTGATGATCAATTCAATAACACATAAATAATCATAACTTAATGCTTAACTTTTATCTCCACAGTTATTTACCTTAATAAAATCTATCCTTTTCAACCAATACTCAATTTTATATTACACAACAATTCTCAATCAATATGATATGTATTCTGGCTCGCCAGCTGAATTTTTTCTCAGTTTCAGCAACTGGGCTTAACTTATTTCTTTGCTATTCTGGTACACTGCCTTCCGTTGGGAATTATATTCTGGCTGGCATTTCGCCAATTGTGGGGGGGGGGAAATAAATGTTTATACTTATATTTTTTTATCTTATTTATATTATTATATCTTTTGTAATAAACCCCTCCCCACTTGCGCATCTGACTATTATTTTACAGAAAATTCCAAGTTCAAGGGGAAAGCTCCTTAATGTGTTTAATTCCCTTTGGATAGACTTTTACTCAGAACAACAAAGAAACCACACAAATGTTGTATATACAAATCAGTTTATTAAACATATTTACATGAGCATAATGAAAACCAAATATTAATTGAATTTATACACATGACAACATGATTAGGTCTCACCTACATGTGTATATATATATATCATGTTCATACATTAGTAAAAATCATTTACAAGCTAATATCAATCCCATTCCATTCTAGAAATACTTAATGCTGCCTCAATTAAACAAGAAATATCATAATCCTTTCCATTCCTTCCTACATATACTTAATACTGCATTCTTTAAACACTATTAACAAGGGTTATCAATTCCATTTGCCTTTCATCCTACATATATTTAATACTGCATCAATTAAACAAGAAATATCAGTTCTATTCCATTCCTTCTTACCTATATTTGATACTGCATCAATTAAACAAGAAATATCAATTCCATTCCATTCACTCCTTTCATATACTAATAACTCTTTTAGGAAATTTTGTTAATGTTACACCTTCAATACCAATCATTCTTACTCTGAAGATCAATTTGAGTGTCTATACTCGTATCCTCTGATTTATATAATACTTTCTTCTTGCCTAGAGATATAATTGACAGACTTTCTCTAATCAAAGTTAACTTATACAATTGAAATTATCTTTCAAACTAGCGTTTGTCCATTTGGTCATGACAACAACAACGTTAGGTCATTAAACTCTTACTGGACCCTTACATTACAACAGGGCCTACATACAGTAATATAATTATTCCTAATGTCTCTCCTATTCTTCCCTTCCAAAATTTCTTTAATTATACATCATCTAAAACAATACGATTATCATACAAAATTTGTATATCTATCTATTCCCTTTTGTTTAACGTCTTCCAACACTAATTCTTCACTAACCTATCCTTACATTATGTACTTTGTATATTTCTCACATTATCTTTCTTAAATTTCTTTTAATTCATTATCAGTGTCCTTACAGTCCTTTATATATGTATGAGGGTACTAATATAATCTAGCCACTTACTTATTGAACTCGGCGTGACGTTGCCCTATGTCTTTCCGTCTTTCCCGTCAGGTTCTGCTTATCTTTTTCTATCAGGGGCGACGTCTTACTTTTCTCGAAGAATTAGGCACTGGTAATTGTGCTGCGAGGTGGTTCCAGCTCCATTTTATTCGGCCCGCTTGATGCTCCTCTCCTGTTTCGGAATGGCTTTATCTCCTTACTCTTCCTAACACTCAGAAACTCAGGTGCTGCTACACATAATTTCCAAGACGACGTAACCCTCAATTTTTAACTGTTGCTCACTTCTTTTATTTACCCTGACCAAAATCTTAACTGCTGTGTCCGCTGACTATTTCCATTTCTAAAAAAACATCACAAAAACAACCCACACAACCACATAGCTCCACACAGGTCTCTCCTCGTCCTTCTCCTTTTTCCCAACACTAATCTTTACTACAACTCCTCAACTTACTCACACTGACTCACTATCTCATCTTCAACTGGTCAGCACTTGCTCAACTCTGACCGACTAAAACATTTCTCCCCTTCTTCCTCACACCGACAAAATTTTTACTTTTTCTTAGACCATTTTAGTTCACACCGCCAAAACTCAACTTAGTGTCTTAAACCATGTTTTCTCACCCCACAAAAAAATCTCAACTTTTTGTCTCTTGCCACACTTTCACTGCCTTTTTCCTACATCTTAGTGCCGATTTCGTCACGCCCATTTCCTAGTGACTTCACCAATCTAACATTTACTTTCGCTTTCATCTCATTTCATTTGTTGAAAAAACCCCTTATTCCGCCGGCCCAGTAGCACGTGATTCACAATACCCCTCTCCTTTTTTATTTCTTTGTTGACATCCGTTGAGCTCTTTCATGTAGGCCGAATGTATCAAAACAACTCCTCCTGTGTCATCACAGCTTGTCTCTATAGCACTTCAGAAAAACCACAAAATGTGACACTGCGTCTATTTTTAGAAACTACTGTGTGCGTTTTGCCGAATGCGTTTCCGGTGCGTGACCTCTCATAAACCTAAGTTGATTGTCGCACCGTACCCCCTGCTGGGTATTGCCATAGTATTTTCTGACAGTTCTCAGTTTTAACGGATGTAAAGCTAATTTTTCTGTTTACATTCCTACTACCTTTTAATTTTACAATTCTTAATGAATAATTCTTGTTATTGAAACTGATGCTATTACCATATTATTCTACCAACGGCAAGAATCCAAAAAGGAAAACTGACTTCCAAGGTCTAAAAAAAATATTTTATTTTTGTAAGATTTTCAGATCTTACACAAGAAAGCAAGCTTATATAGTATCAGCCAAAAAAAAAAAAAAAAAGACCTCTCATTTCACCCATCCATTCAATCCAGATGTTTGTCTAGTTCTGCTTTGAACTTATTTAAGTTATTGACCTCCATCATAACCTACTTCCATGTTTGTTCCTACTATCAACAACCCACTGACTAAAGGCTTTCCCAATTTCAATTTATGTCCCCTCAAGTGAGTAATCTGGGCAAGAGGAAAAATCCCATCAGCTTTGAGCTTGCTCAAACCATTGAAGGCCTTATACACCTCAATTAGATCACCTCACAAGTGCCTAGTCTCTAGACACCGAAATTTGCAGAACTTAAGCCTTTCTTGGTAATAGCAGCCCTTTGTTCACTCACCAATCTTCTCGCCCTTCTCTGTACTTGTTCCAGCAGCTCTACATCCTTCCTAAAATGAGGCCTCCAGACCTGTACACAGTACTCAAGGCTTGACCATTGCCTTTATAAGGGGACAATCACCACCTTATCCTTGCTAGCAAAATTCCTATATATCATTGACAAGACACCATGAGCTACTCTTGCAGCTTGTCTGCACCGCTCAAAAAACTTCATATCTGACTGCACAATTACCCCAGGTCCTTTTCATTCTTCGCTATCCTGAGTGTAGTACCACCCAGTTGGTATGTTACTCTGGGTTTACTGCTACCCATATGCAGTACTTGACTGCATATGGGTTGTTAAACTTCAGTTGCCACCTCTCAGCCCATGTGCTCAACTTTTCCAGGTCCTGTTGCAGTAGTGTACAATCATTACTGTCATTAACAACCCTGCCAACTTTCGAATTGTCTGCAAACTTTGACATTAACCCTGATATACCTTCATCGATATCATTGATAAATACAGAAAACAACAATGGGCCCAACACCGAACCCTGGGGAACTCCACTAATAATGTTAGTCCACAGAGAGCAGTGCCCATTGATTACCACTCTCTGTCTTCCACTCAAGCATCCTTTTTTTTTTCCATTATAGCAACTTGCCCTTAATGCCATACAGCTCCAGTTTGTACAGTAGTCTTCCATGTGCAACAGTATCAAAAGCTTTCCTAAAATCAAAGTATATAATATCAAAATTATTTTTTGCATCCATTTCTTTTGTGATTCCATCATAGTATCCAATCAGATTTATCAGACAAAATTTCTCCTTAACAAACCCATGCTTTGTCTGAATTATAACTACAGTGTTGTCTAGATTATCCTGCATTGCTTCTTTGACCAGTGACTCCATTATTTTCCCTTGAATAGAAATTAAACTAACAGGTCTAGTAGCTTCCAAGGTTAATTCCTTGAATGCTTCCCATTTAGAATTTGCTGTTGGCAACATCATCAGTTGGTCCCACAGTATAGAATTTAAAAACTGTCAGTCTGCAGTGTTCGACATTGAAAAATTTATTAGACATCGAAAAATGTCTAGCTCTGTATGATACGAGAAATATAGTAATCATGAAAGCTCTTCACTGACATGCGCTAATACAAAAAGAATCTACCAGGGTATTTTTTGTGATCACTAAACTACAAGTGAAAAACTTGTCAGCTTGGTACACAAGATAGGATGAACAGATATAACACCCACCAACCTATCTTGTGTACCATGACAGGATGAACAAGTTGAACACCAACAAACTGTGATGTCTTTTTGATTTATAAATTAAACGCAGCGTGCAGACAGACTGTATAACTGGGTTGTATCCATTTCTGATGTTCATACAAAACTGATCTGATTACTAGAAACCCCTCATGTAATTTACTGGTCGTGCTACCTGCTGCATTTTACGCACTCCACCTACCTGTCCATTTATATTGCCTTGTAATTCAACAACTTTCCACAGGAGATTCCCCCTTCCCCGGAAAACACACTCATATAAAAGAGCCCTTAATATGATTGGATAGATCCCATCCACCCTGAGTGCCTTTATGTTCAGTTTCAACAATTTCTCTTCCACTTTCCTTTCAGTTATCACAAAATCTAGGTTGTAGATGACTCTCATCAACCAGTGCAGTACCACCACTTTACTTATTGGAGGCTTGAATGGGTGGAACTAGTGCTGTAGTCTTAAACTTAGCAGGTGGTATACTCTATGAATGCTATAATGTTAAATATTTTAATAGTATTTGTTTTTTTCAAGTCTTTCAAAAACCAGAAGGTATACAATATTCACCTAAAAAAAATTGAGAGGGTATATGGCATATACCCACATATACCCTCCCTAGGAGCAATATGGCCTTAGTTGCTAATGCTCCTAAAAAACAAATAACAAACAACACCATATACCCTCCACCACAGCTCTGGGTGGAACCATGTTTAGTCTCCAGAGCCAAGCTCAAGCAGCCTCCATCTCTTTCATCACGCCATATGATTGATGTCTTTTTAGGTTATGATGGAAATCATGGCAAGATCCAATCTTGCTTACATTTTCTGAGTACAGTTCTAAAACAGTATTTGCAGGCCGGCCACTAGATATCCACCTGACCGAACCTATTGGTAACTCTCTAGGAGGCTTCCTGATCAGCTAGTGTATAATATTGCCTTTACTCAGCCAGATAGTGAACGAACTGAGTCTGAGTAGTATGTATGTGGGGCGGGGGAATTGTTGAGACCATGTTATGTTCAAGGAGCCAGGTAGATTCTTGCCTTGGGTATGCCATATCCAAAAATTTCATTACTTCATGCAACATGACCTCCCGACCTTTTCTTATTACTGAATACATCATGAATTGTCAGACTAATGAAACAAAACTATCTGTGAAAAGACTTAAACCTCCAAAACACTTCCTTGTTCATTTCACAAATACCGGGTGGTTATAAAATAAGTTTCCCTATTCAGGAGACCCTAGTGTCAAAACGGTTAGAGATGGCACTGAAAATCAGTGGGTATGTCATTTAGAGTATGGGGAAGAGATTTGTAGAAGAAAAAAAATTAGTTCACATTTCCACCGCCAGGAGAGAAATTGACACTGTAAACATGAGATGGAATACTTAACTTGGGATTAGATTTTAATATAAGAACTTAGAAATCTACAGATATTGTTCTATGTGCTTTCCTTCACTTGAGATGACATTCTGAAAATGGAGGACTGCGTGCGACAGTTTCGTGTAGCATCTCATTGGGGATGTTGGCTACATGCTGTTTAATGCTTGCTTTCAAATCAACAAGCATCTGTATGCCGCCACAGTAAACTTTGTCTTTCAGGTATCCCCATAGCCAGAAATCATAGGGATTGAGATTTGATATCGGGCTGGCCACAACTGCAGAAAGTCTAGAAATGATGTGATCATTTCTGAATTTTGAACAGAGTAGTTCCTTCACTTGTCGACCAACATTGGGAGGGGGACCATCTTGCACGAACACTACAGTCTCCAAGCATTGCCTTTCTTGCAGAGCAGAAATAATGTGATCTCTTAAAAGAGTGCAGTACCGTGCACTAGTTACAGTACACTCTACAGGGGAGGCCATGAGGTGTAGACTCTTAAAAGAAAAATGTTCCGATTATAAACTCTGCTGTGAATCCACACCATACTGTAACGTATGGACTTTGTATTGGTCTTTCATGCACAGCAGATGGACAAGAATATTCAGCGGTTTTGTGCATTTACAGCTCCATGAAGAGTGAAATGTGCCTCATCAGACCACAAGATCATTCGAGCCCATGTATCATCGTTCCATACGAGCCAGAAATCGTAGAGCAAAGTCTATTCATTGTTGCTGATCACAAGACTTTAGTCCTTGCGCTACGTGAATTTTGTACGGGAATCAGCATAAAAAGGTTCAAGTCTCTTGACACACCTCTGGTAGGCACTAATGACTGGTGGTTTCACATTCTGACCATTGCATCTGCCACTTCATCCACTACCTCTGTTCTGACACGTGGTCATCACCCGAATTACTGTAATGTATGGACCTAACTTATTACACCTAACTCCCCAGTCACTTAATTTCTTTATTAATTTTCAACGCCCCACTGACATCAAAGGTCCTCTATGCAAACCTTTGTAAGTTTCTGGTATTCACGTAGTGCTGCATTAGCGTTACTATTATTCTGGTAGTTTACTAAAAGTGCACGTTTCTTTTTTGTAAGAGCATAATGGTTATTAATAGTGGTGTTGGCCTTTCTGCTTTTATCTAACAGGATGTCATTTGTGTAAGCAGGGTGTCTTGAAGTAAATGACAACTTTTATATATGTGCGGAGCCATTTTCCCCACTGGTGGCAGAAATTTGAACTAATTTTTATTCTCTACAAATTGCTCTCCCCCATACCCTAAATCAGGGGTGACCAACTTAATTTGAGATGCGATCTACATCTCAAGATTCATTGCACAAGGTTAAAAAAGTTAATCGACACATATTGAAAAATGTTGTTTATAACTTTTAAAATTAAATACAATTCAGAATTCACACGTGTTTAAAATTTTAATTTATGCAAAGTTTGTGTCTTCGTGTCATCTGCCAAGCTTTCAAAATCAGGGATGTACTGTGATAAGGCCAACTGTAAAGAATCTTCTGTATGCAAGTCCGTAAGAGTAGAGTGATTCTTTGTTTGTTTCAAATACGAAAAGGCCGATTCACATAGATTTGTGGAATCAAAACAAGAATTTAAAAGTTCACTGCATTTTTTTTTTTTTTTCATATTTGGGTACTTTTCTCAGCAAACGTATCTCCAAAAGTCTTTTTTTGATGAACTGGCTTTTAGGAAGATATCGTTTCGCAATGTGATAATTTCATTTTCAAGTAATATTTTTTCCATGTGAAAAATCTCAGCAATTTTTCTGCAATTTGTTTCGTATCTAAGTCGACATTAAATGGATAAGAAATATATTGAACGATGTCTTCAGTTTTTTTTAAAATCACCGAATCTGGTTTTAAAATCATCCACAACTTTCTCAATTTCAGAAACATATTTCTCACTATTAAATTCAAAAAGGATATTTTTGCAAATGATCTTGCATATTTGCAAAATGATCGAATTCTTTTTCTTTTAGATCCTTAGCCATTGCCAAAAATTGATATTTATATGCATAAATGCTACTAATCATGAAAAAAATAAAAATACCCACATTTTTATTTTTTTCCTCGTAATTCCAAATTCAGATTACTTAATTTACTGGTAAAATCTTCCAAAAAAAGCCAGATTACACAACCACTTCCTGTCTTGCAGCTGTTGATAATCATCTCCCCTTTGTTAAACAAATTTTTTAATTTCATTCAGCAAATTTCGAAATCTCTGTAGAAACTTACTCCGACTCAGCCACCTCATATCTGTGTGTAATATCAGATCTGGTTCATTTTCATTGAGTTGCAGTTTCAAGTCTCCTTTGAAGAGATTGTCCTCTGATGGAATTCGCGATTTTGAAGGCTATGTCCATAACACTTTTAGTATTTAATCTTTTGCTGGTTAACACTTGTTGGTGGATGATGGTAACTCAAAATATCTGTGAATTCATCATCCTTTTGGCACAATGCGATGAATCCGTTAAGATGCCCCATCATTGTTTTAGCTCCATCTGTTGTTATTGATACGAGCTTAAATAGTGGTAATAAAATTTTTGAATCTGTTAAATATATCAAGACCTCTAGTTCTTTCTTTTAATGAAATCCATACGAATAAAATCGAGCAATTGAGCTGTATCACTGACGTCTGTAGATTCATCCAGTTGTAAAGAAAAGGACACACCATTAGCAATATAAGCATGCAATTGTTTGCTCACATTTTTATTCAGTTTTTCAATGCTTCGCATCACAGTATTTCGAGATAATTGCAGATCTTGAAGAGCACTTTTAATTTCATTTTTGTTCTTGAAATTTTCAAAAAGAGAATCTGTTATTTCTAAAAATGTGTCTTTGATGAATTTACCATCAGAAAATGATTTGTATTTTTTGCAAGAAGATGACCCACTTTAAATGATGGTACAGTTACTGCTTTAGATTTTAAATTAGGTATCACAAAGAAATTTTGTTGTACGAATAATCTGGATTTAAGTTCTTTTAATTTATTTTTTCTATGGTCACTATTAGGCAGAAAATCCGATTGGCATTTACCATGAAGTGCCTTTCTCAATTTCCTTTTTTGGGTATAGCCACGGAAGCATTGCAAATCAAACAACATTTTTCTTTTATCATTACAAAAAAGTGTTCTAGTTCCCACTCTTGCTGAAAATACGTTTTACTCTTTTTCGTAGTATTCATTTTAAATCAGATCAAATCAAATTAATGTATAAGTACTGTCCAGTTATTAATATTAAGTAAGCTAAATAAGAATTCCACACATACACTATGCTCTCCACAACGAACTATGTGAATTTTCACTAGACAAGCCTAGCAGTTGCGCGGCAACAAGACTAGTCACGTTGTTAAACATATTGGTGGTAATCGTATGCAGTGGGGCCCTTAATAATAATAAAACATTTAGATTGACTAATTTATTTATTATTATTATTATTAATAGCCATATGGTGCAAGGAAGCCTGAGGCTTCTGCTGCACCAGGCAAAAAAGAAAACCTTTCTGAATTACCCTGAGAGAGAGAAAACAAGAGTCAGAAGTAAAAGGGAATCACCAAGAAAGAGAAGAATGATGATATCCAGCTCAGATCCTGGGTGTGCCAAACCCATACTCACTAGATGTGAGCCCCTGGGGATCTTTTTTTTATATATATTTAAAATTTGTCATGATCGACCGAAATTAAAGCTGCGATCAACTTGTTGGCCACCCCTGCCCTAAATGAAATACCCAATGATTTTCACAGCACCAGCTCTAACCATTTTGACACTAGGGTCTCCTGAATAGGGAAACTTATTTTATAATCACTTGGTATACATGGTCATAGTTCCAATCTCAGTGATTATTATTATTAGCTGTATAGTGTAAGGAAGCCTCAGGCTTATGCTGCACTAGTCAAAAAAAAAAAAAAAAAATTCCCAAGTTACCCTGAGAGAGAGAGAAGTAGAAGGGAATCACCAAGAAAGAGAAGAATGACGATGTCCATTTCCACTAAGTCTGCCAAACCCCATGTACTTTTTTATGACTGAATCCAAATTATCACTTGTCATAATTATTTGCTGTGATTCCTTTTGTTTCAAAGGTGGTACTTGTGCATATGTCTGCTCTGATATTCTCTCTCAGAGACTTAGTAATTGGAATTTTCTCTTTTTGACCTTCTCTAGCTTAAAATATCTATCACATTCTGTCAAATTCATCTGTTAACCCTGTCATTCTCCCAACTCCACTAATCACTTGGAATTCTTTCACTTCCTCTCTGATTTAAAGTTTTCTTTGCCAAGTCGAGTTCCAAATTCTGCAGCTTTCTCCGCAAGAACTCTACCCATTGGAGCATTTAACATTTTAGCTTGGATATGCCAACCTAACAGGGCACTGTTACTGTTACAGCATTTTCCTTGGAGTTTTCTTTTTCCTACTGCAGTTCTTTTTAGAGGTACTAGAATTGTATAACTTACTATGATTTTTTTAGAATCCTGCATAATGTAGTTTTTGATGTGCTCCACTTTACGGAAGTGTCTTGCTGAGAACATGGATAAAATAATGCATCATTTAATTTTTTAAATTTTGTGTTTTGGAATGCTTCAATATTAGCATTAGCATTAGTAGAGGCATATGATGCAAGAAAGTAAGCTTATGCAGCATCAGCCAAAAAAAAAAAAAAAATCTTCCACTTCACCCCCTCCGTTCATTAGAAATACCTGTCCAGCTGAGCCTTAAATTTATTTAAGCTATCAACTTCCACAACAGGGGATGGAAGTCTGTTCCACCAACCAACCACCCGCTGGCTAAAGACAAATTTCCGCACATCTATTCTACATCTGTCTTTCCTCAATTTGAATTTATGCCCTCTCAAGTGATTGTTCTGAGCAGGAGGAAAAATCCCATCAGCATTGAGCCTAGTCTCCAGACACTGTAATTTGCAAAACTTAAGCCTTTCTTCGTAAGAGCAACCCTTTGTTCCATTCACTAAACTTGTTGTCCTTCTCTGTACTTGTTCCAGCAGCTCTCCATCCTTCTTGAAATGAGGCCTCCAGACCTGTATACAGTACTCAAGGTGTGGCCTGACCATTGCCTTATACAAGGGAATAATCACCCCCTTATCTCTGCTAGAAAAATTCCTGTATATCATTGACAAGACACCATGAGTTACTCTTGCAGCCCATCTGCACAGCTCAGAGAACTTCATATCTGCCTGCACAATTACCCCAGGTCCTTTTCATTCTCTACCACTGTCAGTGTAATACCACAGAGTTGATACATTGCTTTGGGGTTGCTATTTCCCATTTGTAGTACTTTACGTTTGTCAATGTTAAACTTCATTTGCCACCTCTCAGCCCATCTCCTCAACCTTTCCAGATCTTTCCAGGACACTATTGACGCTATGCAGCAGCATAGTGTCAATAGTGTCCTTAACAACCTTGCCGACCTTTGTATCGTCTGCAAACTTGGACATTAAGCTTGATATACCATCATCAGTATTATTTATAAATACAGAAAACAATAATGAACCCAACGCTGAACCTCCACTAATAACATTAGTCCACGATGAGCAGTGTCCATCGATTACAACTCTCTGTCTTCTCCCCCTTAACCACCCCCTTTATTCATAGCAGCAATTTGCCTCCAATGCCACACTGCTCCAATTTGTGCAGCAGTCTTCCATGTGCAACAGTATCAAAAGCCTTTCTAAGATCCAAGTGTATGATATCAAGGTTATTCCCTGCATCCAGTTCTTTTGTGACTGCATCATAGTATCCAATCAAATTGGTGAGGCAAGACTTCCCCTTAACAAAACCATGCTGTGTCCGAGCTATAACTGAAGTCTTGTCTAGATGATCCTGCAGTGCTTCTTTAACCAGTGCCTCCATTAATTTTCCTGGAACAGAAGTTAAACTCACAGGTCTATAATTACTTGTGTCAGCCTTTGATCCTCCTTTGTGATTTGGGGTCACATTTGCACATCTCCAGTCTATGGGTACCTCCCCTGAGTCCAAGGAAGCCCTCATAACTATGACTAAGGGTTTGCTTACTTCCTTTGCCGCCTCCTTTAATATAACTGGATAGATCCCATCCACCACAGGTCCCTTTCTTGTGTTTATCTTCAACAATTTCTCCTCCAATTTACTCTCAGTTATTACAAGATTATCTAGCTTACTGCCAGAGTTGAATACACCTCTGGCATTCCCCTCGCTGAATAACTCCTCATGTGTGAATGTCGATGCAAAATATTCATTTAGTTTGTTAGCTACCTGAGCAGGATCATCAACAGTTGAACCATCGATATCAAGTGGACAAATCTGATTCCTCCCCTTCCTTCTAGAGTTCATGTAAGTAAAGAACTCTTTGCTGTTTTTCTTTGCATCCCTTGCCAAAGATTTCTCGTAATCTGCCTTCGCCTGCCCAACCTCCTTTGTAACTTGGTTACAGATCAACTTATATCTATCATAGGCTTCTGTGTCATGTGTTAATTTATATGTATCCCATGCAATTTTCTTCTCTGCCATATGTCTCATTAGTTCATCTGACATCCATTTGGGCCTAAACCTTATTTCTTAGTTGGTATGTAAAGCCTGGTAGTTTCCAAGATAAGTTCTTTGAATGCTTCCCATTTTGAATTTGCTGTTGGTAACATCCTCAGTTGGTGGTCCCACTGTATTGAATTTAAATAGTCTCAGACTATCGTAGTCGCCTTTACGAAAGCAAAAACCCTTCCCTTTACTCCTGATTGTAGTTACCTCTTTGAGTAAATCCCACTTCAGCACACTGTGATCACTGCCACCTAGTGGTTCCTTTATCTGCAGATTCTTAATGCATGAAGAATCACTACTGGTAATCAAATCAAGAGTATTACTCCCTCTAGTTGCCTCCCGAACAATGCTGATGAAGAAAACTCATCCAATAAATCCACAAAAGCCTTGCTAGTGTGTGAGTGACCAACCCACAAATTCCAGTCAATATCTGGGAAATTAAAATCCCCATTATAAGACACTCTGATTTACTGGCCCACTCTATTTCCCTGTACAGTTTCTTATTGTACTCATCAGAATCATTAGGCCTATAGCACACTCCTACTCTCAATTTTGATCTCCCAATGCTTATGTCACACCAAACTGACTCGACACTGCACTGTCCAGCAATGTCGACTGGCTTCACTTCCTTGGATTTTATGTGTTTCTTAACTAATAGCATAATCCCTCCTCCCTTCCTGTCCTGTCTCTCCTTTCTGTAGACATTGTACTCCCCAGATTCCAGTTCTGCATTCCTTATATCTGTGTGACACCGCGTCTCTTATATCCCAACAATATCTGCCTTTGATGCTTTGAGCAATACCTGAAATCCATCAAATTTATTTACCAAACTCCTAGCATTGGTGTACACACAAGTATACATGCCCCTGTTTCTATTCTTAGCTACCCTAACACAAGCCATGTGTTTACTTGTACCGCAATGACTCCCAGCAGTCTCTGAAATACCCTGCATCTTGTTTTTCAGGCTTCTGCTCATTCCAATAGAAGCAGTGCAAGAATCACTTTCACCTCTGCCAGTGGCTACTGTTAATCTATTAGTCCTTGTATCCCCCAAGCTAGCAGTTTTCCGACCCACCTAACACTGCCTCGATAGCATCAGCAAATTCTTGCACCCTTTCTATTTAAGTGTATCCCATCCCTGTAGAAGCAGTCTCTCCTGTTAACAAGTACAGACCAGGCTGAAAAAAATTCTACCCCTTGAGTCTTGCACAATCTTTCCAGGGCCGAATTGATCAACAAGGCTCTCATCATAAACTCCCTCCTATCACGTCTGGGCAGAATTGCAGACACTTTCAAAATCAACCCTAATTCTCGGCTTTTTTTCAACAGTTACCTGTACTTGTTAAGTAATTCTGCCGATCTCCTACTCTTAATATCATTAGTGCCAACATGTACAACTATATCACCTTTTGTGCCCTTAAAAGATGATATCCACTTTACAACATCATCAACCAATATCAGTGCAGCTTATGTCATTGTTCCACCTTCAAGCTCCAGTTAGCACGAAAAGAACATTACCTATCTGAAGTGACTCCACCCATTAGCTGGACGTAGCAATGCTGTTGTAAGGCTCATTGGTGCACCCCATTTACTAGGCATGCAGCAGAAACAGAATGTCTATGAGAAAGAGTGGAGAGACTTAGAGATGAGTCATTAATTAACCTATCTACCCAATTTTGAATGGAATTTTAAAAGCTTGAGAGAGGTTTTAGGGGCATCGCCTCAGATGTGGGAATAATATTCCATAATAGTGCAGGGTAATCCCCAATAGAGATATATGATCTTGCCTAGAAATAGGAGTGTCATCAAAGATAAGCATAGTAGCAGAAGAATCCTTTTTGTGAGATATAAGACAGGACTGAGTTTTAGAATGATTGAAATCAACTAAGTATCATTACCCCACTGAAGAATTACCTGGAGATCAGCATTTAAGGCATTATAAGTGTATATTCAAGAGGTTGAAACTGTTTGTGCAAGGCAAGGTTTCTCATATTGGAAGGTGGAATGCAATGTCCATCAGCAAAACTATGGATAGGATTTCCATTCGATAGAAAAAGGTCATTAATATATAAGAGGAAAAGGAGTGGGAGAAAGAACTGAACCAGGGAACACCTGCATTGGTGGAGAATTTAAAAAACGGAGAGCCGTCTACCATCACCCGCAGTGAGTGATCAGAGAGAAAACTGGATACCCAGTTACAAAAAAGTTGCCAAATCATAAGATGGAAGCTTATTTAAGCCTTTAGGCCAAACATGATCAAAATCCTTTGATATGTCAAGAGCAGCTGCTTGAGTTTCACTAAACTTTTCCATTGAATGTGTACACAGATGGGTAACATTGATCCAGTATATCACCAGTGGATCAACACCGATGTAATCCACACTGGCGATCATTGATCAGATCAAAGGTTTCTAGATAGTTTAGGAGTTGACAGTTAATAAATTTTTCTAGTACGTTAGAAAAAGTAGAAGTAAGTGCAGTGGAACAATAATTGAATGAGAGGGATTTGTCACCCTTTATAGGAACTGACTAGGTATGAGCAAATTTCCAAGCAGAAGGGAAAACACCATCGGAATAAGAAAGTGAAAAAAAGGCGACATAGAATAGGAGTAAATTTAGGACAGGTTTTGAGAACAAGTGGAGAAATACCATCAAGACCTGGAGCTTTCCTTAGCATCAAGATTGTTCAAAATCCTTCTGTCATCTTTTTGACAGGAGGCATTGAATGGAGTGTGCTGGGAATGGTAGGAGGTTGGTTTATCAAGATCATCAACACACAAGTTGGAAGAAAAGTAGAATGCTAGCAGGTCAGCTTTATCTTTGGCTGAAGTGGCAATAGAACCATCTGGTTTTGATAGAGGTGGGAATAGAGATGGGCAAAACTTGTAGCCAATAGCTTGTCACTAGTTTGGGCTATTAATTGCTGCTTTACAATTGTTGCAAGCTTTGATGTAGACAGAAAATGAACCTGGGGGATTTGGATACAAGCCAATTGCAATATGCAACATACTTATTTTGAACATTCTTAGCACATTTATTGGAAAACCAAGGTTTAGATAAAGGATGAGATTTTAAGATGGGTGTGTGGAATAAAGGATTTCATCCCCACAAAATAATTTCACTGACATGATCTGAGCAAACAAACACACCAGGAGATTTAAAACAGTAATCCAATCAAAGTAGAAAAGAACAGAAATCTTGCAGGTCATCCCATTTTCCATTCTTGTGATGCCAAACAACATGTGGTTGAGAATGGCCTTGAAAGAAAAGGTCCATTGGAAAATAGACCACCAATTTGTGATCTGATGTGTCTAGAGGACCACTCACCTCAACCATGTACTTGGAAGGGTTGTTTGTACGAAAAAGATCAAGCACGTTGGCCGCATGGTTAGGATTGTCTGGTATTCTGTTAGGTAAATGAACAATCTGTGTGGGATCATTAGTAATTGCAAAATCCTCATCATCTCAACCAGTTGGGTGTGTGTGTGACTAGAAAACAGAAGACAACTCTTTCTGTTTCCCATCATTTTAATTTCTTTTCCCACATTTTATCTAACAGCCCTTGATTGACATCATTGTCATTATGAATTATCATGGCAGTTGGTTTCTTCCTTCTTAGAATTTCAAAGGTTCAGTGATTAAACCTTTCTCCCATATCACACATACATTTTCTAATAATTTCTGCATTCACACTAGATCTTATCATCACAAGCACTACACCTTTCTTCCTGGTCTTCCTCGTATTCACTGACTTTATTCTTTCTTGTTTAGGCTTAATCATTTGTAATACTTCTTATACTTGCTTATGTGTGATGTTTGGTACTTGTTGGCTTAATCATTTTATCCCCTCAACTCTTCCAGTATCATCTTGTTGTTTCCGGATTCTGTTCCTTTTTTCCAGATGCCCTTCTAATTTTGAAATCCTATTATATAGTTTATACAGGGGAATTTAAAAATAACTGAATATGTATAACCTGCCTCTGGAACGGTGGCCACCATGATCCCCAGATATCACACCTTGTGCCTTCTTGTGGGGATACATCAAGAACCTTGTGCTTGTACTCTTCCTTACAACTTTAAAGAAAGGAATGCATCATGGCTGCCATTTCAGCAATCAACGGTAATATGCAACAAAGGGTTCTGGGATGAACTGCAGGATTGATATGTGCCATGTGACACGAGGAGCATATGTTGAGCGTTTGTAAAATTGTAGAAATAACTGTTATAGTTCCTTCACAAATTGATTTTGACTACATGTTCAAATATAACCTAGTTACTGAGTAGCAAGCAAGTAATAATAATAATACAATACAATACAAATTTATTTATCATTTGAATTTGTTTACAATAAAAGAACTCGTTAAGAAAAGTAAATTTCTTGACAAGTTGCAGTTCATCAGTTAAATCAGTTTTTGCATACAAAATTGTTAGCTAACAGAAAAGACAATGAAGTACATTCCACTCTGCAAACAGAGGTAGTGATTGATCTGCATTGAAAATATATTCTACTGTATCATTGAGTATCAAAAATTTTCTTACTAGGAATTTTAATTTGGAGATTGAATAACCTCTCCTGAGCCTGAAATCAGCGCTTGCCAACAAGTTATTTAATATGTTCATTGTATGCTTATCTCCAAATCTGTTTAGTACCCTAGGGTGAGGCAAAACAACTGCTTTTGAATTCCTTAAGTTGTGTGAAACATTCCTTTGAAGATTCAACTCTTCATAAATAGTGTTAAGATTTTTCAAGAATAAATTTAACTTCAGTTTTTGAATTGCATATAGTATTTTGTATTTTAACAAAAATTGCCATCTCTTATTCAGATCATTCCAAGAGTTTGTCCCCATTAACAGTTTCAGAATCCTGTTTAGTAAATTGTTTATAACCCTGATTTCAGTTATATTTGCTCTTGCCCATACATTTACTAAATAATTGAGTTGGGAGTCCACTAATGCATAATATAAGGTGACTTTTGTTCTTTGATTTAATTTATTTTTAATATAATAAAAGAAGTACACATACAATCTCATTTTTTTGTACAAATTTGTTATTTGCATTGCCCAACTTAGATTATAGTCTATCCATAACCCATGGTAACAGTGATTTGAAACTTCTTCAACTGTTAGACAATTGCAATTCTACAAGTTCTGTTCATGTAGGCATTCATGTTTATGTAATTTAATATTATTATTAAATAATAATAATAATAATACTCTATTCCCATCTAATATAGCAATAATATATATTAGTATTAGTAGTAGCAGAAGATGCAAGAAAGCAAGCTAATAGAGCATCAGCAAAAAAAAAAATTGCCCACCTCACCTGTCCATCCCCTCAAAGAATTTGTCTAAGTCTTCATTAATTTATTCAAACTACCTACTTCCACAACAACAACATCAGATGGAAGTTTGTTCCAACAATCAACTACCTGCTGACTGAAGGCAATGTTCAAGGTCTTAAACACCGGTCAGATCTCCTTGCAGGTGCCTAGTCTCCAGATGCCGCAATTTGCAGAACTGAAGCTTTTATTGGTAAGAGTACTCTTTTGTTCACTTCCAATCTCGTTGCCCTTCTCTGCACCCATTCCAGCAGATCTACATCCTTTCTAAAAGGAGGCCACCAGACCTGTATACAGTATCAAGATGTAGCCTTGTACAAAGGGATAATCATTTCCTTATCCCTGCTAGCAAAGTTCCCATATATCATTGACAAAAATCCCACGAGTTGTCATGCCAGCCTGTCTGCATTGCTCAGAGAATATCTGACTACACAATTATCCACAGGTCATTTTATTTCTACTATGCTGAGTATTATTATGCAATGATATGTATTACATAAAATTTATGATACAGTTATAATATTAATTACACATCCATAGATTACATGAAAGAAAATATATATGAATTAAATTTATATCTAGTCCCTCTTCAACACTTTCATCAGTTTTAAATGACATTAACCAGTCAGATAGAGATTTATCATGGACATTTTCCTCCTTCAAGATACAAATTTTGGCAGGGTGGTTAATATGACAGTAATCAAGGTATGTTACTGCAACAAGATCTAGAAAAGTTAGGCACTCAGGCTGAGAAGTGACAATTGAAGTTTAACATCGACAAATGCAAGGGCTGAGAAATGGTAGCTGAAGTTTAACATTGACAAATGCGAGGTAACTGCATATGGGTAGCAGTAATCCCAGATTAATGTATCAACTGTGTGGTACCACATTCAGGGTAGTGAAAAATGAAAAAGACTTGGGGTAATTGTGCAGGCAGATGTGAAGTTCTCCAAGCAGTGCAGACAGGCTGCTAGAACTGCTCATGGAGTTTTGTCAATGATATATAGGAATTTTGTTAGCAGGGATAAGGAGGTAATTATCCCACTGTGTAAGGCAATGGTTAGGCCACATCTTGAGTACTGTATTCAAGTCTGAAGGCTTCATTTTTAGAAAGGAAATGGATCTGCTGGAATGGATGCAGAGAAGAGCAGTGAGGTTGATGATGGGAATAAAAGGGTGCTCTTACCAAGAAAAGCTTCAAGTCTACAAATTGCAGCATCTGCAGGCTAAGTACTTGCAAGGTGATCTGAATGAGGTGTTTTAGGCTTTGAATAGGTCGAGCAAGCTCGATGCTAATGTCATTCTTAGTCTTGCTCAGAGTACACACACTAAGGGAATGTAAATTCAAACTTACGAAGGATGATTGCAGGATAGTTGTGCAGAAGTTTTCCTTCAGTCATCAGGTAGTTGATTGTTGGAACAAACTTCTGTTGTGGAAGTGGGTAGTTTCAATAAATTCAAGGAAAAAATAGACAAAGCTATTGAAGGGGATGTAAAGGTGATTGGGGTTTTTTATTTATTTTTTTTTTTTTGGCAGATGCAGTATAAGCTTCCTATCCTATATCATTTGTCACGGGCGCCTCCGTAGCCAGGTGGGCAGGAGCAGCAGTGTGTAGCACACGCTTCTTGATTAGACCGGGGTTCGAGCCCGTGACCACCAAATACGGAGGATGCGGAAAGGTCAGGGAATGACCACCGCATATCCCGGAGCAATATGGCCTTAGTTTCTAATGCTCCTAAAAACCAAATAACAAACAAACAATCATTTGTCACTACTAATACAAATTTATTTTACCTCAAACTTAATCCATTGACACTGCAGGCTGCTCATTAACTTCTTTTAAGTTGCTGAGGTATTTCAAGTCTGCTGTTTTTTTAAATCTTTGAGGCATAAGTAAATATGCAGCTGCAATTGCTTCTTCTCTCCAGAAGTTGACTACATCTAGTATTGTAACAGTTTTCTTATTTTTATCATAACTGTGATCTCTTCTTATTTCCAGATTGGTCACGAACCATTACCACCAAAACCATCCCATACGTTATTTGGTAGGAGAGCACTTGTACTGCCAGGAGCTTTCAGATATAGTGAGTACTTTTGTTGGCCTTACTAATACAATAGACTCTCGATTTTCCAGGATAGATGGTAAAAAAAAAAAAAATCCCGGATAATCGATTTCCCGATTAGTCCAAAAATATACAGATGTCCCCGACATACGTAAGAGATACGTTCCAGGACTTCTTACGTAAGTCGAGTTTTGCATAACTCAAGAATGGCTAATAACATATTGCTACTATATTATTATTGATAAATCCGAAATTGGCACGATACTTGTTAATGTTTTACCATTTTCATACTCCACATGGGCTCATATTTCTGGAGGTCACTGCCATAAAATAATAAAAACAATTTGCACTTTCTGGTTTATTGGGCTTTTCTGTTAATGCATCTAATTATAAATGGGTAGTAAACTCGATCTTATTGCATTTGCAATAATACCAATAGCTGGAATTCTGTGGGTTTTTACATTATTACGGGGCGCCTCCGTAGCCAGGTGGGAAGGAGCAGCAGTGCGTAGCACATGCTTCTTGATTAGACTGGGGTTCGAGCCCGTCACCACCAAATACGGAGGATGCGGAAAGGTCAGGGAATGACCACCGCATATCCCGGAGCAATATGGCTGTAGTTGCTAATGCTCCTAAAAACCAAATAACATAACATTATTACGGTGAAATGTGTACCCCCTCCATATATAGAAAAAACGTAAATAAATTATGAGAATCTTCTCTTTTTTCCTATTTTTTTGCTTGTTACTCCGTATCCCACTTGTGCAATTTGTGCATGCCCTGATCATCGTTATTGATTGCTTATTATTTTTTTGTTTGTTTTAAATCCTAAAAAAAAAAATGGGCGAAAAAAAATTTACACAAGTCCGAAGTTGCATAAGTCGGGGACTTACTGTATCGAAAAATGTTCAGCAATCTACGTAAAAAGTATGGCAATAGATAAAAAATGAAAAAAACTTACCATGCACTACTTGCGTGTCCAATATGATGCTTCCCTTTATTTTTTACGTCACATATGGCTTGGTCACAACATTATGATGGTTCATTAAAGATTTAACTGATGCACTGTTTTTAAACTGTTGTTTAATTGAAAGCGCAACTCTTTTGCATTTACCCATCATTTTTGTAATTTTTAGACAAAAAAAAATATTTAATATAAAAAAAATTGACATTCCTGACAAATAATGAAACAAAATTTGTCTTTTTGCAGTGCAACAGAACACAAAAATCGACGCGATGCACTAAAACAAATTAAACATTTTTTTTTTTTTTAGCGGCGGATGTGAAGACAGCGGGGGTTGCAAGATAATGGGCACAATAATCTCCTAATGATGACTTATAACACCGCTTCTTGTCACTTATTTATGACTTTCAAAACATCTGTTTATACCTATTCTAGTTATTACTTGAATTTTATGATTTCTGGTTGATTTTTATTTATTTTTTATTTTTTTTTTATTTGGAGTCTTGAACTGTCCCGGTTAATCCGCTTCCTGATTAATCCGATATTAGTAAATCGAGAGTCTGCTATATTTAAGATAAAATATGTGAATGTATATATGTTTCTTTAAGATGCTTATATAATATGAACACTTAGTCATGATTGAAAATGAATTGCCATATAGTGGATTATGTCCTCCTTATTTCTTTAATGAAGTGTTCAATAAATCATGGATAGGACACCATGGGGCCTCCTTGCTGCTGCCCCGTCTGCATCATGCACAGAACTTTGTGTCTGCCTGTATTGTTATCTCTGTAACCTCCAAAGCCGACCGGGCTAGCCGAGTGGGTAAAGTACCTGCCCGGCAACCCAAAGGTCGCGGGTTCGATTCCCGCTTCGGGCTTGGATCAAAGTACTGCAAAAACCTTGGGAGGTGCAATATGGCCACAGAAGCAGATGCGCCAACAACTACCTAATCAAAAAAAAAAGTAACCTCCAAATTTGTTTCTTCCTCTCCTGTTTTTAATTCAGCTCCTCAAGTATATAAGTTGTTTTAGAGTTATTTTCATAATCCACAAATTCCTGGCATTTGTGGTTTATGAAAAGGCATTTGACTCCATACAGCATAAGGCAATGTTTCGGGCATTGGAAAGTCAAACCACATATGATTTTTAAGAAATTTGAAGAATGCTACCTCCTTTATTAGACAGTAGAAATTTAAAATCGAGAAAGGAGTTCGACAAGGAGACACAATATCTCCGAAGCTGTTTACTGCTGCCCTTGAGGAAGCTTTCAGAAGATTGGACTGGTCGCAGAAAGGAGTCAATGTGAATGGAGAGTACCAAAACCATTTACAATTTGCAGATGACATTGTGGTCATAAGCCACGATCCCAAAGAATTAGAGGAAAATCTTAATCAGTTATGCACAGTTAGTAAGGATTTTGGACTAAAGATGAATATGGCTAAAACAAAAGTAATGATGAACAAGTATGCCACAGAAAGGGAAATAATGATTGAAGGAGCAGTAATTGAAAAGGTGGAGTTATATACTTATCTGGGACAAGTTATTAGCTGTAATAATGATAAATGGCTGGAAGTCAAGAGAAGAATAAATTTTGGATGGATAGCATTCAGGAAATATAGTCACATACTGAAGAGCAATATCCCAGTTTGTCTAAAACGTGAAACAATGTATACTCCCCACCATGAAACTACACAGCGAAGAATGGAACGAATTATATTGGGAACCAGACTGTTAGATAAGAAGAGAAACACATGGATTAGGCAGCAAACTCAAGTAAAGGACATTCTTATCAAAACTAAAGAACTAAAATGGTCTTGGGCAGGACACATAGCTCGAAGACATGATGACAGATGGACTAAGAAAATAACAGAATGGTACCCAAGAGGAGCTAGAAGAAAACCTGGAAGACAAGGTGGAGATGGATAGATGAAATTCATGAGTTTGTGAGTAGTAAATGGATGGCCAGTGCTCAAAACAGAAGGAACTGGAAAGTTGCTGGAGAGGCCTTCATCCTGCCGTGGATTGAAAATGGCTGATGATGTTCTTTTTTAAAAAAAAAAAAAATTCTCTTAATATCCCTCCACTGAATATAATATAACACTTTCGGTTATATTATATTCAGCAATGGCAGTATTAAGAATACCACATCCCATTGAAGTACATTTCAGAGAGGCTGTCTTTCTTAATGGTTTCCTATACATTTAGTTCCCCCCCCCCAACTGATTCCCCCCATGATGTCTAATGAGCATATCTATGGAGGTGAGCTGTCCTTATAAAGATGTCTAACAGTTTGTAATTATTACTTGGATAATTAGAAACATGTCTAAAATTTATGATAAAAGGACTTATTGTATATAATATTTAATAAAAAATTTAAAAAAGTATTTAAAAATGCATTTTTGTATACATTGTTAATTCTGATGAAAATGAAAAAATGCACTTGCAGTTATAAAATATGAATGTGAAACTAACAGCCACTAAAAAAAAATAACTCCAGGGGCTCACATCTGGTGAGTATGGGCTTGGCATACCCAGGGTCCTGAGCTGGATATCATCATTCTTCTCTTTCTTTGTGATTCCTTTCTACTTCTCTCTCTCTCTCTCTCTCAAGGTAACTCGGGAATTTTTTTTTTTTTTTTTTTGGCTGGTGCAGCATAAGCCTCAAGCTTCCTTGCACCATATAGCTATAATAATACTAATAATAAAAACCTTTATTATATTAATGCATTTTGTCAAACAAATGAAGGAATAAATAGATAAATAATAAATTAAATAAAATTAAATAAGCAAAAAGCATTTTACATAAAAAAAATAATAATAATCAAGACAAAAAATACATTTAGTATAAAAAGTTAAACAATAAGGCAAAAAGTAGTATTTTCTCTAGTAGATGCTTCCGCCACACATAAGCTGACACACCAATTTTAAACTACACTTGTGAGCAACATATTAAATAATATACACTGAAAGGAAAACTAGCATATTGAAGTGAAAGACAAAAACAGTAAATAATTACACGTGACCTGATAGGTTCGTTGCTTTTTAATTCAAAATAAATGAAATTTCTTTTCCAAAACATCTAAAATTAAGGTTTTGACTTAGAAAGGTAGGAAAAAAACAATTCAGATTTTTTAAATATTTAAAAAAATTAATGTGCAGTAGACATTTTTGAAGGTCACTTTTCAGATTCTGCATGATTGTCACTGGGTTAATGACAGTAATCAAGGTATGGTACTTTGAGAACTGGATAAATGAAGTAGTTATGCTGAAAAATAGCAGTTGAGGTTTAACATTGATAAATGCAAGGTTCTACATTTGGTTAGCAGTAATCTCCTGGAAGTAATTTCCTAGCACTAAACCAAGTTAATTGATAAGGAAAAAGACCTAGTGGTAATTGTACATTCTAAAATTCTCTGAGCAAACAGTCTGCTAGAACAGTTAATGGGACTGTTAAAGATGTACAGTAAATTTGCAGCAGGAACAAAGAGATGATAATTTTATTGTATAAGACAATTGTTAGGCCACATCTAGAAAGACTGGACTTCTGTAAATTGTAGTTTATGGAAATTAGGCTTCTGTATAGTCACCAGTTTGCATAGCTGTCAGCTCTCTGGATTTACAATGGACTCCATCTTTTTTACTTGATTTGACCCTTTCCATCTCACTGTTGCAATATATTGATAACAAAAGTTTCTTTGCCTTGTACAGAAATTTCCTTTTCACAAAAAATAAAACTACATTAAAAACGAAATTTTTTTTTTTTTTTTTTATTATAAACTCTGCAGATTTCTACCATGAGGATTGATTTTATTGACCATGATAGTCCATGTTGCAAAATAGAAATGCACCATAATGATGTAACTCTGTGTTGTGTATAGTTGTTTTGTTTCGTTCATTTCAATTGTGTAATGCAAATCTAATTAACAGTGTCTTTCATTAAGATGCCAAAGAAATACAATGTAAAATTTCAACAGACATATATGCAAGATTTTCTACATATTGTAAAATCTAAAAAAGGTAACATGGTTGTCTGTTGTAATGTATGTAGATGTGATTTTTTAATTTCAAGAGGAGGGAAGTGTGATATAATTAACCATTTGAAAACAAATAAACATAGATGTTGCATTTGATGACAATAATGGCATACATGTCAAATGTTTATCTACATTTTTTGTCATAGAACATAACTTTCCTTTTAGTTGTACTGATCATGCAGATGCCTTGTACAGAAATGTGTGTCCTAATAGCAAAATAACAAAAAAATACAATTGTGAAAGAACAGAAATAACAGCAATTGTTAGTGAAATTGTACAGATAGGGAAAGGTTTAGTGATCGCTCTGAAAATAGGCTTTTTGATTGCTAGAGATGGTGGTAATCAAAGTGATTCCAAGCTATATCCCACTTTAGTGACTTTTTCTGATTAAAAAAAAAAATCACCAAATCAAAAGCAGCTTGTTCACTGTGCCAGCTTTGGAAGGTGACTCTACAGGGTAACATTGGACACCTGAGAACAACCTGAAAGAATGTGGGATTCTTCAGAGGTTTGTCCCTTAGTGTTGATAATGTAATGGTATGCCTAAAACAGGAGTGTTAAAAGAGGAAATTGAGCACCTGGTGGTAATGGGCTGTCCTTGCTATCTTATTAATTTGTGTGCTGAAAAAAGAACCACATGCCTTTCTGAGGAAGTAGGTGACTATTTGGTGGACATTTACTACTATCTAGAAAGGAAAGATGGATTTATATAATTTCAGCTGATGCCACTGAATTAAAAAAAATTTGAAGCATGTATGTAGATGTTGGCTGTCTTTGGTTAAATGTGTAACTGGACTGGTAAAAGAGTGACAACCTGTGACAAGTCTATATGAGCACCTGACAGAATTAGCAAATAGAAAAGTATAAGTGATCACTTGTGAGCACCATTACTCACATTCAAATCCAGTTCATGATCCTAAAGAAATTTTTAAAGAAGACAAACGAATGAATTTCTGAATTGCAGACTTCTGGAAAGCAATCTTAAACTGGCCTGAGGAAGCTAATTAATAATTTTAGTCATATTGTCCTCACGTATGCAGAAAGTCTGCTCATGTTTCTCTCTTCTGGCTTAAATAAAGTAATTTGTTTGTTTCTTTTAAATGTTGTGCCAGCATTTTAAAATTTGAACGTAGCTCTTCACTCCTATCTAGTATCCATGTACTGTTTGCAGATGATACAAAGGTTGGCAGGGTGGTTAACAACAGTCATCAGGGTGAGCTACTGTAACAAGATCTAGGAAAATTGGGTTGATGGGCTGAGAAATGAGAAAAGCAGCTGAAGTTTAACATTGACAAATGCAAGGTACTGCACATGGGTAGTAGTAACCCCACAGTAACTTATAAACTGTGTTGTACTACACTGAGGATAGTGGAGAATGAAAAAGACCTGGGGATAATTGTGCAGTGACACATGAAATTTTCTGAGCACTGCAGACGTGCTGTTAGGACAGCTCATCAAGATTTCTCAGTGATACACAGAAACTTTGCTAGTAGGGATAAGGAGGTGATTATCCTTTTGTACAAGGCCATGGTTAAGCTGCAACTAGAATATCATATATAGGTCTGGAGGGATGGATGTAGATCTTCTAGAATAGGTGCAGAGGAGGGCAACCAGATTGGTGAGGGGAACAAAAGGGTTCTCTTACCTAGAATGGCCTCAGTTCTACAAATTGCAGTGTCTCGAGACTGGGCACGTGCGAGGAGATCTGATGGAGGTGTTTAAAGCCTTGAATGGATTGAGTAAGCTGAATGTTAATGGTATTCTTCCACTTGCTGAGGCTACACACGTGAGGGGCATAAATTCAAGTTGAGAAGGATGGTTGTAGGATAGATGTGCAGAAGTTTGCCTTCAGCCAGTGGGTGTTGTTGGAACAGGCTTCCATCTGTTGTTGTGGAAGTAGATGCATTGAATAAATTCAAGGGAGAACTAGACAAATACTTGGAGGGTAAGGATGGGTGAAGTGTATGTGTGTTTTCTTTTTTGGCTGATGCTATATAAGCTTGCTTTCTTGCATTATTTGTCATTACTACTACTATGGTCATTATGTACATTGTGCACGCTCCAATATATGTGCCAAAGAAAGTTATGTGCAAATTTATTTACCAACGGTTTTTAAATCTTCCACCTCTGAAACTAGTTATCAAACAGACTAAGTGAGAAAGATTATTCTTGCTTAGTCATAGGCATTTCTATTAAAATTGTGCGAAGTCCAAAGCAGGATGAGAAGATTGTGTTCTTCCAACCATTTGCAACAGATTGCATCACTCTCAATCATTTTAGAACTCCTTAGTAGTAAGCTGTATTAACAGAGATACTCTTTGAAATAAATTCTGATAACACCAACCCCTTGTTGTCAAAGATGATAATCAGCATGACCTAATAAATGAGGCTCTGTAATACAGATCCAGTGTATTCTTCCCTAGTTTCCTTACAAAAATATATCTGATCTGATATGTGTTAATCGTGTAGGTGTGTTTTTCAGAAATGTTTCTCAATAGTGAAATAGCAAAAAAAAAAAAAAAAAAAAAAGCTTCATTGGAGGAGGGGAGATGTGGGGAAGAGAGAGAAGTAATGATAACTTCTTCAAACATGTGCTATTTTGAATTGTTGCAGACTGCAGTAATTAACAAAAGAAGAGATTGAGCACTTTGTGGGATATAGGCTGCCCTTGTCAACAGGTCATTTTATATGCTGAAAATGGAGGGGGTCGCATACCCTTCTCTGAAAGTAGATGAATATTTGGTAGACACTTATTACCATCAATATATTGCTAAAAGGAAAGAGACTGAAATGGTTTCAGTTAATGCATGCTGCTGAAGTGAAAAAGGTTTTGAAGCATGTGTGAGAGTGTTAAAAGTTAGGTCTACAGCATGACTTGTATTGTTCAACATGAAAAAAAAAAAATTATCATTAATAAATTTCAGAATATTGTTAGTAAAGAGTTAATCTGGAGCAGAGGTCTTTGACCATTTTTGATTCACTGCACACTTTTACTGTATTTTACCATTTGAAATATGTTCATTGCTCACTTTTTGTATCAACCTACAGTAAAATTTTTGATAAAAGAAATGTTTAAAAATACATCAAATTTAACCATATTTATCAGTCCTAAAACAAATATAGAACATTTGACTAGCATTGTAATGTGTACTTAATATTTCGTGGCTGCTAACCAGGAAATCAGTGTTAGGCTTCAAGTTTGCAACAATCATTTGGAGTTATCTTTTCGCTTCTGAGTGATTTCTTTTTTCAGATAAGAGATTGCTGACTACAATGAACCCCTTTTTGACTAGATGTGAAAGAGGGAAAACTAACAAGAACATTTCTTCCACAATTGTGGATGTGGAGATGGCATTTTCTTATTCTACGAAATTTGCACATATCACCTTGGTTGAAATTAGTTTTAACTTGCCAATTATGAAGTAATTCTGTTATCTCCTGTTGGCGTTCAACTTTCACGTCATGCACAACGTATCTAATGGAACCACCATCCATTCCATTCATGATGAATGGAATCACTATCCATGTGTCACTTTCAAGTCAATTACATTGTAAAAATGAGTCATATCAATTCTAAGGATATGAAGCTGATCTACAAACTTTGTCTTCAACTGTAAGATTATCTTTGATGCTGCATAGTTCCAGAAATTGAAAAAAATATTTTTACAGGATTTTTTGTTTGAATAAATGAAATTTTCAATGAATACTGATAACATTTATCAGTCAATGAGTGCCACTTTCTTACCTTGAAGTCAAGGGTGGATTTTTTAAATATTCCAGCCAAGTAAAAAAAAGTATCCTTTTCTACTGACTTTGCTTTGCAGATATAAATTTTATTTTCATTATGGTAAATAGCAACATGCTATATATAACCTGTCAAAAAATTTCCTTGCAACAGCCAACAAACTTTGGTATGTAACAAGTAAAAAAAGTATGCCATCTGTTTTTTATAATTGGGTATCCAGTTTTCTCTCTGACTGATCTCTGTGGGTGATGGTAGAAGGCTGTCTGTTTTCTAAATTCTTCACTAATGCAGGTGTTCCTTGGTTCAGTACTCTTTTCATCTTGTATATTAATGACCTTCTTCCGTTGACTAGAAATCCTATCCATAGTTTTGCTGATTATAGCATATTGCGTTCCACCTTCCAGTTCGAGAAAACTTGCCCTGCACAAACACCTTCAACTTATCGAATATCCACTATTAATTCCCCAAATGTTGATTTCCAGGTAATTTGCCATTGGGGCAAAGATAACTTAGTTGATTTCAAAACTCAGTCCTGTCACCTTTTAAAACTCAGTCCTGTCACAAATCTCGCAAAAAAGGATTCTTCTGCTCCTATGCTTATCTTCGATGATATTCAGATTTCTAGACAAGATCACATACACTGACTTCTAATCTCTGTTGGTGTAAGCACATTTCAAATATTGCTTCCTCTGCATCAAAAAAACTATTTTCTTCTTTTGCACTCAGCATTACTTTTCTTTCAAACAGCTGTACAAATTGCAAATCTGCCTTACCGTGGAATATTGTTCCCACATCTGGGAGGATCTCCTCAAAACCTCTCTAAGGCTTCTAGATTCCATTCAGAAGAGGGCAGTTAGGTTAATTAACGACCTATCTCTAACAAAATTTCTCCACTCTCCCTGTCAGGTGCCTCTGTAGCCAGGTGAGAAGGAGCAGCAGTGCGTAACACACGCTTCTTGATTAGACCGGGGTTCAAGCCCGTCACCACCAAATACGGAGGATGCGGAAAGGTCAGGGAATGACCACCGCATATTCCCAGAGCAATATGGCCTTAGTTGCTAATGCTCCTAAAAAAAAAACAAATAACAATAATAACTCTCCCTGTCTCATAGATGCAAGCCCATTTTTATAAATGGGTGCTGTTCTTATGAATTGATTTCTATAATTTATGCTCTCTCTTCCAATCCAGTCCCTTTTATCCCTTCAACCTGTTTTCTGTAAAAACCTCTCTTCATACCTATTTCGTGCAAATTGCAATCTACATCTACAGAAATTCAAGTCTAATGTCAACAGGTATCTTCTCAACCTTCAACTCATGCATGGTACTAAGTACTATAGGTTCTTATACTCTTATGCTTGGGTTTTTTCATTTAAAGAAAAAAAAAAAAAAAACCCTGTATGATCATCTTTGTTGCTGCATAGTTCAGAAATCGAAAAAAATTATTTTACAGGATTTTTTGAATACTGAGATAACATTTATGCAGTCACTGAATGTCTACCTGGTCATGGTGCATTATAGCCTTAGTTGCTAATGCGCCAATAAAATCCAAACCAAACCAAACCAAAACTGAATGTCACTTTCTTATCCTGAAGTCATATGTAGACTTCAGGATAAGAAAGTGATTATTTAAAAAGTGATAGACTTTTTAAATATTCCAGCCAAGTGAAAAAGTATTCTTTTCCACTGACATTGCATTGCAGATATAAATTTTGTTTTCATTATGGTAAATAGCAACATGATGTCGTCCCACAAAACCTGTGAAATAATTACCTTGTGAGTACCAACAATAATAATTAAACTTTGGTATGTAACAAACGAAACAAGATAGTTATTATAGGCAGTGTGTTAACATTTCAGGTGCATCAGCAGATAATAATAATTCATGATACAGTATACAATATACGGATACCCTACATGATATATATGCAAATAGTGAAATAATGATGCTGGATTTCTATTGGTCCAATTCTAATAAAATTTGGGATACCCAACAAGTCATTCTAAAAGAACCAAATGTAAATTTTTATGGAAATCCATCCACTGAGAATTGAGTTACTACATATGAATAGATGGACAATGAAATAATAATTACCAGCTTTCTATTCATCTGATTTTAATGAAATTTGGGAAGGCTTGACAAATCTTTCCAAAAGAGCCAAATGTGAAATTTTATGAAAATATATTCACTAGAAGTCAAGTTATTCCATGCAGACAGATGTGGCGAAGACAATTGGCACTTTGCGCTTGTATGCTAACACACCTAAAAACTTAATAATTATGTTTAGTGCTACTGTATTATGATTATGTCATTTATCGCAGTTTTAAGTGAAGCATGTGAGATTAGGCTTAAGCTTTTGGCAACAAGATATCTGTGAGTTATACAGTGAATGCCAAAAACTGTGTTTACTTCTATTTTTTAAAAATGAAAAAAAACATCTGTAGTTAATCTACCATAGCTGGTGCTCCATCATTTATGGAGATAATTAAGTTTGTCTCTGGAATATGGTATTTTTCAAAATATGCCTTTACAGCTGCAAGAATTGATTCCCCTTTTGTATTGGTTATAAGTTTGTCTACAAGCAGTGTATCTTCTTAATATAAAATTATTATCAAAATACATGTCTCATGAGCAAAGAACCAACTGCATGGAAAATTTTGTTTTTGTTTATGTTTCTTGACATTTATTGGTTGGTGTGTGTAAATTGCAAAGCAAAGGTTGTAAGCCATCACTGTATGATATCTGTATGGGTGTGTATTCTTTGGTCAGTTTCCCTATTTGCCTGATTTAAAAAAATCTTTCCGTTGAGATGGGATTCAACCCAGGTAGACATAGACTGATATCCCCCACCTGTCCACTGTCTCCATTCTGTTCTAAAAGCTAGGTTTTACATGTCTGATTTGACAATATCCATGTGTGTGTGTGTGTGTGTGTCACTAAACTTGCTTATAGAATTTTACTTTTTGGTGTTAAAATTAGAATAGCATTTGCCAAGTGATTTAGCAGTTTTAGCCTCAGTGAAATCAAATAAGAGTGAAACATTTTGAAAATATTTTTGAATGTTCTGTCATAATTAATAAAGAGACTGTCACATCTCTTATTTTAAAGAGATTTTAAATTGGTATAAATTTGGATCCTGGAGATGGTATAGTCAAAATTGGATTCAGTTAATCATTTTAAGATGGTATATATTTTAGATTATGAAGAAAGCAGCTGAATAGGCCAATCTGCATTTGTTTTATTTACATTGGCCTTTTTTTTTATTTATTTATTTTTTTTTGAAATTCTTATTTATATAAATTAAATTCTAGTTAAAGGTTTAGCAAATAAATTAAATATTTAAAGATTAAGTAAATATTTTTCAACAGCCAGTTAAATTTATATGGTTTAAATGTTCACAAAACAATTAAATAAATTAATTCTCATAATACAAGTAAAAGTCTTTCACAGAACACTAGGTAACTGCCCCAAATGCATTGGATTTCTGCAAGCTGTAGTTCTTGATTCAATGTCAACTCATTTAAAGCATGAAGAATGAAATTGAATACATGTAGAAAGGATGATATTAAGATAGTCATATTTCACTTATATCATCTTTTCAAATATATTAATATAAAGTACCATATCCAAATTAGCAGATGAATTCTGGCACACTTCCACCTTCAGGAATATTAGGTAGGTGATGAATGACTATGCAATGAGAGTTTGTTATTACAAGTATGGCATGTAGGGAATATTGAGCATTATGCAAGGCTCAAGGGGTAGAATATTTTTCAGCCTGGTCTGTACTTGTTAACAGGAGAGACTGCTTCTACAGGGATGGGATACACTTAAATAGAAAGGGTGCAAGAATATTTGCTGATGCTATCGAGGCAGTGTTAGGTGGGTCGGAAAACTGCTAGCTTGGGGGGATACAAGGATTAATAGATTAACAGTAGCCACTGGCAGAGGTGAAAGTGATTCTTGCACTGCTTCTATTGAAATGAGCAGCAGCCTATAAACAAGATTCTGGGTATTTCAGAGACTGCTAGGAGTCATTGCAGTACAAGTAAACACATGGGTAGTCTTAGGGTAGCTAAGAATAGGAACAGGTGCTGATGAAAAAAAGCCGTGAAATAGGGTTGAATTTGAAAGTGTCTGCAATTCTGCCCAGACATGATAGGAGGGAGTATATGATGAGAGCCTTGTTGATCAATTCGGCCCTGGAAAGATTGTGCAAGGCTCAAGGGATAGAATTTTTTTCAGCCTGGACTGTACTTGTTAACAGGAGAGACTGCTTCTACAGGGATGGGATACACTTAAATAGAAAGGGTGCAAGAATATTTGCTGATGCTATCGAGGCAGTGTTAGGTGGGTCGGAAAACTGATAGCTTGGGAGGATACAAGGACTAATAGTTTAACAGTAGCCGTAGGCAGAGGTGAAGGTGATTCTTGCACAACTTCTATTAGAATAAGTAGCGACCTGGAGCGTGGGGTGTTGGGGGTTTTAGGGACGGGTGGCGGTCATCGTGGAACGGGTGGGTATATGGGATGTGTTAGGGTAACAAAGAATAGAAGTAGGAGCATGTATGCTTGCATGTATACCAATGCTAGAAGTATAGTAAATAAATTTGATGAATTTGAAGTGTTGGTCAAGACATCAAAGGCGGATATTATTGGGATATCAGAGACATGGTGTCACACTGATATAAGGAATGCCGAACTGGAATTTGGGGAGTACAATGCGTACAGAAAGGATAGACAGGATAGGAAGGGAGGAGGTGTTATGCTGTTAATTAAGAAAAACATAAAATCAAAAGAAGTGCATCCAGTTGATATAGATGAACAGTGCACTGTTGAGTCAGTTTGATGTGACATAAGCACTACGAAAGCAAAAATAAGAGTAGGAGTGTGTTATAGGCCTAATGACTCAAATGAGTACAATGAACAATTGTACAGAGAAATGGAGTGGGCTAGTAAATCGGAATGTCTTATAATGGGGGATTTCAACTTCCCAGATATTGACTGGAACTTGTGGGTTGGGCACTCGCACACTAGTCAGACATTTGTGGATTTATTGGATGATTGTTTTCTGCAGTAGCATGTTCGAGAGGCAACCAGAGAAAGTAATACTCTTGATCTGGTTATCAGCAGTGATCATTCATGTATTAGGAATTTGCAGATAAAAGAACCACTAGGTGGCAGTGATCACAGTGTACTGATGTGGGATTTACTTAAAGATTTAATTACCATCAGGGGTAAAGGAAAGGGTTTTTGCTTCCGTAAAGGCGAGTACAGTGGTCTCCGACAGTTTTTAAATTCTGTACAGTGGAATCAACTGATGATGTTACCAACAGTAAATTCCAAGTGGGAAGCATTCAAGGAATTAATCGTGGATGCTACTAAAAGTTTCATACCTATTAAGAAATATTTTTCAAGGATTAGGCCTAAATGATTGTCAAAGGAACTAATGAGACTCGTAACAGAGAAGAAAAATGCATGGGATGCATACAAATTAACACGTGACACAGAAGCCTATGATAGCTACAAGTTGATCTGTAACCAAGTTACAAAGGAGGTTAGGCAGGCGAAGGCAGATTACGAGAAATCCTTGGCAAAAGATGCTAAGAAAAACAGCAAGGATTTCTTTACTTATATAAACTCTAAAAGGAAGGGGATGAATCTGATTGGTCCACTTGACATCGATGGTTCGACTGTTGATGATCCTGCTCAGATAGCAAACAAACTGAATGAGTATTTTGCATCTACATTCACACGTGAGGAATTATTAAGGTTTGAAAATGGCAGAAGGTTATCAAATTGTAGCAGGATACTTAATGATTTTGTAATAACTGAGAGCAAAGTGGAAGAGAAACTGTTGAAGTAAAACGTAAGAAAGGCACCTGGGGTGTATGGGATCTATCCAGTTATATTAAAGGAGGCGGCAAAGCAACTAAGCAAACCCTTAGCCATAATTATGAGAGCATCCTTGGACTCAGGTGAGGTTCCCATGGACTGGAGATGTGCAAATGTATCCCCAATTCACAAAGGGTGACACGGGTAATTACAGACCAGTTAGTTTAACTTCTGTTCCGGGTAAAATAATGGAGTCGCTGGTTAAAGATGCATTGCAGGATCATCTAGACAAGACTGCAGCAATAATTCAGACACAGCATGGGTTTGTTAAGGGAAACTCTCGTCTTACAAATTTGATAGGATATTATGATGTGGTTACAAAGGAACCGGATGCAAAAAATAATTTTGATATCATATATTTGGATTTCAGGAAAGCTTTTGACACTGTTGCGCATGGAAGACTATTGTACAAATTGCAGCAGAATGGTATTGTAAGGCGTCGCCATCATCTTGTGGATGGCCCTGTTCTCTTTGGTTACGTGGCACGTCTTGATTGGGTTGGTTCTCTTGCTGATTCAAGGCGCCATCTTGTTTCCTCTCTTTTCTGTGGGGCGACGCCCTTTTTCCGTCTAGTCACTCAACTCACTATCGTTTAGGACAAAATCCCCGCCCTCGGTCTCCAGAAGTTATATAGCCCCTGTGACTGCAGCAAAGGATTAGCGCTGTGTTAAAGGATCGGACAATCGCAATGCGTCGACCCGATCCCCCGCAATAACTTATTTTAGTTGGTTCTTACCTGTGCTGGTGTGATTGGATATGGGCAGAGAGGATGAGACTTAGTAAAACACATAACAATATTTATTAACACAAAACAAAACTAAATATACAACACTTGCACTCTACTTAAGTGATCAGTTTAAATAGTGGCATCCAGGCATTAGTTACATTTCATAATGTCAATGTGTGAATCAGGTATTAAGCTAGTACATTCTTCTCTTCATAGAAATTCTATAATTTGTCTTGCAACATTAACTCTTCACAATTCTTACCTTTTGTAGTGTACTAGATTATTCTAGGTTAACCGTCCAGAATGCTTATAGACCTTTTTGGTACTCCTCATATTCTGAGGCTAAACGCGAGTGGGTGTGTTTAATTCTCCTGGCTGCTAGTTATCTCTCAGTGCATCCTTCATCATCATTCGGAGCTTAGCGCTTGATCACGCTCGATTATGTTGCACTTTTCTTATGGACATCAGGATGGGGATTTTTCGTGTCTATGGGAGCATTCTAGTCGTTTAACCTACAGTGTATTAACATGTAATTCATTTGTGGTTAGGAAAGAAGCATTGAACAGGTTATCATTTTAGTTTCGGTTTCGGATTGTTACATTCGCACGAATAATATAATTGCTTACCAGTTAATTCGCTCGCTCCTAGAATTCAGTGATACGGCCTCCTTCTCTTCAGCGAAATCTGGGCGGGGTCCTCTACTGGTTTTCGGGCGACTTTTCTGGTGGCCGCTCTGCTCCTTCTCAGCCTTTGTCTCTCGCTGCCCTGGCGATCTTTCGACTAGATGTTCGTCTGCGAAGAGCCAACTCTCCTCTCCTCGGTGTCCTCTCTCTGTCTCCGTCCGAGTCTGTCTCCTTCTCTGTCGTAACCGCCGTCGTCCGTCCTCCTCTCTTGTCTGACTCAGCCCTCCTGTATATATCTCGGACTTGGGCGCTACTTTCCCTCTTTAACTTTTTTCTTCGTTGATTACTCAACAACGAGGAATTCTTCGCTCCCTCCCAATGACAGTGGGGAAAGTCGTAAATATGACAGAGTCCTGTTCTTTTAGTTGTCCAAGTCTGCGTCACAGGCAGGTGTGAGCCTGGTTTCGCTATCAACCTAAACCTTGCTTTTTGTTTATTATCGTTAGCGCGGGGCCGAAGTTCTCGCTGACTCTTTCTACCCCCGTTACGATCCCCTGTTCAGAGCGAAAGTAAGTTTGTGTTAGTCATGGGCTCTTGCCTTCTCATTGGCTCACTCGCATCTTCTCTTCAATACTTTCGGTTTGGCTTTCCCTAGCTTGAATATTACGAATTCTAATTGAAACTGTTTTTTCGAAGATTTCGCCCTCATACCCTAAATATCGGTTTTATTTATTGAACAAAGAATTAGATTTATCCGATCATCGTGAGCTGAGAATTTATCAGTCTCACATTCTCCCCTGCTCTCACTAATAGAATCGCCGGATCCGGGACAATGGCTTCGCATCCGGAGATTCTGTCCGTGGGACGTGAAGACATCGACTTAAAATTTCCTCATGCTTCTTTCCTTTACAAACTGTAATCCAAATTATCTATGTTATCGTAACATAAAGGTGTGCACAAAGAAACTACTAAAGGTGTCAGGCTAGTAATAAACTAGGCCTATTACCTTCGTGTAATATTGAGAAAAAACTAATCTAGAGTAATCTGAGTATATAAATCACTGGAATAACATATAGCACACGATAAACACTTTAACAACACATAAGATAAACACTTGATTATTATAGGCGCTAATGTATGTTTGCCTGACATATAGACGAAACATGCTTCTAAAATATAGGCGGCACCTCCGTAGCCAGGTGGGCAGGAGTAGCAGCGCGTGGTACACGCTTCTTGATTAGACCGGGGTTCGAGCCCGTCACCACCAAATACGGAGGATGCGGAAAGGTCAGGAAATGACCACCGCATATCCCCCGAGCAATATGGCCTTAGTTGCTAATGCTCCTAAAAACCAAATAACTAACTAACTAACTATAAAATATAAGTGAAAATTACGTTAACAATATAAATGCTACAATACTATATGTGATACATATTTGGTTAATTGATAAATGCCTGTGCATTGTGCATAGGAGTAAGTTCACTAGAGTATGTGTGATCCCATCTCCACTTCTTCTAGCTGTGATACACAAAGTTTGTTCTTCACTAGCTCTTGATTGGCGGGGTATAGTATAACACTTTCTCTTTCTTGGTATGTATTCCTGGCACAGGTACACATGTTCTTTATTTCCACAAATTTCTCCGGGTGTTCCCGGGAGTAGACATGAAATAAGAATAAAAGTATTAGTCTATATCCTTATCATTTTGCTAAATATATAAGCATAAATCAATCTAACAAGTTATATTTCAATTCTCTAATACAAAGGTTAATATGTGTCAAAGCTACATACAATCCTAAAACTACAGATAACATTCATATAGGCATTGATAATCATAAAAACATTCACTTTATCAAATAATTCTAAGCTAATTTTACATAACACTGATTCTGAGAACAACTATTACATTTTTGATACTATAATATCCATTGTTCTTTTTCTCTGGTGCCTTGTCCACTTCAAATGGGCCTTCATCTGAAAGTCTACCCCTCTGCAATACTCTGCATCCTCCCAGGGAAACTGTTTCCCGTACTATCGATCTCATCGAAGATGTGATAATCTGGGTGTTTCCTTATGGCTTGGCGAATCTCCTGTTGAATATTTCAATTTGGTGTTGAAAACTTCAGGTGAATAAACATGAAGATCGCGGCTTGGCAACGCGCACTAATATCACTGCACACAGAAATAGACAAAACACACACATGAACTACTGTAGGCACTATATTTAAGAGCTTGGTGGTTTCAAGGGTTATAGTGAAGAGAATCTTATCTTCTCTTCTTTCCTTATTCTACATGATTGACGTCATCTTTGTACAAATTTTCGTTGTAATATACCTGGTAGGTATTGTATGAGGTATCCGTGTCACTTGCGTTATTATTTTTTTCAGAGCATAAGTTCCAGATCACCCCTCCTAATGTTACTACGATTAGGAAGACAGCAGGTATTCCTAGAATAGCATACATGATCTCTTTGGACCAATTCCTTTCAATTTGAAGTGTTAATATTGACCTCCCCCATGCATTCCATGCATGGCATTCATATGGGCCAAATTGATTCGCTTGAATCGAAGTAATGGTTAAAGTACTACTGATTTCTCTGGGATTCCATTCCTCTGTGTGTTTTCCAAATAATTCCTTCTTCATTGGGCCTTTCCAAGACACATTTCCCAATGGCGGTACGTGTCTAAAAATGCACTTCGCTTGAACTGTGTCTCCCAAATGTGCTGTGGATGATCTGCAGCTTCCTTTTGGCGGTCCCTCTACAAAGACTAACGATTCACTTTTCACAATGGGGTATCCAGAGATTTCCCCTATACATGTGTAACGACCTGATGTCTCGTAGGATATGTTTCTAATTGAAAAAGTAGAACTGATACTACTTTGAATTAGCCGATCTTCAAAATACCATTTTATCACGGGAAGGGGACTTCCCTTTACATCACATTTCAACTGCACTGGGTTTCCTATGATCGTGGCTATGTCGGTCAATGTCGTTTGAAGCGTGGGACCATATGATACTGCTATTACTAATGAGGCTTGGGCTGAACCCAATTCATTTCGAACCACACAAGTATAATTGCTATTATGGTCTTTACGGAGAACCTTTCTAAATCATTGGGGTACAAGTAAACACATGGGTTGTGTTAGGGTAGCTAAGAAAAAGAACAGGTGCATGTATACTTGTGTGTACACCAATGCTAGGAGTTTAGTAAATAAATTTGATGAATTTGAGGTATTGCTCAAAACATCAAAGGCAGATATTGTGGGGATTTCAGAGACGTGGTGTCACACAGATATAAGAAATGCAGAACTGGAATTTGGGGAGTACAATGTCTACAGAAAGGATAGACAGGATAGGAAGGGAGGAGGGGTTATGCTATTAGTTAAAAAACACATAAAATCCAAGGAAGTGAAGCCAGTCGACATCGCTGGACAGTGCAGTGTCGAGTCAGTTTGGTGTGACATAAGCATTGGGAGATCAAAATTGAGAGTAGGAGTGTGCTATAGGCCTAATGACTCTGATGAGTATAATAAGCAACTGTTCGGAGAAATAGAGTGGGCCAGTAAATCAGAGAGTCTTATAATGGGGGATTTTAATTTCCCAGATATTGACTGGAATTTGGGGGCTGGTCACTCACACAGTAGCAAGGCTTTTGTGGATTTATTGGATGATTGTTTTCTACATCAGCATGTTCGGGAGGCAACTAGAGGGAGTAATACTCTTGATTTGATTATCAGTAGTGATTCTTCATGCATTAAGAATCTGCAGATAAATGAACCACTTGGTGGCAGTGATCACAGTGTGCTGAAGTGGGAGTTACTCAAAGAGGTAACTACCATTAGGGGTAAAGGGAAGGGGTATTGCTTTCGTAAAGGCGACTACAATGGACTGAGACAGTATTTAAATTCTATACAGTGGGATCAACTGATGATATTGCCAACAGCAAATTCAAAATGGGAAGCATTCAAAGAACTTATCGTGGAAGCTACTAGGCTTTACATACCAACTAAGAAATATTGTTCAAGGTTTAGGCCTAAATGGTTGTCAGATGAACTAATGAGGCATATGGCAGAGAAGAAAAATGCATGGGATACATACAAATTAACACGTGACACGGACGCCTATGATAGATACAAGTTGATCTGTAACCAAGTTACAAAGGAGGTTAGGCAGGCGAAGGCAGATTACGAGAGATCCTTGGCAAGGGATGCGAAGAAAAACAGCAAAGAGTTCTTTACTTATGTAAACTCTAGAAGGAAGGGGATGAATCAGATTGGTCCACTTGAGATCGATGGGTCAACTGTTGATGACCCTGCTCGGGTAGCTAACAAACTAAATGAATATTTTGCATCGACATTCACACATGAGGAGTTATTCAGCGAGGGGAATGCCAGAGGTGTATTCAACTCTAGCAGTAAGCTAGAGAATCTTGTAATAACTGAGAGCAAAGTGGAGGAGAAATTGTTGAAGATAAACACAAGAAAGGCACCTGGGGTGGATGGGATCTATCCAGTTATATTAAAGGAGGCAGCAAAGGAGGTAAGCAAACCCTTAGCCATAATTATGAGAGCTTCCTTGGACTCAGGGGAGGTACCCATTGACTGGAGATGTGCAAATGTGACCCCAATTCACAAAGGAGGATCAAAGGCTGACACAAGTAATTATAGACCTGTGAGTTTAACTTCTGTTCCCGGAAAATTAATGGAGGCACTGGTGAAAGAAGCACTGCAGGATCATCTAGACAAGACTTCAGTTATAGCTAGGACACAGCATGGTTTTGTTAAGGGGAAGTCTTGCCTGACCAATTTGATTGGATACTATGATGCAGTCACAAAAGAACTGGATGCAGGGAATAACTTTGATATTATATACTTGGATCTTAGAAAGGCTTTTGATACTGTTGCACATGGAAGACTGCTGCACAAATTGGAGCAGTGTGGCATTGGAGGCAAGTTGCTGCTATGGATAAAGGGGTGGTTGAGGGGGAGAAGACAGAGAGTGGTTATCAATGGACACTGCTCATCGTGGACTAATGTTATTAGTGGAGTCCCTCAGGGTTCAGTATTGGGGCCTTTATTGTTTTCTGTATTTATAAATGATATTGATGATGGTATATCAGGCTTAATGTCCAAGTTTGCAGACGATATGAAGGTTGGCAGGGTTGTCAAGGACACTACTGACACTATGCTGCTGCAACAGGATTTGGAAAGGTTGAGCAGATGGGCTTCGAGGTGGCAAATGAAGTTTAACATTGACAAATGTAAAGTACTACATATGGGAAACAGCAACCCCAGAGCAACGTATCAACTCTGTGGTACTACAGTGAGAGTGGTAGAGAATGAAAGGGACCTGGGGGTGGTGGTGCAGGCAGATATGAAGTTCTCTGAGCAGTGCAGACGAGCTGCAAGAGTAGCTCATGGTGTATTGTCAATGATATATAGGAATTTTTCTAGCAGGGATAAGGAGGTGATTATTCCCTTGTATAAGGCAATGGTCAGGCCACACCTAGAGTACTGTATACAGGCCTGGAGGCCTCATTTCAGGAAGGATGTAGAGCTGCTGGAACGAGTACAGAGAAGGGCAACTAGATTGGTGAATGGGACAAAGGGGTTCTCTTACGAAGAAAGGCTTAAGTTTTGCAAATTACAGTGTCTGGAAACTAGGCACCAGCGGGGTGATCTGATAGAGGTGTACAAAGCCTTGAATGGTTTGAGCATGCTCAATGCTGATGGGATTCTTCCTCTAGCTCAGAAAAATCACCTGAGAGGGCATAAATTCAAATTGAGGAAAGACAGATGTAGGATAGATGTGCGGAAATTTGCCTTTAGCCAGTGGGTGGTTGGTGGGTGGAACAGACTTCCATCCCTTGTCGTGGAAGTTGATAGCCTAAATAAGTTTAAGGCTCAGCTGGACAGGTATTTCGAACGAACAGAGGGGTGAAGTGGAAGTGGTTATTTTTATTTATTTATGTTACTTTTTTTTTTTTTTTTTTTTTTTTTTTTGGCTGATGCTGCATAAGCTTGCTTTCTTGCATCAAATGCCTCTACTAATGCTAATGCTAATAACTAGAGTACTATTCCCTTCCTTCGTTAGTTGTTTATTATCTTTAAACCATTGGTAAAGAAACACATCTGGGTTTGCATATGCTTTGCATTTCAATTTGCACCGGTCAAGTTCCCTAATAACTTTCGAAGTCGTTTCCAAGGAAACTCTAGGTCTGTACTTTACTATTATCCTTATAGAAATCATCATTGGATGAGGATATGAAACATGATTTGCTATGCAAGTAACTGCTTTTTTGTCGTGTTCTGGTGAAAATGTAAAGATCCACTTTAGATACGTATTTATTCTGATTTGGTCTGACCATAGATCTTGACTAGATTGCGTCGATCTTACTACCGAGTTTCCATCAAAGCTAATCCAGCGCAATATGGCGGGTGGTTTTCCTGCTAGGGATTTACACGTGAGAGTGGCTTGGTCCCCTTCGATTCCGCTCAGGAAAGACCCTTCTCCTATTATAGGTGGCAACGGTGTTGCGTAAACAGTCAATGTAGCTACACTGGATTGGTATTGATGTGCATCTGTGGTTTGTACTTGGCAGTAATATTTACCTTCATCCATTAATTGTACCTGAGAGATTTGTAGTGCATAGTCATTTTCTTTAGACAATCCTATGATTTTATAATCTGGAAGACCCCGTGGTCTGTAGTAACTGTCAATATTCTTCCCATCAAAAACCCATTTTACCGTAGCGGTGATATTTGTTACCAATTTACATGGGAGAGTAACGGTTTGTCCTGCTATTGCTTCTTTATCTAGTGGTTGACGAACAAAAAGGTCCCCAGTATAGAATTGAGCTTTGAAACAATAGTGCAACTATCATGATTTGCAGGATTGTCGGAATTCCCATAGCTATCTCCAATCTGGCTAATTACGTCCTTTGATTTTTTTTTTTTCTTGTTCTTCTCTGGCCTATCAGAGGGTAAGAAAGAGGTGAAATAGTAAATATCTTTTGTGGTATAGTATGAACACAGTATAAAGATCTAGATCCTGAGCTCCTTTCGTTCTTTTTTTTTTTTTTTTATTTATTTAATAGTCATGTAATTGCTCTGTCTTGACCTTCATATGCTAATGCATTATCACTAGCTCTGTAATTTCCTACGTGATAGAGTTAGTAGATAAAGTTCTATTTGAAAATTATTTGTAGGACTAAAGTTCTGATATAGATCGCTTCAAACCTTTATTCGAGATTAAAATTTGGGTTTCTTTTCTTTTTTTTTTTTCGAAATAGCACAAGAAGAGAATCTCCGTATTTGGACCTTGGAGTTCAGAAGTTATCTCAATTTTCTTTTAACTCTTTCTTTAAAGAGAATGATAGAAACAAGTAGTGACTGGGAGGAACCAGCCGTCCTCAGGCTAATTGCCTCTTCTCATCTCTAAAAAACAAATATTAATTTTCCTTACTTTTTTTTTTCACTAGATCCTCTCCTTGAACTTGAATTCAGACATGCAATGAGAGAGAGAGAGAGAGAAAACAAAGAGTAACTAGGGTGGCGCCTATTTAGTCCTAGACCATTTGCATCCTTCCTCTTCCTGCTTTAAATTTTGTATACTCGAATATATATATATATTTTTTTTCCGGGAGAGAAAAATTTTAATATCAGCTCAGTAATAGTGGTTGTTCAATATTAATTAATCAAAAGTTCTGATACTATCGCCCCCCTTTTTTTTTTTTTTTGAAGAATAATTTATGCTTCTGCCTGAAATCTACAGTTATGATAAATTAAATCCTCTTCCCTGTGTTTCTAACTACATCATTTTGATACTCTTTGCTTGTTGATCTATGCAATAACATAACTGTTGACAAAACATAATGATAGAGTCCCATGAAATCTATCCTTTCTCCTTTTCTTCCACTAAAGTAACCTTGATGCACAGTGCCATACTAAGCCAGTAAGGACAATACACGAAAATGCTAATTCTTGGGGTTTAACCATAAGCTCATTTTAATGTACCCATCAACTTAATTTCGTTCTGAAGTTGGTTCGGTATCAAGAGCTGTAACCCAACCTACAAATCTTTCCACTAGTCCTGGGTTATCTGAGTGTGGGGTTGGCGCTTCTGCCCCCCCCCCTTGTACATAGGTCGTATCTTCCTTTTTAATGGTTACAACTACACTTTAGAGGATATACTCGGCGTTTTTTTTTTTTTCAAATGACCTGTAATCCTATTTCTGCTAACCACAATGTCTCAGCAGTGCTCTTCTCATGTCAATCTTCATCTCAACCTTTCTACTAAATGACCTTGTTTACCTTCTTAACCTGCAAAGGGCAAGAGATGCCTATTTTTCTGAAATATATGTATCAGTTTTGAAGCTCATTCTCTTTTTTTTTTTTTTTTTTTTTTTGAAGCTCATTCTTTTCTTAAAACAAGTAGTCACGACCTGGGAAATTGGGCTCCCAGGTGACAATGGTTTCAGTTAAACAGAACGACCTTTCAACAAATAACCATGAACCTGATTATTATTTCTTTTTTCCTCAATTTTTCCAAGCGTCTCTAATAAGACCTGCTAAATCAAAACCTCTGTCATTGTCTCGTGAATCCATTCTCGAAGCAAGTGGTCCAAGCATCCACTGCAACGTTCTCTCAGCCCCACCTGGTTGTTCCTCCTGATCTGCATTTCTCAGTACTTCAACATTTTGCTCTGGAGGTTCCGTTCTCTGCGCCTGCATTTCACCGGCGGGATTACTTTGCTCTATTTCTTCTTTTACATCGGAAGCTGATTCGGGAACCAACATTTCATCATGTGTGGGGGGAACAATCGTTACTACTTGAGGAGTATGGGTTGCATGACTCCGGCTACGCAAATTGTAACCATGTGAGTGGACTGGTGTGTGGGCGGTTTCAACTGGACCCCTGGTCTGCTCTATCTCTGTTTGCTTATCCTGTTTTACTTCTGACTGAAATTTTTGTCCCTTGTCTGGTAAATATCTCAATGGTATGGAAACGGGGAGCCTCGGGACCACAAATGAGGTATCCATCGAATCATCCCATGGCTCTTCTTCGGTTTCAATTTCCTCATATAACTGTTTCGGTTTAGTTTGTTCCAAGGTTGAGCCTGGAGGAGTATCAGCTTCAGAGCGCTCAATCCGTAGCTCTGGAAAAGGTCTACGATCTGTTACCTTAGTAAGCCTATCTACATGAACCAATTGTTTATCCTTGGGCTTATAAATGTGTTGAATTTGATAATTTACAGGAGAGGTTTGTGCTATTACCCTATAAGGTCCTATACTCTGCCGTGCCAATTTGCGTGTCTGACCTGGTCTAACTTTTGGTGTATATAAATATACCACACTGCCTACTCTGATCTGTTTATCCACAGCTCTGGTGGAGCGATAACTTTCTTGGTTTTCTGCTGCCTCTTGAAGATGTTGTTCAACAATATCGTACGTGCGTTGCATTCTTGCTACCATTTGTTCGGAGTAATGTTCTAAAGAAGCATAAGTCGGCTGGTCTTGAGATGTCCAAATATGTTGAGGTAGGACCAAATCTCTGCCATATAACAAATAATTAGGCGTTTCCTGTGTAAATGAGTGAACAGCAGAGTGATAGGCTGCCACGGCTAGCGGTATGCACAGATGCCAATCTGACTGTGTGGTATTGACCACGTGCGACAGAATTGTTGCCAGTGTTTTGTTCAGACGTTCTACTTTGCCGTTGCATTGCGGATGATATGGAGTTGTCTCGAGCTTCTTAATCCCAAGGCGTTTGTAAATACTTTCCATTAGTTGACTGCAAAAATTACTACCCCGATCTGTTAACAGTACTTGTGGAATTCCTTGTCTTGCCACAACAGAGTTAATAAATGCAGTTGCCACTTCTTCAGCTTTTTGTGTCTTCAAGGGTACCACTTCAGCATATCTTGTGAAGCAATCCACGACTACTAGAAGATATTTGTCCCCATCTAGACTCGTGGGTAATGGCCCAAGTATGTCCATGCTAACCCTGTACCAAGGTGTTATTTCAGCCGGAACCCGCATAAGGCTTGCCTTCGCTTTAGGATTATATCCTCTTCTCTCCAAACATGAGGCACAGGTGTCCACATAACCTTTAATGTCAGTAAACATATTCAGCCAGAAAAAATCTTTTCTAGCTCTTTGTAATGTCTTATCAAACGCCAGGTGACCACTCTGAGGAAGATCATGACATGCTCTCATGATTTCCAATTTTAATGCATGTGGAACAACTAATTGTTCTAGAGGTCCCTCTCTAGTAGATCTTGCATCAGGAAGAGTATAATGATATAGTATTCCATCGTTCAGATAGTATGAATCTGGAATCTTCACTGATGATTGAGTATTATTCTCTAGTTGTGTGATTAAGAGGTTTAATTTGTCATCTTCTCTCTGTAATGATCTCACCAGATCTTTAGTGGCATTTTTTGGCATCACTAATGCTTCTAGGGTGATTTCAGTTGATAAGGGTGCAACTGTCTTTGTGACATTTCTCCTGTGTGATTTAGGCTCAGACTCCTCTTCCAGCACTGGTCGAGACAAGAAGTCTGCATTTGAGTGTAGACGACCTGGACGGTACTCCACTGAAAAATCGTACCCTTGCAGCATCAAGTTCCATCTAGTTAATCTAGGATTAGGGTTCTTCAACTGAAGTAAATACTTCAATGTGGCGTTGTCTGATATTATGACAAACTTTCTGCCATATAAGTAAGGTCTGAACTGCGAGATTGAATACACAACAGCTAGACTCTCCTTTTCCACAGTGCTATATGATTTCTCAGCCTGCTTCAGCAATCTACTTGCATATGCGATCGGCTGCCTGGAGCCATCCTTTGTAATCTGCTCCAATACACTTCCAATTGCAAAATCACTCGCGTCAGAACTCAAATAGAACATCTGAGAAAAGTCTGGATAGATCAGCAACGGTTCCGATATCAATGCTGTTTTTAACTTTTCAAACGCTGCCTGCGTCGCTTCATTCCAGACAAAAGGAGTATCCTTCTTCGTAAGATTAGTTAATGGACGAGATATTTCTGCATAATCCTTAATAAACTTTCTGTAAAACCCAGTCATCCCTAAAAATCTTCTCACTTGCTTAACGGTTCTGGGTGCCAAGCACTTTTTGATGGCCGCCACGTTCTCCACGTCTGGAAGAACTCCATCTGAATTGACCCTATGACCCAAATAAGATATTTCCTGCTTTAGAAATTCACATTTTGATGGCTTGAGTTTAAGGTCGTATTGTCTCAAGCGTTGAAAGACCATTTCCAATCTTTCCATGTGAGTTTTGAGGTCGGGGCTTGAGATAATTATGTCGTCCAGGTAACAAAAGATGGATTGTCTTTTCAATCCTCCAAGGACAATAGACATGGCTCTCATGAACAATGCCGGACTATTCTTTAAACCAAATGGGAGACGTCGAAATTCGTACAAAGCTTGGCCAGTAGTGAAAGCTGTTTTGTGTCGGTCCGCAGGGTGGACTGGAATCTGCCAAAAGCCCGCCTGTAGATCCAAAGTGGAATAATATCGAGCTTTCTGAAGGATGTCCAAGATCTCATGAATTTGAGGGATAGGGAAACAATCTGCCACCGTGTGGGCGTTCAATTTACGGTAGTCAACACAAAAACGTAAATTGCCATCCTTTTTCTTGACCATCACAATGGGCGCTGAGTAAGGCGAGAAGCTAGGTGTGATTATATTAGCGTCCAAAAGTTCGTTGACTTGATCTTCTACCTGAGATCTTAGGGCGTAGGGAGTGCGATAAGCAGATTGCTTAATTGGAACACTAGAATCTAATTTTATTCTATGTTGCACTACATTGGATCGACCCAACTGGCTAGGTGACTTGGCGAACACATCGTTATATTTATGTAACAGTTTAACCAGTTCTCGATGTTCAGTAACAGTCAAATGTTCTAGCTCGAAATCTTCGATTGTCACCGGAGGTGATCTTTCAGCCCTTCTTTGTTCACCTGCAAAATTAACTTTGCGCATATTAATAGGCTCAATTTTTGCTAATGCCATTCCCGCTGCGAGATGTAACGGCTCAGAGGACGTGTTGGCTACTGAAATAGCCACCTTCCTGTCTTTGGACAACTTGTCTAAAGAATTCCCAACTGCTAATTCACTGCTAATGAGATTATAATTGGGTTCAGCAAGAACCAACTGTCCTGGATGGTATGTGTTTGCACACTGAACTGTCAAAACCGTTTCTGTGTTGGGTGGAATAATGTGTTTGGAGGTCAGTTTCCCGACACAGGGCTTTTGGTTGCCCATAATCCGTTCTCTCACTCCCATTTCTCTTATGCAAATCCCAAGTGGTACTGACTTGAAAATTCTTTTCCCTGCGTCTAGTACAAACGAGAATTTCCGTAAAACATCAGAGCCTAAGATAAGTTCGTATCGCGGACTTAATCTATCAAGAGCTACAAAAGCATCTACTTTAAAAGATTTCCCATCCAGAGTTAACTCTACAGTAATCTTTGTATTGAGAGGCACAATATTCCCAGCAATCCCACAAACAGTAATATCGGGAGGCCTCTGTCTTAAATATCTATTATGTTTGATTTTGTCAAACATTCCTGCACTAAGAAGGGTAACTGACGTTCCACTATCTATGAGAAACCTTGTTTTTATGCCCTGTATAAAACCTTCCACCAGGGGTAAATCTGTGTCATTATCTGCTGTATATACCCCGTGTTCTGCCCTATTCCTTCTCATACCCATTTGGAAAAAATTTTGTTGTCAACTTGACCTATCCCTACTCTGCCAACGCGAAGAGATCCCCAAATGATTTATTTGTCTCAGGTTCGTTCCCCTAGGTTGTCTATATTCCGTATATCTACCCTGGAATGCTTCCCTATATCCTGTGTTAAAATTATTTGCATTTATTCTAGCTGGAACACAGTTATTATTTCTACTATAAAAATACCTCCCAACTTTTGGTGAGGGAGTGTACACGTTTCTCCCCGCTATTCTCTGCCGATAAAAGTTGCCTCTCCTCGGCATAAAAGTGCGTCGTCTGCCTGCCAAATAATCGCTAACGTCGCTGCTTTCCAGTCCCTGAAACGACGCTTGCTCCCTGTGGTGACCTAGGTCATGTGATACTCTCTGACCGTAGCTGTCTCCCTGCCTGCTATAGCGTTCTCCCTGCGAAGCGCTCCCTCGTATTGGCCTCCCAGCTGTGTGTCCACTAACTTCAAGCGGTCGCGAGTAGGAAGAGCAAGGTTCGCGTTGATCGCGTCTTATTTCTTTTAGTTGTCGATCTATTCCCATTGCGTAATTTTGAAATTTGCTATCAAGGGAAGACAAGTGCCTTTCTAAAGCATCAAAATTAACATCATTAGTTGACAAACGATCAAAAGACTGTTGTAAAGAAGAGATTTTCTCCTCCATGGGGGTCTCATTCTGTTTACATTGTTTATGAGTGGCATCTGCCAAATTAATAGTAACATGTTGCCTTGCATGTGTTAACTTCTCATTTTCCTCCTCTCTTATCGCCACTTCCAGAGCTTGTTGAAAAGTAGTTGGATTCTGGCTCAAAACTAATCTTTTCAATTTGATGCTTAACCCGTTTATGAACTGGGCCAGTAAAGTTTGGTCTCTTAATACTGCCACTTCTTGTGTTTCATTCCGACTTTTGAATGCAGCCCTGCATAAATTTCTTAAACGTGTTCCAAATTGTATTACAGCCTCGCCTGCCTCCTGTTTAGCGGTGCTAAACAATTGTAATTGAGAAATTAAAGGTATTGGTCGCTCAAAGCGTTTAACGAAGGCTTCTTTAAAGCGTTCATAATTTTTCTCCGCTCTTAACTCGAGCGAATGTGAGAAAAATTCGGCCGCTGGCCCTTTAAGTCTAGACCGAATTACTGCTAATTTCTCGCGATCCGACCAATTTGCAATTTCGGATATCTCTTCTACAGATTCAAAAAACAAGGATACAGGGGGTCCTTCATCATCTTTACCTAGATAGATCGGTATTAGGTTTAGGTAACCCGCGATCGAGGCTGGTTGAACCCTTACTTGTTCTTGAGGTGGCTCTGGTTGCGTTGGGAATAATGTTTCAGATATAGCTAAACTTGCCCCATCTATATTCTGGCTCTCCATGTTCAGTTAATATTTTAATTTTACTGTTATTTGTACAAACAATAACCTTGACTTTTCGGTATAATTCTTCCCACTGAAAAAAAGAGCACCTGTAATATTTCACATATATCAAAACAAATATTTTTAAGCTACACTAATATCATCAACACAATAGAGCCTTACCTTTTTGAAGTTCTCATCCATATATATATTAAATACATATATTAATACTCACATTAAAAGACAGTAAAAGACATAGTATAAAATGCTTATGCTAGCAATAAGCAGCAACTTAAATTTTACCTATTTTCTATCTTTTGGTTAGTCTTCTCTAGACTGGTTTATGAAACAGTTGCTACTTCTTGCTGTGCGTACTTAAATAATGTTAATAATGACATCAACAATATAGTGTTATTGAACGTAGGAAATGTGAAAATAATATAGTATTTTATTCTGCCAACATTCCAATGATACCAGCAATCATTGTTTAATTTCTATAAATCTCATCTTATTTCATCCTGGTCACGGCACCATTTTGTAAGGCGTCACCATCATCTTGTGGATGACCCTGTTCTCTTTGGTTACGTGGCACGTCTTGATTGGGTTGGTTCTCTTGCTGATTCAAGGCGCCATCTTGTTTCCTCTCTTTTCTGTGGGGCGACGCCCTTTTTCCGTCTAGTCACTCAACTCACTATCTTTTAGGACAAAATCCCCGCCCTCGGTCTCCAGAAGTTATATAGCCCCTGTGACTGCAGCAAAGGATTAGCGCTGTGTTAAAGGATCGGACAATCGCAATGCGTTGACCCGATCCCCCGCAATAACTTATTTTAGTTGGTTCTTACCTGTGCTGGTGTGATTGGAAATGGGCAGAGAGGATGAGACTTAGTAAAACACATAACAATATTTATTAACACAAAACAAAACTAAATATACAACACTTGCACTCTACTTAAGTGATCAGTTTAAATAGTGGCATCCAGGCATTAGTTACATTTCATAATGTCAATGTGTGAATCAGGTATTAACACATTCGCTGCCGATCACGCACCAGCGCGTGATGTTGCAGCAGTATTGAAGAGCCGATCACGTGCTGGCGCGGGATGTGGCATCATTACCCAGTAGCCAATCACGCGCGGGCGTGGGATTCACTAGACTTTTGTATGAAGTTGTCAACTTCAGTTGGCATTGTGTTTCTGCTGTTTATATTTGTTTTGGCGTCAAGTAAAGGGTTTAAACTATATGTAGTTGTATGTGGTGTTGAATATTTTGTTACGTGACGTGAGGAAAAGCCTTGTAATATGAGTTGTGCAGATGACAGTTTAGCAGGCCAGTCGGGCCCGAAAAGAAGGAAAGTGCACTATAAAAAATCCCTTACAGATGAAGAAATTGCAGAAATATTGGAGGATTTATCTGACGTATATTCCAGTGACGTCAGTTACGACGATGATGAAGATTTTATCCCTCCAAAGGACGCTTCGGATTCGGAAAGTGTAGATGAAGAAGGTATTGTGGAAGAGGCTACACTTTCACTGCAGGATCCCTGTAAGTTGGAAAACGTCGTGTGGGAAAATGACGTAACATCGATGAAACAGTTTCGTTTCACAAAATCCGAGTCTTTGCTGCAACCCGTGCCAGGTGAGAATCCAATAGGTTACTTTCGTCATTTATTAACCGACAATATCTTGAATGAAATAATTACACAAACAAATGTTTATGCTCATGAAATACTTCTTCCCAGAGAAAATAAAGAACATTCTCGAATAAATGCATGGAAGGACACCACTAGAGATGAAATGCTGGTATTTTTAGGATTAATTTTACATATGGGAACCATTCGACTGAACCGCATACAAGATTATTGGAAAACAGATAAGCTGTTCGGATTACATGTATTCGCAGACAACATGAGCAGGAATCGTTTATTATTATTACTGCGGGCCTTGCATTTTGCAAAAAATCCAGAAAAGAAAGAGGTATGTCCACGGGATCGCCTATATAAAATTCGGAAAATGGTGAATCTGTTCAATGAACGAATGTCGGAAATATATTATCCAGGACGTGAGATTAGCTTAGATGAGTCTATGATATTGTGGCGTGGAAGGCTTGTTTTTCGACAGTACATTCAAAACAAACGGTATAAGTACGGCATCAAGTTGTATATGATCACAACGCCTACTGGCATGGTTATCAAATTTCAAGTGTATACCGGTATGTTGGATGATTCTGGTGGAAAAGGACATGCACAAAAAGTCGTCATGAACTTACTTGATGGGATGTTAGATGTCGGGCATAGCATATTTATGGACAATTATTACAATAGCTATGAACTCGCTAAGTGTCTCGCTGACAGACAAACACATTGTACTGGGACAATCAGAAGTAATAGGAAAACATTTCCGAAAGAGGTTCGAGAAAAAAAACTGAAGAAAGGAGAAACTTTATCAAGGTGTGCCCGTGGTGTAATGATTGCTAAGTGGAAGGATAGAAGAGATGTCAGTTACATATCTACAGAATACCAAAATGATATGGTGGAAATGCAGAACAAACGAGGCGAACTGAAATCAAAACCATTGCCTATAATTGAGTATAATAGGTTTATGTCAGGCATTGACAAGCAAGATCAAATGCTTGCCTATTATCCTTGCGAAAGGAAAACCATTAGGTGGCCTACAAAAATATTTATGCATATTTTGCAACTAATAATGATAAATGCACACCATATCTATAATAAATATTCACATAACAAGGTGCAACTTTATGACTTCCGTTTATCAGTGATCAGATCTTTATTAAAACAGCCATCTGATCTCCCTCATACTGTGCATCATGTACCTGAACTGGAACATGTGCTCAAACCATGGGAAGAAAGAAAAGGTGGAAAGATATTGAGGAAGCAATGCAAACGTTGCTATTCCGAAGGGAAACGTAAGGATACAATCTATATCTGCAGTGTTTGTGAAGGATCACCCGGCTATTGCTTAGATTGTGCGAAAATTATACATAAGTAACATTCTGACACACAGTATTTATAATCTGTATTGGTTCGGTATGAAATAAAACGTATTTCTTAATGTTACCATGTTTTTTGTTTTATTATTTACAAATTATATTATTATGTTTTTATGTCACGCGCCAGCGCGTGATGTGGCATTTAAAGCCAAATTTGACCTCCAGTGCCTATCACGCGCTGGCGCGTGAATCTCAAAATCTTTTGGAAACTGCTTATACGACACTTAAATATTGAAATGGTATACCGAACAATCCCTTATTACCAATTTTCAAGCTTTTTGGTTATGGAAACACAGTCGGCTTCTGGCGACAGTCTCCGCCTTCTGTGCCGCGCTATTGACGATAGCATGCTGACTGATGACCGGCAGCGAACGTGTTAAGCTAGTACATTCTTCTCTTCATAGAAATTCTGTAATTTGTCTTGCAACATTAACTCTTCACAATTCTTACCTTTTGTAGTGTACTAGATTATTCTAGGTTAACCGTCCAGAATGCTTATAGACCTTTTTGATACTCCTCATATTCTGAGGCTAAACGCGAGTGGGTGTGTTTAATTCTCCTGGCTGCTAGTTATCTCTCAGTGCATCCTTCATCATCATTCGGAGCTTAGCGCTTGATCACGCTCGATTATGTTGCACTTTTCTTATGGACATCAGGATGGGGATTTTTCGTGTCTATGGGAGCATTCTAGTCGTTTAACCTACAGCGTATTAACATGTAATTCATTTGTGGTTAGGAAAGAAGCATTGAACAGGTTATCATTTTAGTTTCGGTTTCGGATTGTTACATTCGCACGAATAATATAATTGCTTACCAGTTAATTCGCTCGCTCCTAGAATTCAGTGATACGGCGTCCTTCTCTTCAGCGAAATCTGGGCGGGGTCCTCTACTGGTTTTTGGGCGACTTTTCTGGTGGCCACTCTGCTCCTTCTCAGCCTTTGTCTCTCGCTGCCCTGGCGATCTTTCGACTAGATGTTCGTCTGCGAAGAGCCAACTCTCCTCTCCTCGGTGTCCTCTCTCTGTCTCCGTCCGAGTCTGTCTCCTTCTCTGTCGTAACCGCCATCGTCCGTCCTCCTCTCTTGTCTGACTCAGCCCTCCTGTATATATCTCGGACTTGGGCGCTACTTTCCCTCTTTAACTTTTTTCTTCGTTGATTACTCAACAACGAGGAATTCTTCGCTCCCTCCCAATGACAGTGGGGAAAGTCGTAAATATGACAGATTCCTGTTCTTTTAGTTGTCCAAGTCTGCGTCACAGGCAGGTGTGAGCCTGGTTTCGCTATCAACCTAAACCTTGCTTTTTGTTTATTATCGTTAGCGCAGGGCCGAAGTTCTCGCTGACTCTTTCTACCCCCGTTACGATCCCCTGTTCAGAGCGAAAGTAAGTTTGTGTTAGTCATGGGCTCTTGCCTTCTCATTGGCTCACTCGCATCTTCTCTTCAATACTTTCGGTTTGGCTTTCCCTAGCTTGAATATTACGAATTCTAATTGAAACTGTTTTTTCGAAGATTTCGCCCTCATACCCTAAATATCGGTTTTATTTATTGAACAAAGAATTAGATTTATCCGATCGTCGTGAGCTGAGAATTTATCAGTCTCACAGTATTAAGGGTAAGTTGCTACAATGGATAAAAGGATGGTTAAGTGGGAGAAGACAGAGGGTGGTAATCAATGGGTGCTCTTCTTGGACTAATGTTATTAGTGGAGTCCCACAGGGTTCGGTGTTGGGTCCACTGTTGTTTTGAATATTTATCAATGATATTGATGAAGGTATATCGGGCTTAGTGTCGAAGTTTGCAGATAATACAAAGGTTGGCAGGGTTGTTAATGACAGTAATGGCAGTGTGCTACTGCAACAGGATCTAGATAATTTGGGCAGATGGGCTAAGAAGTGGCAACTGAAGTTTAACCTTGACAAATGCAAAGTACTGCATATGGGTAGAAGTAACCCCAGAGAAACGTACCAACTGTGTGGTACTATACTTATGGTGGTAGAAAATGAAAAAGACCTGGGAGTAATTGTGCAGGCAGATATATGAAGTTTTCTGAGCAATGCAGACAGGCTGCCAGGGCAGGTCATGGGGTTTTGTCAATGATATATAGGAATTTTGCTAACAGGGAAAAGGTGATTATCCCTCTGTATAAGGCAATGGTCAGGCCACGCCTTGAGTACTGCGTACAGGTCTGGAGGCCTCATTTAATTTAATAAGGATGTAGATTTACTTGAGCGTGTACAAAGAAGGGCAACAAGATTGGTGAGGGGAATGAAGGGATCCTCTTATCAAGAGAGGCTTAAGCTCTGCGAATTGCAGTGGCTGGAGACTAGGCACCTGCACTGTGATCTGATTGAGGTGTATAAGGCCTTGAATGGGTTCAGCACGCTGAATTCTGATGGGATCCTTCCACTTGTTCAGATTACGAACCTAAGGGGGCATAAATTCAAATTAAGAAAAGACAGATGTAGATTAGATCTGCAGAAATTTGCCTTTAGCCAGCGGGTGGTTAATTGCTGGAACAAACTTCGATCTGTCGTTGTGGAAGTTGATAGGTTGAATAAATTTAAGGAGGAACTGGACAGGCATTTGGAGGGAATGGTGTGATTTTTTTTTTTTTTTTGGCTGATGCTGCATACGCTCTTACATTTGCTTTCTTGTATCACATGCCACTACTACTACTACTACTACTACTATACTTGCTTATACACCAATGCTAGGAGTTTGGTAAATAAATTTGATGAATTTGAGGTATTGTTCAAAACATCAAAGGCAGATATTGTTGGGATATCAGAGATGTGGTGTCACACAGATATAAGGAATGCAGAACTGGAATTTGGGTAGTACAATGTGTACAGGAAGGATAGACAGGATATGAAGGGAGGAGGGGTTATGCTATTAGTTAAGAAACACATAAAATCCAAGGAAATGAAGCCAGTTGACATCACTGGACAGTGCAGTATCGAGTCAGTTTGGTGTGACATAAGCATTGAGAGATCAAAATTGAGAGTAGGAGTGTGTTATAGGCTTAATGATTTTGATGAGTATAATAAGAAACTGTACATGGAAAGAGAGTGGGCCAGTAAATCAGTGTGTCTTATAATGGGGGATTTTAATTTCCGAGATATTGACTGGAATTTGTGGGTTAGTCACTCATACACTAGCAAGGCTTTTGTGGATTTATTGGATGATTGTTTCCTACATCAGCATGTTCCAGAGGCAACTAGAGGGAGTAATACTATTGATCTGATTATCAGTAGTGATTCTTCATGCATTAAGAATCTGCAGATAAATGAACCACTAGGTGGCAGTGATCACAGTGTGCTGAAGTGGGATTTACTCAAAGAGGTAACTACCATCAGGGGTAAAGGGAGGGGTTTTAGCTTTCATAAAGGCGATTACGGTGGTCTGAGACAGTATTTAAATTCTATACAGTGGGACGAACTGATGATGTTACCAACAGCAAATTCAAAATGGGAAGCATTCAAAGAATTTATCTTGGAAGCTACCAGGCTTTACATACCAACTAAGAAATATTGTTCAAGGTTTAGGCCTAAATGGATGTCAGATGAACTGATGAGACATGGCAGAGAATAAAAATGCATGGGATACATATAAATTAATGGGTGACATGGAAGCCTATGATAGATATAAGCTGCTCTGTAACCAAATCACAAAGGAGATTAGGCAGGCAAAGGCAGATTATGAGAAATCTTTGGCAAAGGATGAAAAGAAAAACAGCAAAAAGTTCTTTACCTATGTAAACTCTAGAAGGAAAGGGATGAACCAGATGGTCCACTTTATATTGATGGTTCAACTGTTGATGATTCTGCTCAGGTGGCTAACAAAAATAAATGAGTATTTTGCATCTATATTCACACATGAAGAGTTATTCAGGGAGGGGAATGCCAGAGGTGAATTAAACTCTGGCAGTGAGCTAGATGATTTTGTAATAACTGAGAGGAAAGTGGAGAAGAAATTGTTGAAGATAAACATAAAAAAGGCTCCCGGGGTGGATGGGATATATCTAGTTATTTTAAAGGAGGCAGCAAAGGGAGTAAGCAAACCCTTAGCCATAATTATGAGAGCTTCTTTGGACTCAGGGGAGGTACCCATGGACTGGAGATGTGCAAATGTGACCCCAATTCACAAAGGAGGATCAGAGGGTGACACAAATAATTATAGACCTTTTAGTTTAACTTCTGTTCCAGGAAAATTAATGGAAGCACTGGTTAAAGAAGCACTGCAGGATCATCTAGACAAGACTTCAGTTATAGCTCAGACACAGCATGGTTTTGTTAAGGGAAAGTCTTGCCTGGCCAATTTGATTGGATACTATGATGTTGTCACAAAGGAACTGGATGCAGAGAATAACTTTGATATCATATATTTGGATCTTAGAAAGGCTTTTGATACTGTTGTACATGGAAGACTGCTGAACAAATTGGAGCAGTGTGGTATTGGAGGCAAATTGCTGTATGGATAAAGGGATGGTTGAGTGGGAGAACACAGTGAATATTAATCAATGGACACTGCTCATCATGGACTAATGTTATTAGTGGAGTCCCTTAGGGTTCAGTGTTGGGTCCATTGTTGTTTTCTGTATTTATAAATGATATTGATGATGGTATATAAAGCTTAATGTCCAAGTTTGCAGATGATATGAAGGTTGGCAGGGTTGTTAAGGACACTGATGACAGTATGCTGCTGCAACAGGATCTAGAAAAGTTGAGCAGATGGGCTGAGAGGTGGCAAATGACATTGATAAATGTAAAGTACTACATATGGGAAGCAGTAACCCCAGAGTAACGTAACGTATCAACTCTGTAATACTACACTGACAGTGGTAGAGAACAAAAAGGACCTGGGGGTAATTGTGTAGGCCGATATGAAGTGTTCTGAGCAGTGCAGATGGTCTGCAAGAGTAGCTCATGGTGTCTTATCAATGATATACAGGAATTTTTCTAGCAGGGATAAGGAGGTGATTATCCCCTTGTATAAGGCAATGGTCAGGCCACACCTTGAATACTTTATACGGGTCTGGAGGCCTCATTTTAAGAAGGATGTAGAGATGTTGGAATGAGTGCGGAAGAAGGGCAACAAGATTACTGAATGGAACCAATGGGTTGCTCTTAAGAAGAAAGGCTTAAGATTTGCAAATTATGGTGTCTGGAGACTAGGCACCTGCAAGGTGATCTAATTGAGGTGTATAAGGCCTTGAATGGTTTGAGTAAGCTAAATGCTGATGGGATTCTTTCTCTTGCTCAGATTATTCACCTGAGGGGACATAATTTCAAATTGAGGAAAGACAATTGTAGAATAGATGTGCAGAAATTTGCCTTTAGCCAGCGGGTGGTTGATAGTTGGAATAAACTTCCATCTGTATTAGCAGAGGTGAAACTTAAATAAGTTCAAGGCAGAACTAGAAAAGCATTTGGAGTGAATGGATGGGTGAAATGGGTTTATTTATTTATTTTTTTTTTTGGCTGATGCTGCATAAGCTTGCTTTCTTGCATCATGTGCCTCTACTAATGCTAATTATTAATATACTGTCAATTCAAAGAGGGAAATTCTGTGTTTATAACAAGGGAAAAATAAATATGAAACTTTTTAGTCTAATAAGTGCTTTAGGCTGTAGCAATAATTCAGTTTTTCTTGTATGTGTTCTATAGGTACATCTGATTTAATTTTAACTATTGTTGATGTAACTTGTCACATGCTATTATATACTTGTTCTTCAGAGTTTTGTAAACAAGTTTAGGGGATTGGAGTGAATGCATAGGAAAGTATCAATTCAGTATAACTTGACTTGCCTTTTTTGTTTTCACTTTTGCAGGTCAGTAGCCAATGTTAGTTGTAATTGTAAACATATAATATTTTTTGTAGTACATATTTGGAAAAGCAATATACTTGATAAAATCCTGTCTTGCCTATACATTTTTTTTTTTTTTTTGTTTCCTGAGCATTTATATATTTTTTAATCTATAATTTGGATTTAAAAATGACAAATTTATTTTAAATCCGAAGTATACGTTTAAAAATGTATAAATGCAAAAGAAACAAAAAAAAAACCAAATTGTGCTAAGGTTAAGAAAGTCAACACGAGAAACACAGGAAACTTACCAAACTCGTTTCCTGCTACCGCAGTTTCTCCCTGCATTCTTGGTAAACAGATGGTGCATGTTATCCGTAGTGGCAGTAGAAGTCGATAACGATGTATTGATTAGTTTTTTCTCATTATTAAAAGCAGATTATTGGAGTTCATGAGTCGGCTGAAATTTACTTACTGGTACACTCTTCAGACTGCCTCAGTCTTAGATCATTTATCCCCCTTCCCAGTGTTTTAAAATAGGAAACAACTTCTTCTTCTGCCACTACTGATAACACGCATATCTGTAGAATAGTATTCTTATTTTAAGACAGTGGGAATAAATACCCTAAGAGGTGGCAGCCTGGAGGGTGTACCCATAAGTAAATTTCAGCCGCAAAGGCATTACACTCGTGAACTCCAATAGTCTACTTTTAACTGGTCCTTGAGGTTGTCACAGACATTCTCTCAGATATGCCAGACAAGCTGCACTTGCTACATGGGAGTCTAAAACGCTGATGGAACTGATATTCGGGTGACACTCAAGTCAAGTGGACCCAATTTCGGCAAAGTCCGGACAGTCTGTGACAGCCAATCCTCTGCTTGCACCTTCACGATGGTGGGACTATTAGTAATCTGGGTATAACCTCCATGCACAAGTACATGGTGGGTGACCACCCAGGTGTGAACCAATGTAAGCAGGGGTTGAGGTGTGGCGCCCACACCACATGGAGGAATGCTGCCTCTCTCTGTTACCAGGCAGTACTAGGTTGTAGATGACTCTCATCAACCGGTGCAATACCACCACTTTGCTTATTGGAGGCTTGAAGTAGTGGAACCCATGTTTAGTCTCTAGAGCTAAGTTCCGGTCAACCCTTCGCTATCTCTTCCATCATGCAGTATGATTGATGACTTTTGAGGTTATGATGAACATCGTTGCAAGATCCAATATTCCTTACATTTCGAGGGTACAGCTCTAAAACGGTGTTCGCAGGCCGGCCACTAGTTAGTACACTGGACCGAACCTATTGGTAACTCTCTAGGAGGCTTCCGGATCAGCTAGTGTATAATCTTGCTACCTCTACTCTGCCAGATAGTGACTGCAGGGAGTCCGAGTAGTGTGTATGTGGGGAGCATTGTCGAAGCCACATTATTTCAAGGATCTGGTATATTCTTACCATGTGTACACCATATCCAAAAATTTCATTACTTCATACAGCATGTCCCACCCACTTTTTCTTACTATTGAATACACCATGAATTGTCAAACTAATAGAGCAAGCTTATCTGCGAAAAGATCTAAACCTCCCAAGCACTTCCTAATTCATTTCCACTTGCAGTCTGTCAAACCTCATGTACTTTTTCTGACAGAATCTCAGTTATCGGTTGATTCAACTACTACTCTTCTCAGATGCCCAAATTATTCGATGTATGATTCCTTTTGCCTCAAAGGTGGTATTGTGCATATGTCTGTTCTGATATTCCCTGTTAGAGACTTGGCAATTTGGAATCTACTCTCTTTGATCTTCTCTGGCTTAAAATCTCTCTTCCTCATTGTGTAAAATTCATCTGTTGTCTCTACCATTCTCCCAACTCCACTAATCACTTGGAGCTTTATGTCTTCCTCTCTTTGAAACTTGACTTGCTCCAGTCCAACTTTCCTAACAGTGAGGTAATTTTCCTTGGTGATTTTAATGTTCACAACTCCAGCTGGCTTCCGTTTTCTAGTCACACCGATCCAGTTGGTCGAGATGCTAGGGTTTTTGCAATTACTAATGACCTTGCATAGATTGTTCATTTACCTACAAGAATACCGGACAATTCTAATCATACAGCCAACAGGCTTGATCTTTTTCTCACAAACAACCCTTCTAAGTACACGGTCGAAGTGAGAGGTCCTTTAGGCACTTCAGATCACAACTTGGTGATTGTCTCTTCTCCAATGGAACCTTTATCTCATGGCTATTCCCAACCTCGTGTTCTTTGGCATTACAAGAATGCAAAATGGGATGACCTGCAGGATTTCTTTTCTTCTTTTCCTTGGTCGAATTGCTGTTTCAAAACTTCTGATGTCAATTTTGCTCAGATCGTGTCAGTCAAATTATTCTTGCAGGAATGGAATCCTTTCTCCCACACTCCACTTTAAAATTTCGTCCTTTATCTAAACCTTGGTTTTCCAATAAATGTGCTAAGGCTGTTCAAGAGAAGAATGTTGCATATCGTAATTGACTTGTTTCTAATTGTTCAGTTTCATTTTCTGCCTACACCAAAGCTTGCAACAATTGTAAAGCTGTTATTAATCAGTCCAAACTAGAGTTTGAACAGGCCAAGAGTAGAAAACTTGCTTCTTGCCCTAATGGTAGCTGAGCATTCTGGTCCCTTGCCAAAACTATTGGCCACAACTTTTGCCCATCTCTGCTCCCACCTCTGTCTAAACCAGATGGTTCTGTTGTCACTTCAGCCAAGGATAAAGCTGACCTGCTAGCATCCCATTTTTCTTCTAACTCGTGTATTACTAATCTTGGTAAAACACCTTCCACCATTCCCAACATGCTTCATTCAATGCCTCCTGTGTCTTCCGTCAAAAGGATATCAGAAGGATTTTGTCAAATCTTGTTGCTAAGAAAGCTCCAGGTCCCGATGGTATTTCTTCACTTGTTCTCAAAACCTGTGCTCCCGAACTTACTCCTATTCTTTGCCGCCTTTTTTCAGTTTCTTATTCCAAAGGTGTTTTTCCTTCTGCTTGGAAATTTGCTCATATCCAGCCAGTTCCTAAAAAGGGTGACAAATCCCTCCCATCCAATTATCGTCCCATTGCAATTACTTCTACTCTTTCTAAAGTAATGGAAAAATCAACTCTTAAACTACCTAGAAACCTTCCATCTGATCAATGATCACCAGTATGAATTTTGTCAGTGTCGATCCACTGGTGATATTCTGGCTTATGTTACCCATTTATGGACTAATTCAATGGAAAGGTTCAGCGAAACACAAGTAGTTGCTCTTGACATCTCAAAGGCTTTCGATCATGTTTGGCATAAAGGTCTTCTAAGCATGCTTCCATCTTATGGTTTGCCAACTGTTTTTAGTAATTGGTTATTCAGTTTTCTCTCTGATCGCTCACTGAGGGTGATGGTAGATGGCTCTCTGTCTTCTAACTTCTCCACTAATGCCGGTGTCCCCCAAGGTTCACTTCTTTCTCCCACTCTTTTCCTCTTGTATATTAATGATCTTCTTCCATTGACTGGAAATCCTATCCATAGTTTTGCCGATGATAGCACATTGCATTCCACTTTCCATTTTGAGAAACCTTGTCCTGCTGAATCAGCTTCAACTTCTCGAAAATCTACTACCAGTTCCTTAAATGCCAATCTTCAGGTAATTCTCCAGTGGGGCAAAGACAACTTAGTTGATTTCAACCCTTCTAAAACTCAGTCTTGTCTTATGTCTCACAAAAAGGATTCTTCTGCTCCTATGCTTATCTTTAGTGACACTCAGATTTCTAGGCAAAATGATATATCTCTTTTGGGGATTACCCTGACTTCTAATATCTCTCTCTCTTGGCATAAGCACATTACAAATATTGCTTCCTCTGCATCTAAAAACTTGGTTTTCTCTTTCGCTCTCGGCATTACTTTTCTTTCAAACGGCTGCTCACTCTATATAAATCGCAAATCCGCACTGCCATGAAATATTGTTCCCACATCTGGGGGTGGCGCCCCCAAAATCTTGCTGAGGCTTCTTGATTCCATTTAGAAAAGGGCAGTTAGGTTAATTAATGATTCATCTCTAACAGAGTCTCTCCACTCGCTGTCTCATAGACATAATGTTTCTGCTGCATGCCTCTTCTACAGATACTTCCATGGGTACTGTTCTTCTGAATTGGCGTCTATAATTCCTGCTCCCTCTCTCTTTCAAAACAGTCCGAACACGTGCTGTACTAGCCAACATCCATTACTGTCCAACTTCAAACTCACAGAACCAACTTTTCATCTTCCTCATTTATTCATTCAACTGCCGTTTTATGGAACAACCTTCCTTCATACATATTTCCTGAAAATTACAGTCTACAGAAGTTCAAGTCCAATGTCAACAAATATCTTCTTTCGTCTTCTCAACTTCCAACCCAAGCATGGTACTAAGTACTATAGGTCTAATACCTCTCGTGTTTGGAGTTTACATAATAACAAGAAGAAAACTAATCTATACATCATTATCGACTACCAATAACACACAACATCTGTTTACCGAGAATGCAGGGAGAAGCAGCAGTAGCGGGAAGCGAGTTTGTCTGGTAAGTATCCCAAAATTTTCCGTGGTTCTCGAGTTGGATTTCTTTACCTTCGCCATTTTGATTTTGATTTATTTATTTTGTCCTGTTTTTTATCACCTCTCATTCTAACAGACTTTTATGTATTTTAGTGCTATTAACTGTGGTACATTTTAATAGTTTTAAATGTGTGTCAGTTTTACTGCTTTTATTTTTACAAATTATGCAGTTGGCAATAAACATTTCTTAAAAGTTATTCTAGAATAAACAAATGGGAAATATGATTTATTGAATCAGTGTTGGTTTCTAGGCATATTCACACTAGCATAAAATTACTTTGTGAAAAAATACTTTGCCGTATGGTTCTTAATCAGTTTATTTTGTGAGACATAATAATAATTTGTTCATGAAAACAATTGGGACATATTTTTAGAAAATTTACCTTTGCATACTTTTCAAGGAAATATTCAGATTTATGTCCTGCAATTAATCATTATTATATTATATCACAAAATAAGTTTATTTAAAACCATACATTGAAGGGTTTTTCCCTGAAATTCTCAGCTCTTATTTTTAAATTACATTTAGCTATTAGTGGATATATAGCATTTGCACAAATATGAGAAATCTGTGCTTTTCTTAGAAAAAACTTTTCTTTAGAGAATGTTTTCTTAACCCATTACAGGACAAGGACAAAGGCCTGCTCTTTTAATCAATAACTTTTATAAGTATGCAACTTATTAGAAATTTTTATTTTAAAATTATAATGACACTAACAATTCAGAAAAAAAAAAAAAGCACTGAATGGTCACCATCGTTATCTTCATGTAGGAGCTGCTTCAACAGTATACAAGGCTATCAGAAGAAAAAGTTGAGTTGAACAAAAATGGGAATAACCCATTCAGTTATTTATAAATAGGTGATATATGCATGCAGTAATCAAGAAAATAAATCCATACCTGAAGTGGAGAGTATACATGAAACAGCAACAGTAGTGCATGGAGCAATTGAGTGAATAGAGAAACTTCCAGGCTTTACAAGCAAAAAAAAAAAAAAAAAAAAAAAATGGGAGCTTTAGACAAAATTGGCAGCTATAAAACTACAACCATATGCTTATAGGAAACAGAAAGGAATAAATGGTAAAATTTTTGCCAAATTAATTATTTATTTTTATTATTTTTTTTTTTTTTTAATTTGGGATGAGTAGTGTATAAAGCAGTCAGGAACATCTGTCATTACAGTATCAGCTGTCTCTATATGAATGGATATTTTCAGTCAAGATTCTTATATATTTATTTATTTATATTTATTTATTCAGTTGACATAACACAGTACAAAATTGTAAACGATGACAACATATATAGCTATATACATATTCTTTAAATGTGACATATTTTACCAGATAACAAATACCTGGTTTTACTGTGCTTATATATACTATTTAAAGGTAGATGTCAGTAGGTGAGACATAAGAATCACGTAGAATGGCAAAGCCAAGCGAGGCATGAAATTAAACAAAAAAAAAATGGTATTTTTTTATTTCCAACTATTTTTTTATGTGTGTATATATGGAAAGCATTAGGAATGACCAATTTTGTGTTGTTTTCTGTTAGCCAGGTTCACAGCATTTCGTTTCATTTCATTTTTTCTGCTGTAGGAGATGTGACACAGGTGCTCTTTGGCACACTTATTTATGCTTTATTTCTTTGTTAATCTGTCTGGTATTCTGAATAATTGTCTAAAGAGTTATTCTAATTCACAAAGGCCACGGTTAGTACAGTCGATGCTCTTTATAACAACCCTCTTTTTAACACCCTAGTGCATTATAATGACCATGGTAGGTCAAAAAACTAATGCTATTTCACACTCATTGTAACAACCGTAGAAAAGATACCAATATAGAGTCACTGTTTCTAGCATAAAGCACATGCCAAAAGCAAAATGCAATTAAAAATTCTCTTTTTAGTTGTGTTGTATTTATCATGAATTTAACCTCTCCCTTTTTTATTTTTTTTTAACCACTTGCAGTGTCTGTTTTCTTAGTCTTTTATGTTCTAGATATTTCCATTACATCTTCGTGGTTTTGTTTTGACTTGGTTGGTTGGGTGAGTTCTTTTGCTATTTTGTTTGTACATTTTCCTTTTATTCCTCTGTGAGTTGAGTCAGCCATGAACCACATGGCTGCATTATGTGTTCTACCCCTGTATTTATCACCTTTTGGCCTTAACATCATAAATTCCAAATTCATTAATTTTATTAAATTCTTTCTAAATTCACCATTTTTTAATTGTGCTTTGGTTTGACCTGTGTGTGCTTTGCATTAGAAACAGACTATATTGTCATCTTTTCATGTAATTCTGGTGGTTGACTCTCAGTAATGACACCAGGGTTGTGCAATGTACGACAATATACTTATCTGTTTTTATTTGTATGCTTACGTATATTTAAATTCTTTTATACTGTAATTTCTTTTGTTTCTTTACTCTTTTCTATATTTTTTTGCTCCTCTTACTTATGTCTACTCTTTTTTTTTTTTTTTTTTTTTTTTTTCTCTGATATATTTCTTCACTATTACTTATATCACTTATGTTCTTTCTAGTTGTTAGATACTTTCTGTATACCAGTGACTCTTGTCCATAAAATCTCCCTTCCTTTTTCATTTTTGCTTTCTTCTTTATCCTTTTATATAATATATTGTTTTTATATATACTATGTATGTAGTTAGATTAGGTTCGTTAAAACAAACTCCCATCTGCTGTTGTAGAGGTGGGTAGTCTGATTAAATTCAAGGAAGAACTAGACAAACTGTTAGAGGGGATGGCCAGGTGAAATGGGAAGCATCGGCTTTTTTTCTTTTTTTTTTATTCTTTGGCTGATGCTGTATAAGCTTGCTTTCTTGCATCATTTGCCACTGCTGCTATGACTACTAGATCATGAACACAAACAATTGAATCGTTGGTGTTGAAGATCTGTCAAAGACGATCCTAGGTCTACCTAGGGTCGTCTTTGACAGACATGATGCCATCTAAACTTTTTCTAACCATGGGAAAAGTCTTTAAACAATGAATAGCATCTTCCCAGAAGCTGTTTGTAACATTTTGTTGGTTTTTGTGCCCCCTCGACGTGGGCAGCTGTACGTGGTGAGGGGACCTCCCATTGACGCTGCTGGACTTCCAGACTGGTATCACTGCGATCCAACGCCCACAGCCCAGGTTCCAGGCTTACATCAATGGAATCCGGCATGTTTGCCGTGCACTGCGACCCGTGGAAATTCGGAAAGGGGGATCCTGGTGGTTGAGGGGCCCAGCTTCAATACACCACTTTGGCCCCTGCTTCGACAAGATGGGAGGTCCTGGAAGGCCCGGCTAGGATCAATCGGCTAGTAGGCTCGCCTGCGAGGGTCAACCGTGTGAATGCCACGCCCCTACCCTCATGGTCCGAGGGACAGGATTCAGGCTGGCGGCGGTGCGGGTATGGTGTCTGGGTAGCCCTGGCGTTCCACTCCCGAGCGCATTTATTGCATGCCGGGTAGTGGGCGTCCCTTTGGGCTCCATGGTGGGTAGGGAGCCCAGGCACTGAACCACTTAAAAAACTACATGAATCCTGATAAATTAATTTCTTCTGGGGGCCCCAACCCGGTCCCTAACTGAAAATTTTACCGTAGACCAAGAGAACATCACTTCTGCAAAAAGACAGAAAAAGGGGGTTATATCAGGTCCTACACCTCGGTTCCTGATAATTCACTCAACTAGTGAGAAGCCTATAGGAAAAATGTCACCCTTCTTTATCCAGAAGGGTTTGGAAGGGTTGGCAGGCTCTCCCAAGTCTGTCAAATGGCTTCGTTCGGGTGACATACTTGTAGAAACCAGAAGTGACATACACTCAGAACAGCTCCTCCGTGCTACATCTATTGGGGGAATGCCTGTCACTATAACCCCCCACAAGACACTGAACTCATCCCGTGGTGTCATCGCGGAATGGGATCTGATGCATGTAACTGAAGAGGAAATCTGTTCAGAGTTAAAACCACAGGGAGTGACAGCTGTTAAACACATATCCATGCGTAGGGATGGAAAATTAGTTCCCACTAGAAATATCATCTTAACATTCAATTCACCAACTTTTCCTCACGAAATCAAAGCTGGCTATATTAACTGCCCAGTGCGTCTGTATATCCCAAATCCGTTACGGTGCTTCAAGTGCCAGAAATACGGACACTCACAGATGGCTTGTCGGGGAACCCTTGTATGCACTCGGTGTGGCGCAAAGGACCAGGAAACAACATCATGCTCAGCTGCAAAACCAACCTGCATTAACTGCCAAGAAGAACACCCAGCCCACCCGGCCTACTCAAGGGCATGCCAGAGGTGGAAACAAGAAAAAGAAATTCAGCGACTTAAGGCAGAGCTGAACATATCTTATCAAGAGGCAAGGAAAATGGTGAAACCTTTAAATATAAATAAACCAACCTACGCTCAGAAGGTAGCAGGGAGATGTTCCATCAGAACTCAGACCGAAATGACCATACCACCAAAGGAGTCATTCACTCCTATTGCTCGCTACCTGTTGAGTTCAATAAAACCCGCACAAAAGGACCAATCAGCTGCCACTCCAATATCTGTACCTCCTAGTGCCCCACCAATTAGAAAATCAGTTTCTGGAGAAAAGAATAAGAAATCTGACGTACATCCTAGTTCTCAGGAAAAAATGGATGTTGAGGAGAAGGAGGTACAGGAAGAAGCAGTCTTGGAACTCTTTACTGAGGAGGATATGGACACGGGGCAGCGTCCATACTTCCCCAGGAAGGATAAATCTAAGATTGACAAAAATAAGCCCTCAGCACCTCGGAAGCCGCCTGAAGGAACCACCAAGCCAAAATAATGGTTAAATTCCTACAATGGAATTGTCGTAGATTCCGGCAAAATGCAGAAGACATCAAGGCACTCCTGCAAAAGCACAAACCATCTTGCTTTTGCATACAGGAGACTTCCTAAGTCTCCTGTATTTATCAGTGTTTTTATCAGTGCTGTTCAGAGAATAAGTTCTGAATCAAATTGAAATAGATCAATTTTGGAAGGGGGGGAAATCCACTCTTTGAACAACAGATTTTGGATGTTCTACTTGTATTTACTTCAAACAACCTTGCAGTTTGTTTTGTATTGTTGAAGCAAGCAAATTGAAGTACAGTACATAATTATGTGTCAAGCCTTAAATTGTATTGGCAAGCATTCTGACTGTTGAAAAGTTAAAAATTATTTTTAATGCATCTGGCAGTGAAGAAATATCAGAAAGATCACAATTGATGAAAATGATCCTGAACCCTCAGAACTGGACTGATTCCTCAGACATTTTAAAAATCATGAAAATGAATTTAAAACAGAAAAAATGGAAGACATTTTGTTTACTATTATCTGTTGTGGAGGTAGGAAAAGGTCATGTAAAACTTTTAGGTGGGTGGAAGGAGCAGTAGGTCTAGATGATATTTGATCCAAAATGCAGAAAACTAAGGGATAATAGTTTTTCAGTAGTTACATTGTATTTTGCTGAGGTTGTTTTCTGTAAGAAACATTCTGAAAGATTTGGAATTTGAAAGATGCAGATATCTTGAAGAAGAGGAATAAAAGCATTCTTGCAAAATCTTTGGGAAGAACAGTCAGGTTTTAACCCTTCCTTGCATATACACTTATATATAGGTTTTGCAAGGCAATTCAAATATAGTATCTGCTTACGTATGAATTGCCTAGAAATGTTAAGGTAAGTGCTGTCAGATTATCTGAATATCCAAGTAACTGGATAAAATAGTTTCGAAATTTGGAAGAGACGCTCTTACCTGTTAGCTTTAGTTGGGCTTGCATAAGCTGATATTGAATATACTGGATTTCTGATTTAGAAGTTGAAGAATTTTGAATCTGGTGATATGAAAAAGATAGATGTAAAGAATATTATTGCATCAAATAAAAAAGAAAAACAGTGAGGTTTTTTTTTTTCTTTCTTTCATGATTTTTGATAATAATTTTACTCTAAAGTTGAACAGTCAAATCAGAACAACAAATTAATATTTTAAAGCATTTATTTATTTACAAAGCATTCATTTTTACAAAAATTTCAGAATTTGACAAACTCAATGAGGCCCATGTGCATCTAGCAACTTGCATGCAAGATAGTTAAGCCAAACAGGAGATGTGAAGATCACATATTTGCATTAAAAAAAAAAAAAAAAAAAAAAATTAAAGGAAAATCACGAGAACATAAAAACTAGCATTTTGAATTTGAAAAAGCATATGATAAAGTAACTGAATAAGAAATCTACTCTTTCAACTTTTAGAAAAATATGGCATGAAGAGTGATCTTTTAAAGAGAATAAAAAGTTTATATTAAATCTACAAATCTGGGGAAGCATTGAGAAATGATTTAAGATTAAACTTAATTAAATTTAAGATTAAACTTAATTAAATTTAAGATTAAGGTCAATAGGGCTGCACCTTATTACTACTACTTCTTATGATTTTCATGACCACTTAAATAAAAGAATTTAATTTACTGAGAAAATTTCACATAAGAGATTATAAAAATTGGATCAATTATATGTTGAAGATGTGCTCTTAAATGAGTGTTTGAAGTATGAATGACCTGTATGAAGTGTTTTAACTCTAAACTTGCACTTATTTACATTTTGATATATTTTAACCATCAAGTGAGTTCAGTGTCTCTATAAAGTCAAGTTCATAAGTTCAAAAAACATCATTTGAAACAACAGCCTTGTTTATCCAAAAAAAAAAAAAAAAAATTCCCAACCAACTGTAGAGTAAAAATTGGGACCATGAACAGCTGCAAAAAGAAGGAAAAACCAAAAAACCTATGAAATTCCATTAAGTTTCCAAAGCACAGTATTTTTTGACATGTGTGGTGCCATAAAGAATTTTTTACAGCTAAACTTTTCCATTAAAAAAATAATGATGGAGATTGAAAGTGAATATCATACTGAAAGAATGCTAAAACACACACTAATGTAATTCTAATAGATACTTAAATTCATAATTTTTACTGTTTTTTGGCGTCTGAAATACTGGTATTTCCGACACCAAAAACAGTAAAATACATCTACCAGCAAAGAGGACTAAAATAAAAAAAGGAAAAACTTGTTATATCTATACAAAAAACAAATTTTCATGATGTAATTAATTTACCTTCTTTCCAGCCATGAAGATTCACACATGAGGAATTTTGTAAGGAAGGGGAGGACAAAAGTTTACTAAACTTTAACAAGGAGCTAAATGATTTTGTAATAATGGAGAGCAAAGTGAAGGAGAAATTGTTGAAGTTAAACATAAAAAAGGTGCCTGGGGCAGATGGAATCTATCCAGTTATATTGAGGAGGCAGTGAGGGAAGTAAGCAAACCCTTAGCCATAATTATGAGAACATTCAGGGAAGGACCCTATGGACTGGAGATGTGTAAATGTATCCCCAATTCACAAAGGGGGTTCAAAGGGTGACACAAATTGTAGACCTGTTAGTTTAACTTCTGTTCCAGGGAAAATAATGGAGTCACTGGTTAAAGAAATGATGCAGGATCACCTAGACAAGACTGCAGTAATAGTTCAGACACAGCATGGGTTTGTTAAGGGGAAGTCTTGTCTGACCAATTTGATTGGATACTACAATGTGGTCACAAAGGAACTGGATGCAAAAATAATTTTGATATCATATAGTTGGATTTCAGGAAAGCTTATTAATACTGTTGTTGGAAGACTGCTGTATAAACTGGAATGGTATGGCATTCAAGGCAAGTTTCTGCAATGGATAAAGGGATGGTTGAGTGGGAGATGGCAAAGAGTGGTAATAAATGGACCCTGCTCTATGTGGACTAATGTTATTAGTGGAGTTCCCCAGGGTTCAGTGCTGGTCCCATTGTTGTTTTGTGTATTTATCAATGATATCAATGAAGATATATCAGGCTTAATGTCCAAGTTTGCAGATGATACAAAGGTTGGCAGGGTTGTTAATGACAGTAAAGACAGTATGCTACTGCAACAGGATCTAGAAAAGTTAGGCAGATGGGCTGAGAAGTGTCAGCTAAAGTTTAACATTGACAAATGCAAAGTACTGCATATGGATAGCAGTAACCCAGGAGAAACGTACCAACTGTGTGGTACTACACTTGGGAAGTTGGAGAATGAAAAAGACCTGGGGATAATTGTGCAGTCAGATATGAAGTTTTCTGAGCCGTGCAGACGGGCTGCTTAAGCAGGTCATGGAGTTTTGTCAATGATATTTAGGAATTTTGCTAGCAGAGACAAGGAGATGATTATCCCTTTGTATAAAGCAGTGGTCAGGCCACACCTTGAGTACTGCATACAGGTCTGGAGGCCTCATTTTAGGCCCTTCGACATGGGCACCTGTACGTGGTGAGGGGACCTCCCAGTGACGCTGCTGGACTTCCAGACTAGCATCATTGGGATCTAACGTCCATACCTTGGTTCCAGGGTTACATCTTTGGAATCCGGTGTATGCAGCCGTGCGCCACGACCCGTGGATTTCGGAAAGGGGGATCCTGGTGGTTGAGGGGCCCAGCCTTAATACACCACTTTGGCCCCTGCTTCGACAAGACAGGTGGTTCCAGACCGGCCCGACTGCGATCAATCGGCGGGTGGTTCTTACTGCTAGGGTCAACTGCGTTCCAATAAATCTCCCTCCCTTTGGTCCTGGGACAGGATCAAGGCTTATTGGAAACGTGGGTATGGTGCCTCTAAGCTAACTTGGCGTCCCAATCGTGTACGCAGTACCTGCTAGTTCACGAGTGGGTGTCCCCTTGTAGGGCTCCGTGGTGGGTGAGGTACTTAGGGCATCGGAAATTTTTATCTTACTCCTATGAGTAATTTAAATCCTTCTTCTTCTGGGGCCCCAACAAGGCCCCTACCTAATCGAGACGATTACAAAGAAAACACTTCTGCAAAAAGAGCCAGGACTGAGGATACACCACCACCATCAGTGATACCGCTTTTCCTCATTCTCCATTCCACCGGAGAGCAGTCATTTGGAAAGATGTCACCCTTCTTTAGCCAGAAAGGATTAGAAGGGTTGGCAGGTTCACCAAAATCCGTTAAACGACTGCGTTCTGGCAACCTTTTGGTTGAAGCTTCCAGCACAAAACAAGCAGAAAAATTCTTGAACTCTACATCCATAGGGGGAATACCTATCACCGTAACCCCCCAGAAAACTCTGAATGCTTCATGTGGTGTTATATCAGAGTGGGACCTTCTTCATGTTTCTGAAGAAGAGATCTGCTCTGAATTAAAAGACCAAGGAGTGACAGCTGTTAAGAGAATATCGATACGCAAGAATGGGAATCTCGTCCCTACCCGAGTTCTTATCCTCACGTTTAACACCCCACGGCCTCCAAGTTACATCAAGGCAGGCTATCTAAACTGCCCAGTGAGGATTTATATCCCAAACCCACTGCGGTGTTTTAGATGCCAAAAATACGGCCACTCACAAACATCTTGTCATGGTAACCCTGCCTGTGCTCGATGTGGTGTTAAAGACCACGAGAGCAAGGAATGTTCAGCTCCAAAACCGATCTGTGTCAATTGCCATGGAGAACACCCCCGCCTATTCTAGAGCATGTCAGCGGTGGAAGGATGAAAAAGAAATACAAAAACTGAAAACAGAGCTGAATATCTCCTACCCAGAGACCAGAAAACGTATCCAACCAATAAATAGCGGGAAACCTTCATATGCCCAGAAAGTTTCTGCAAAGCGCATTATCGGGACACAAACTGAGATGACTATACCACCAAGAGAGTCATTCACTCCGATTGCACGCTATTTATTGAGTTCACAAAAGCCCACCAAAAAAACACAATTGGCTGCCACTCCTATATCCGTACCTCCTAGTGCTCCACCACTACTAAAACCAAGTGGTAAAGAAAAGCCAAAACATTCAGAAGAGTCACCCGTGACACCAGAAACAATGGATGTAGAGAATAAGGAGGTACCGGATGAATCAGTCTTGGAACTCTTTACGGAGGAAGAAATGGACACAGGACAGCGTCCATTCTTCCCCAAAAAAGATAAATCCAAGACCGATAAAAGTAAGCGCTCAGCACCTCGGAAGCCGCCTGATGGACCCACCAAGCCAAAATAATGGCTAAATTCCTACAATGGAATTGTTGTGGATTCCAGCGAAATACTGATGACATCAAGGCCCTCCTGTAAAAGCACGAGCCAGTTTGCTTTTGCTTGCAGGAGACTTATCTAAAGGCAAATGATGATCCCACCATGCATAACATCACAATCTTTCGTAAGGATAGAATTGTGGTTGGTCCTGCTCGTGGAGGAGTGGCTATCCTTTTGGGTAACCAGATCCCAGTTCAGCCCTTGCTAATTACAACCAGCATAGAGGCTGTTGCAATTCGCCTTACAGTTGGATTTTTATTAATTGTGTGCTCTATTTATTTGCCACCTGGGACTGACATCTCCCAGGAAGACCTTGATGATCTTGTAACGCAGTTGCCTCCTCCTTTCTTACTTCTCAGGGATATGAATGGACATAACACCCTGTGGGGTAGTGCTAACATCAGTGGAAGGGGACGAGTCATAGAGCGTATGCTAAATGACAATGACCTTTCCTTTCTAAACTGGAACAAACACCTTCTTCCACATGCCTACCCGTACCTTTTCTACCATTGATCTCTCTATCTGCTCCCCTTCTCTACTCCCTTCACTCACTTGGGAAGTGCAGGAGAATCCATACGAAAATGATCACTTCCCTGTGATAACCTCGTTACACAGTGGGAGACCGTGTCTTCCTTTCAGGTTACCACGGCTGAAGACTGATCAGGCTGACTGGACTGCCTTCCAACATCAGGCAAATTTTGACCTCAGTACCGTCAGTCAGGAGCCTATCAATGATGCAGTAACGTACATCACAGAAATTATCGTCCAAGCAGCTGCGAATGCTGTTCCAAAAACGTCTTCCTGGTTTCCACCATTTCCCAAACCTTGGTGGAATTCACAATGCACAGCAGCAAAAAAGGCTCAAAACAAAGCATGGGGGATATTTCGCCGATATCCTACCACGACCAACCTTATAGCCTTTAAACGTGCATGAGTCAAAGCACGCTACATCCGCCGTCAGAGTCAAAAGGAATCGTGGATCCGTTTTACTTTATCAATTACTCAGTCCACTAGTACTGAGTTGGTCTGGGATAAAATCCGGAAAATGAAGGAAAAATATACATCCCACCCTTCTTCAATCCTAGATTATAATGGATGTACTATTGCAGATCCAACTGCAATAGCCAATTCTCTTGGGGAAACATTCTCTAAAATCTCTGCAACATCATCGTGCTCCCCAGAGTTCCTGGTCCTGAAATATAAAATCGAAAAACAGGCACTTAATTTTAAGTCTAAGTGCCTTTATCCTTACAACAAGGCATTTACTATACAGGAACTGAAAAGACCCCTCACTCTTTCCAAAGCAAGTGCTATTGGACCAGATGGCATCCATTATGAAATGATTAAGCATCTTTCACCAAAATCTATGGATTATCTGCTCCTTCTATATAACAGAATCTTTATTGAAGGGCAGTTTCCGGATTCCTGGCGCAAGGCAACCGTTCTTGCCTTTGCTAAGCCAGGAAAGGATCCAAAAGTCACTAGAAATTATCGTCCTGTTGCTCTGACTAGCTGTCTGTGCAAAATCCTGGAGAGAATGGTTAATTCTCGTTTAATCTGGTATTTAGAATCAAATGACCTTCTCTCGAACATCCAGTGCGGCTTCCGAAGGAACCGGTCCACTTTGGACCATCTTATTAGACTGGAAACATCCATCCGGGATGCTTTCCTAAAACGCGAACACTTGGTGTCAGTGTTCTTTGACATGGAGAAAGCATATGACCCAACTTGGAGATTTGGCATCTTAAAAGATTTGCATAGCCTTGGTCTTAGAGGGCAACTCCCCATTTTTATTAAAAACTTTTTAGCCAATCGATCTTTCCAAGTTCGTGTGGGATCCTCACTCTCTCGTTCCTTTAGCCAAGAGGAGGGAGTACCACAGGGATCAGTTTTAATTGTCACGCTTTTCACCATCAAAGTAAATTCCATCACAGAACAACTTCCTCCAACTGTAAACAGTGCCCTCTATGTTGATGACTTTAGCATATTTTGTCAGTCATGCAACATGAGGGTTATTGAAAGACAATTGCAAAAAGCCATTGATCGCCTTAATTCCTAGGCACTTGCTAATGGCTTCAGGTTCTCGCCGGAGAAGACCGCTTGCGTACACTTTTGTCGTAAGCATAATCTTCATCCTGAACCTGAATTAAGGCTCGGACAAAATGTTATTCCAGTAGTGGCGGACACAAAATTCTTGGGACTCGTATTTGATAAAAAGTTGACCTTTCTGGATCACATCCGTCAACTCCGCACAAAGTGCACAAGAGGGCTGAATATTCTGCGCTCTCTTTCCTCTACATCTTGGGGTGCGGATCGATGCGCCCTACTACGCATCTACCGCGCACTTGTACGATCCAGGCTAGATTACGGGTCCCTGGTATACAATTCGGCCAGAGACAGTTTACTTTGATGGCTGGATCCTGTCCATCATCAGGCTCTCCGTATCACCATTGGAGCATATTGAACATCTCCAGTCCAGAGCTTATACGTTGAAGCAAACGAACCACCGTTATCGCTTCGACGTAAGCTGTTGTCTCTAAACTACGCTTTAAAACTGAAATCCCTGCCAGACCATCCTACGTGGCTATCCGTTTTTGAGCCACAATGGGAAAATTTGTACAACACCTGTAAGACTGACAACCGACCTTTTGGTATTCGTCTCCAAGAGCTACTCAAAGAACTTAATATCAAGGTAGACAAGGTTGCCCAAACACCAAGCAACCCCTTCCACCCTGGCATGCTCGTGTCCCGGCATGCGACTTGTCCCTTAGAAATTGGGGAAAGTCGGACACTCCATCATCTGTCTACCTGCAGCTTTATTCAGCACACTGAGCTGAACATTCTGACTTCGCGCCAGTTTACAAGACGGCTCGAAGTCGGAATCATATGTGGGATCTGCTGCTGTCTTTACAGACAGCACTACATTGGAGCAGATTCCCTCTGAATCCAGTATATTTACTGGAGAGCTGCACGCTATAGAGTTAGCCTTCGATCACATTAGTGAATGCCAATACCAACGGTTCATTTTATATTCCGACTCTCTCAGCGTGTTACAGGCTTTAATAACTGTGAGATATAATTCTCATCCAGTTCTGTCTTGCATTCAGCAGAAGATTCACTTCCTCCATGAACGTGAATGTGATATCCGCTTCTGCTGGATTCCCAGCCAAATTGGGATTAAGGGAAATGATTTGGTTTGGCTGACATCGCAGCCAAATCAGCAATTCCCAATAATAATCGCTGCCTGTCAGTTCCTTATACAGACTACAGGCAAATAATACATCAAAAGATATACTCCCAATGGCAGGATTCGTGGAATAGACAGACTACGAATAAATTATATCAAATAAAGCCTGTAATTGAACCGTGGCAGTCTAGTCTAGTCTGCGCAGGAATCGTAAGGAGGAAGTTGTTCTTGCCCGAACCCGCATAGGACATAGTCATTTGACTCATTCGTTTTTGCTGAGGACTGATGACTCTCCTATGTGTGAGTCCTCTGGCACAATTTTAACTATCAGACACATTTTAATTGATTGTCCAGATTTTAGCAATATCCGTTTTACCGCTTTTAATCATCTGACTGAGCCGTATACACTCAGTCAGATTTTATCCGACAATGACCATGTGTCTGCTGTTTTTAGCTTTTTAAAATCAATAAAGATTTTTGCTCGTATATAAAATTTACATTTTTCTTTTATACATTTGTTATACATTTTGACATAGTGACCTAACTAATTAGGTCACTGAGAGTTTAAAATTTTTTATATATGACCTGGTCTTGGTGCATTATAGCCTTAGTAGCTAATGCGCCAATAAAATCAAAACCAACCAACCAACAAGCCTCATTTTAGGAAGGATGTAGAGTTGTTAGAACGAGTACGGAGAAGGGCAACAATGTTGGTGAGAGGAACAAAGGGGTGCTCTTACCAAGAGGGGCTTAATTTCTGCAAGTTGCAGTACCTGAAGATTAGGCACCTGCGAGGTGATCTGATTGAGGTGTATAAGACCTTGAATGGTTTGCGCAGGCTCGATGCTGATGGGATACTTCCACTTGCTCAGATTAAGAACATGAGGGGGCATAGAGAGGGGGCATTTGTAGAATAGTTGTAGAAAATGTGCAGAAGTTTGCCTTTAGCCAGCAGGTAGTTGATTGTTGGAACAGACTTCCATCTGTTGTTATGGAAGTTGATAGTTTAAATAAATTTAAGGCTGAACTAGACAAACATTTGGAGTGGCCAGATGGGTGAAATGGGAAGGGGGTTTTTTTTTTTTTTTTGGCTGATGCTATAAAAGCTTGCTTTTTTGCATTATATGCCTCAACTAATGCTAATGCTAAAAGTAGCTACACACAAATAGAAGTTACAAATTAAATTAATAAAAGTGTGGGGGTTTTGTATCAATATTGGAATAATTAGATAATGAATGTTGCTCTGAATTCTGTTTTTCTACCTTGCTGCTTTGAAGGCACTATATTTCTTGCATTGATAATGATAGGCTTGCACTCAGTTTAGACATAATATCATCATTCTGGAATCAGACTAAAATTACTAATATTATTTTTAATTGATTAACATCACCAAATGAGATAAATATGTTATTCATAAATATGTTAGTCATTCTCAACCAAATTCATTCGGAGCAAAAGCAAAAATAACTAAAAGACAATGCTGTATACTTATATGGTTGTGGATTCAGATATGCTTATTGCGTGAGTTAATTTCCATACCACAAAAATATGCATGGCCCTGTTAACTATTGTATTGGTATATTAGCTACAGTAAAAGAGTGAAGTTGTAAATTCCCCTTTCCATGGTGTCCACACAGAATATAAATAGGAATTTATTATTATTGGATATTTAGTTACCACAAGATTTTTTTCTTTTTGAATTTCTATTAGACTAGGGGTATCAAACTCAGAAGTGCTGGGGTCATACCAACAGCTCTCTGGGGACTCACAGGCCCCACCACTGTGCATGCAGCTGGTAAGCATTATTTTATTCAGTAATAAAATATTTTAATCAGTAATGCAAGGTTGTTCTAATGAACAAAAAACTGAAATAGAAAGGATAAATGAGGAAGAGAAAAAATTTCCGTGAGTCTGGGTTTGAATGTATATGGATGTTGGCTAGTTGATGCACATGGTTGGACTGTTTTTGATGGGGGGGGGGATTACAGATTCTAGTTCGGAAGAACAGTACCTGTGGAAATTTTTTAAGAAAAAACATGCAGCAAAAACAGTGCCTGTGTAATAGAGTGAGTTTCTATTAGGATCATTGATTAACCTAACCGTCCAATTTTGGATATTCTGCAAGTTTAAAGAAAAGTTTGAAAAATGGCCACCAGATGTGGGAAAAATATTCCATAGTATGGCAGATTTGTGATCTGTACACCATCAGTAGCTGTTTAGAAGAAAAGTAACATTCATAATGGAAGAGAAAACCCAGGTTTTTTATTTGATTAGAAGCGATCATCGTTAAAGCATTAGAAATGGTTGCATCAGAACTCAATATGGAAAAAGAAAGTTTGACAAATTTTAACTGAAAATTTAGGCACAAGAAAGGTGTATGCTAAGATTGCACCAAAATTTTTGAATGAAGACTAAAGAATGAAAAGATGCCAAGAAGAAGTTCCAGACTTTGATTAGTGTAATTACTTGTGATGAAAGTTGTCTGTTCCAGTACAACCCAGAAACTAAAAGACAATCAGTGCAATGGAAAACAAAACAGAACCCCAGACAAAAAAAAAAAAGCAAGAATGTCAAAATTAAAAATATAAGCTGTGTTTCTCGTTTTCTTCGATATTAAAGGAATTATTATGTCTGAATATGTCCCACCAAATCAGCAGTCAATTAAACATACTAACGTTATAGTTCTGACAAGGCTGCATGAAAATATTGAAGGAAGAGACCTGAAATTGTGTAAGGTTGGTTGGATGCTCCCTAAAGACAATACTCCAGCACACACATTCTTGTGTAAACATGCACCCTACTCTCTAGCCTTAGCCTATTGTGGAATTTTTCTCTTCCCTAAACTGAAAAGTGTACTTAAGGGGGGGCAGGGGGAAACACCAACAACTGAAGTGTTAAAAAGGATTACAGAAAATGACTTCCAGAAATATTTCTGTGGTTGGAAGAATGTATGGAACAATGTGCAAGCCCAAGGCAATTATTTTGAAGGGAATAATTTTTGAGGTACAAAAGGGAAAAAAACAAAAGCAGTTGGAGGAAGTACAAGCAGACTGCATACCCATTTATGAATGAGCAACAAGATAAATTTATTAAATTAATTCTGTAATTGGAAAAACTGTCAAGATATCTATACTAAAACTGATGTATATCCATCTACAAAATTTTCAATCTCTGTTCATACATAAATGTGTCTAGCTCTATTTACAGTTTCCTGTGATACAACACACATTGACTTGAGAAGTGCACTGTTCAATTTGTTTTTTTTGATTGTAACTAATTAGCTATACATTTTCTGGCAACTTGCAAATGGGTAAGATTAATAATATTACTTATGTGTTTAGCCATATCAAAAAACGGAAAAATTTTTCAGCTATGGATAAAATTTTGCTAGCGTATTATTTTGACAAAGCAAAAGATGAGAATGCAGGTGTGTGTGCAGGGAATTCTCAAAAATAATAAAAGCGATTGGAGGAAGTACAAGCAGACTGCATGCCCATTTATGAATCAGCCGCATGATAAATTTGTTAAAAAGAGGAAATGAAGACAGTGACAGTTTATATATACCAGATCAGCCATCCCCTTCTCCTGCAAAAATTGCAACTTTTTTTAAAAATAACTGGATGAGCCATTTTCTGCTGTTGCATACCATTCAACAAAATTTGTATATGATACAATTTGCAGAAATTATTGACAGCGAAAGGCTGCAAAGATATTCCAACTTCTGAACACAGGGAAATCATTCTGAAATATCGCAAAAAAATCCTAAAAGAAGGAGATTATTAAAAACACAAAGTTGGGAGATTATTAAAAACACAAAAAAAGTTGGTGAAAAGACATTTAGCCTCACATTTGACAAATGGACGTCCATAAAAAAGGCAGTGCTATATAAATATCACTATTTATGCAGATGACAAGTTTTTGAATCATGGCTTAATGTGTGTGTCTGGACTGGACCTGAAAGACGTTGCAAATCATATTAAAAGAAATGACATTTTTTCAAGAAGAATGAGAGGAAAATTTTTAACAATGGTCTTTGAAAGTTTGAAATCAGTTCACCCAACGAGTGTGGGTTCAGAAAGAGTATTTTCCATGGCTGGACTTTTCTGCACCAAAGCTTAGATACATTGTGTTTTCCACGCACTTTTTTTTAAAAAAATTAAGAACTTAGAGCATTGAACTTTTGATAAGTTTTTCTTTTTTTGCGTTTCTGTTAATTCTTTGAATTTTTCTTGTTGTCAAGCTAAAGTTTTTATCACTTACGTTGTGTAATCCTGTGTTCTACTTGAATAAATTTTTATTTGTTTATTAATGATTTATTATTACTTTGAAGAATTTTTGAAAAATACCTGTATCGATAAGGTCCGGTATTTTTGCAGTCACTAACCACTTTGTTGTGGGTATTTCATCTTGTGTCATTGTTTGTAATATGGTTTTACTCTTAGCTTCAGTTATTTTTCTAAAAACTCTCATTTCAGACAAGCATAATTTTTGATCAGCCCAGTATTCCTTACCCAGCTTTCAACTCCATCAGTTAAGTGAACAAACTTAAATGATATGGAAATATATATAAAAAAGATTAACTAAATAAATATTCAAAATGATAATCGAACAGTATTATCTGTTTATATTATATATCTGCAACCTGTACACTTACTGGATATAATAGGTTGTTTAATGGACATTCATTTATATTGTATTGTAAAATTATTCAACAGAATGAGAGCCGTTCAGGCCAGATATTTATTTCTTATACACTATTTTGTTATGGGTGTGCCAAATGACTTTAAATGGTTTTGGTTGCTGTGTTGATATAAATGTCTGTAATTCACTCTTGCATATAGGGGCAGTAGAAGTAAAATAAAATTGAAGGTATTCTTCTGAAAGTTTTTGTTTAATATATATAGCTTTGATTTTTATGCACATTTTATCTTCTTTAATTTTTATAGTTTAATTGTTTAGTTAGCTGTTATTTGCCATTATAATTGATAATATATTTGGATTTTTATAATCTGTTCATATTAAAGGAGTCTTGTTTATGTCATAAATGTGTTCTCAGAAAACATTACATAAAAACTTATGTCAACATTATTTTTTTAATTGAAATAGACTCCTATGAAATATTTCTTTATAATTTGATGTACTGTGCTTTAATATTTGTTTTCTGGCAGTTTTCAGCTAAATTTCTGTGCAGAGGCTGTAGCAAGCATAGCACATGGAAATTTTTTTCTGGTCTTTGCTAATGGAGTTATGTTTGATTGAGAAAACTCAAGGTACATTATCTAGGTTTTATTATCCTAGTTTATCTTTATATGGTAGTCTTCAATGGACATGGAGAAACATGACGTTATATAACTATGTAAAAAATAATTTGTCATCCAGTGGTAATCCACAAGTTAAACAGTCTCTCCATATTGTCCATAAGCTGATTTCTTTCTTCTGTACCTCTTGCATCACCTAATGGTGTTACATTAAGAGCAAATTCCTTAATTTTCTTAAAATTTGTACTAGTGATCATCACTGTGGTTTGAGCTAAGTTAAATCTCCATTACATGTTCCAGTACATATCCTGCATCAAATCAGAACATTAGTAATACAACAGAATTTTCACATAACAAAATTTCAACAGGTAATGGAATTTTCACCAAGAGGTTTCTCTGAAATGTTTCATAATTTTACAGCTTCAGACATGCTTTTTAGTTTTGCAGCAATTCAAATGCCATTTGTATTGTAGAAATATTCCATTTCTAATGAAAAAGAATCATAGATAGTGCTTTTAATAAAGAAACTTTACAAACTTTGCCAAGATAGTCTTTAGTATAATATCATCACATTTTTTGCTTTATTACCATTAGATAGACTCGTTTATTATATACAAGAATTTGTATATAATATCAGGTTTTATTTTTAAAGTTTTATCACGTTATTTTATCAAGTTTACAAATTTGATAAAAATGTGTTTCTATTAAAAATAGTTTTTTCCTCTGTGAAGTTCAGTGTTCGTATCACAGTTAACAAGAGTTTTGAAAGGTGTTAAATGGTGCATAAGTGAACAGATCAATGCCAAAACTTACTAGAATTTTTAGAGAAATAGAGGAACTTATAACAAAGCAGTAAGACCTAGTCTACTTAAGCTATAAGATAGCATATGCTTATAGTATTATAATCTAATATAGCTGGCTGTAAAGGAGCAAAAATACTTGAATATTAATTCTTCTAGATATTATACATTGTAGCTGATGTGTTTTTGTGTGTAGCAGTTAAATCTTCATATATTTACAGGAGCAGCATTCTGATACTAAAAGTTTGTCTGCTATATTACAATTCATTGTAGAATGAATATGGATGAATTTATCTACTCTCCTCATGAAACTGCCATATATCTGGGAATTGCAAACTACTTTTCACAATTCCTAAAAGATCCTGCATTCTTCCAGGGTCAAGTATTACTCAGTATTTTACGTTACAGGTGAGTCTGCACAAACCTGTAACCTAAAATATCATTCTTGTTTGTTACTGAAGATATTCAAGTATGGAGCATTTTCTTCATTAGTCAGAATACTTTAATTTTTTAGTTAGTTTTGATTAACTGAAAGTGAAACTATACCCTAGGAGGCATCTGAATAATAAATTTACTCCTCAAAATAACTTATGTCAAAAACAGTGCTTGCTGGCCTTTTGCAGTTGCTTTTGCTGTTATAATCAAGTGGCATAGTTTTAATTATGTGTAATAAATTCATCCTGGTGATACTGTAACTAGCATTAGCAGAGGCATATGATGTAAGAAAGCAAGCGTATATCAGCCAAAAAAAAAAAAAAAAAATATATATATATATATCCCATTTTACACATCCATTTGCTCTAAACGTTTGTCCAGTTCTTCCTTGAATTTATTTAAGCTATCAACTTCCACAATGACAGATAGAAGTTTGTTCCATCAATCAACTACCCGCTGGCTAAAAGCAAATTTCCGCATCTATTCTGCAACTGTCTTTCCTCAATTTGAATTTATGCTCCCTCAGGTTCGTAATCTGAGCAAGAGGAAGAATCCTATCAGCATTGAGCTTGCTCAACCCATTTAAGGCCTTATACACCTCAATCAGATAACCTTGCAGGTACCTAGTCTCCAGACGCTGCAGTTTGCAGAACTTAAGTCTTTCTTGGTAAACTTCGTTTCCCCTCACCAATCTTGTTGCCCTTCTCTGTACTCATTCTAGCGACTTTGCATCCTTCCTAAAATGAGGCCTCCAGAACTGTACTCAAGTACTGAAGGCATGGCTTAACCATTGCTTTATACAATGGGATAATCACCTCCTTATCCCTACTAGCAAACTTCCTGTATATCATTGACAACACCTTGTCTGCACCGCTCAGAAAACTTCGTATCTGACTGCACAATTGTCCCCAGGTATTTTTAATTCTCTACCACCCTGAGTGTAGTATCCTCACAGTTGGGACGTTTCTCTGGGGTTACTTCTACCCATATGCAGCACTTTGCATTTGTCAATTTTAAACTGAAGTTGCCACTTCTCAGCCCATCTGCCCTCCTTTTCTAGGTCGTGTTGCAGTAGCATACTGTCGTTAACAACCCTGCTAACCTTTGTATCATCTGAAAACTTGGACATTTAGCCTGATATACCTTCATCTACAAACTTTTGTATAGCAGGGGTCGTCAAACCATGGCCCGCGGTCCAAATCCGGCCCGCCGCCTCCTTTTAATCTGGCCCGCGGGTTAATATTGTTTTTTACATGAAAAAAAATTTAAAATAAATCAAATTACGCGCTGCAATAGCCGATAGTCAAGTTGAGAATAATGACTGCACATGGCGCTACTGTCGTTGCATATTCGCATTCTGTCGTCTACCGTAGAACAAGTGTTGCCAGCATTTCTCTCAGTTTTGCTTTAGCGGTACACGTGGTATTGTCTGCCATGGCGCTCTGCGATCTTTTTTTTCCCCTTTTATTTATTACCCACCATTTCCATGTCACCCTCAAGACCAAATATGAAGAGAAAAGTGGACTTCGAATGTCGTGCTTTTAAAGCTGAATGGAGTGTGAATTATTTTGTCATAGAAATAAATGACAAAGTATCATGTTTATTATGTAATGACACAATAGCTGTGTGAACAGAGTATAATATATGTCGTCATTACCAAAGTAAGCACGCGGCACAATATTCAAAACTCACAGAAAATCAACGGAAACTAAAATTGGAAAGTTTAAAACGTAATGCATCATCACAATGCAATTTATTCGTTAAAATAAAAAATGATAATGAAGCAGTAACTAAAGTAAGCTTACGAATAGCTCATTTATTAGCCAAGAAAGGGAAACCATTTACCGATGCTGAATTAATTAAATCATGTTTGCTTGTGGCAGCCGAAGAAATGTGTCCAGAGAAAATGGATTTGTTTCGATCTCTCAGTCTTTCGGCGAGAACAACTGTTAGAAGAGTTGAGGGCATCGGAAGCCACATCAAGAGAATTAAAAGACAAGGCAAAAAATTTCAAGTGGTTTTCATTGGCTCTTGATGAGTCTACAGACATTACTGATACTGCTCAATTGTTGCTGTTTATTCGAGGAGTCAATACCGAGTTTGAGGTTACTGAAGAATTAGCTTCTATAAATAGTCTTCATGGAACAACTACATACGAAAATACTCAAGGAAGTCGAGAAACAACTACTCAAGGAAGTAGAGAAAGCGCTAACACAGTACAATTTGCAATGGAATCAGTTAAAATGTGTCACAACTGATGGTGATAAAAAATGTGTGGAACGTGGAAAGGATTAGTTGGACAAATTTTTAAGGCTTGTGAAGAAGCTAAATGTTCAAAACCTCTGGTAATTCATTGTATTATTCACCAGCAGGCTCTTTGTGGGAAACACCTCAGTCTGTCATGTGTTATTGAACCAGTTGTGTCAGCGGTTAACTTTATTCGCTCTCGTGGACTTAACCATCGTCAATTTCGTGATTTTTTATTAGAGATTGAAGCCGAATATCCTGATTTGCCCTACCATACAGCAGTTCGATGGCGCTCAGCAATGGAAAAGTTTTATTGGGATTTTTTGAACTCAGAGAAGCAATAGAAATTTTTCTAAATAAGAAAAACTGCCCACAACCACCATTATCTAACAATGAATGACTATAGAAATTAGCATTTGCTACAGACATCGTGGGATATCTTAACAAATTTAACTTAAAATTACAGGGGAAAACAGTGCTCATATGTGAAACGTATTCTATCGTAAAGTCATAGCGTCAAAAATTTGCATTATTTGAAACACAAATCACATTAACCAAGTTTGACCATTTTCCCTGCTGCAAAAAATTTCAAATATTAGCGAAATCCCCATTCCCAAAAAAATTCACGGCGGATATATTTTCTGAACTTAAACTACAGTTACAACAGCGTTTTTTCGGATCTTGAGGCAAGTGCAAAAGACATTTCCATATTTCAAAATCCATTTGGCTGTACAATTGAGGAGCTTCCATCAGACCTTCAATTGGAAGTGATGATATCTGCAAAATGATGATATGCTAAAGGTTAGGTTTAAAGAAATGGATCTAACCCAATTCTATAAATATCTTTCGGAAGATAAATACGTCAATTAAAATCATATGCACGGGGATTTACCCTATATCTGTATTTGGGAGTACTTACCAATGTGAAAAGACATTTTCGAAAATGAAATATGTAAAATCGCAATACAGATCATTATTAACGGATGACCATTTGCAAACAACTTTAATGATAGGAAGTACTAACTTCGAACTCCAGTATGATGAAATATTATCTCAGAAAAAACAATTACATTCATCGCATTAGTACAAAATTTAACCAGTTCTATAATACGTTTATTAATAAATAGAAATATTTTATTCATTTTTTTGTAAGTGTCAGCATGTGTATAAATATTATGTAAAACATCACTTCCTAATAAAAAGATTTTGAATCTGTTTTTTTTTTTGTTGCTCTATGAGTAGAATTACCCATGTAAATATCTTCGAGCTTGCTACCTGGCCCACTGAGCCTAAAAATATTACGATCTGGCCCTTTCCAAAAAAAAGTTTGCCAACCCCTGATCTATATCATTGATGAATATACAAAACAACAATGGTCCAAACACCGAACCCTGGAGGATTCCACTAATAACATTAGTCCACGAAGAGCTGTGTCCATTGATTATTACTCTCTGTCTTTTCCCATGCAACCACTCTTTTATCCATTGTAGCAACTTGTCCCTAATGTCATACTGCTCCAATTTGTACAGTAGTCTTCTATGTGCCACAGTATCAAAAGCTTTCCTGAAGTCCAAGTATATGATATCAGAATTAATTTTTGCATTCAGTTCCTTTGTGACCATATCATGGTATCCAATCAAATTGGTCAGACAAGACTTCCTCTTAACAAACCCATGCTGTGTCTGAATTATTACTGCGTCTTGTCTAGATGATTCTGTAGTGATTATTTAACCAGTGACTCCATTATTTTCCCTGGAACAGAAGTTAAACTGACAAGTCTGTAATTACTCGTGTCACCCTTTGTGAATTGGGGATACATTTGCCAATTATGGCTAAGGGTTTGCTTACTTCCTTTGCTGCTGCCTTTGATATAATTGGATAGATCCCATCCACCCCAGGTGCCTTTCTTATGTTGAACTTCAACAATTTCTCCTCTACTGTTATGTATTGCTTAATAGCTCATATAAGAAGGATGGATAATATTATGCCATTACTCTTACAGTGTATTGATAGAGTATTAGTATTAATAATGGCAAATGATGCAAGGAAGCTTGTATGGCATCAGCCCAAAACAAAATCCCATTTCTCCTATCCATCCATCCATCCAATTGTTTGTCTGGTTCTTCCTTGAATTTGTTCATACTATTATACTATCCATAATTAATGGTAACTTGTCATCAGCCACCTGTTGGTTGAAGGCAAACTTCCACACATCTATTCTGCAACCGTCCTTCCTCAGTTTGAATTTATGCCCCCTCGTGCATAGTCTGAGCAAGAGGAAGAATACCATTCAGCATGCAGTCCAGACAGTCCAATTTGCAGACGTGAAGCCTTTCTTGTTAAGACCACCCTTTCATTCACTTTACCAATCTTGTTAACATTTTATGCATCTGTTCCAGGAGATCTCCATCCTTCCAAAAATGAGGCCTTCAGACTTGTATACAGTACTCAAGATGTGGCCTTAACATTGCTTTATACAATGGGATAATCACCTCCTTATCTCTGCTGGCTTGCAAAATTCCTGTATATTTATTATTGACATAACCCCATGAGTTGTTCTTGTTTCTTGTCTGTACAACTCAGAGAACTTCATATCAGACTACACAATAGCCACCAGGTCTTTTTCATTTTCTGCTACCTGAGTGTGGTACCACACAGTTGATACTGTACTCTGGGATTACCGGTACCAATGCAGAACCTTGCATTTGCCAGTGCTAAACTTCAGTTGCCATTTATCAGTCCTTCTGCTTAATTTTTCTAGATCTTGTTGCAACAGACCTTCATTATTGTCATTAATCTTCCTGCCAACCTTTGTATCATCTGCAAACCTTAGACATTAAGACTCTCATTAATATCATTAATAAATACAGAAAACAACAATGAGCTCAGCACCAAACCCTGTAGGATTCCACTAATAAACAGTCCATGAAGAGCAGTGTCCACTGATAACCACTCTGTCTTCTCCCACCGAACCATCCCTTTATCCATGGAAATAACTTTCCCTTAATGCCACACAACTCCAGTCGGTACAGTAGTCTTATGTGCAACACAATGAAAAGCATTCCTCAAATCGAAGTATATGATATCAAAATTATTTTTTGCATCCACTTCCTTTGTCACTGCATCATAGTATCCAATCAAATTGTTCAGACAAGATCTCCCCTTACTACCCTTCTGTCTAGATGGTCCTGCATTACTTCTTTAACCAGTGACTCCATTATTATTTTTCCTGGAACAGAAGTTAAGTTAACTGATCTGTAATTACTCATGTCACTCTGTAATCCCCCTTTTTGAATTGGGGGTACATTCGCAAGTCCCTGTCCACAGGACTTCTCCTGAATCTAAAGATGCTCTCATAATTATGGGTAAGGGTTTGCTTACCTCCTTTATTGGTTGTTTGGTTTTTGTTTTTTTTTTTTTTTATTTTTTTTTTAGGAGCATTAGCAAATAAGGACATAGTGCTCCGGGATATGCAGTGGTCATTCCCTGACCTTTCCGCATACTCCGTATTTGGTGGTGACGGGCTCGAACCCCAGTCTAATCAAGAAGCGTGTTCTACGCGCTGCTGCTGCTGCTCCTTCCCACCTGGCTATGGAGGTGCCCTTACCTCCTTTACCGCTTCCCTTAATATAATTGGATAGTTCCCATCCACTCCAGGTTCCTTTTTTATTTTATTTGTTTAATTTCAACAATTTCTTTTCCGCTTTCCTTTCAGCTATCACAAAATCATTCAGTTCTTTGTTAGAGTTTGATAAACATTTGGCATCTTTGAACTAAACAATTTCTCCTGTGTTAATGTAGATGTGAAATATCTATTCGGCCTGTGAACAACCAAGTAGAATCATCAACAGTTAAACCATCAATAATCAAGTAGACTAATGTGATTCAACCTCTTCCTTCTACTATTAATATAACGAAAGAAGTTATTTCTGCCTTTCTTGGCATCCTTTGCCAGAGACTTCTCGTAATCTGCCTTGGCTTGCCCAACCTCCTTTGTGACTTGATTGCAGACTAATTTATATCTACTATAGGCTTCTGTATCACCTGATAATTTATATGCACACCATGCATATTTCTTTTCCGCCACATGTCTCAGTAGTTCATCTGCCATCCATTTAGGCTAATCTTCGAAATGTATTTTTTTAGTAGGTATGAAAAGACTAGTAGCTTTTATGATTATTTCCTTGAATGCTTCCTATTTAGAATTTGTTGTTGGTAGCATCATTAGTTGGTCCCATTGTATAGAATTTAAAAACTGTGTGCAACCACCGTAGTCTCCTTTATAAAAACAAAAACCCTTCCCTTTACACTTGATGATAGTTATCTTTAAATAAATCCCACATCAAATACACTGTGATCACTGCCACCTAGTGGTTCTTTTAATTGCAGATTCTTAATGCATGAAGAATCAATGCTGATAATCAGATCAAAAGTATTGCTTTCTCTCTTGTTGCCTCTCTGACATTACTCCATAAGTGGTGCTGTGTGGTAGAACAGCAGTTGTGACACACCTTGTCTCATTGTGCAGACTGACAATGAAATAAACGTAGTTAATATTTAGTTTGTCCGATTCATATTTTACAGTGGCAAAATGTGGCTTCTAAATAGTATGGAAATGATCAAAAGAGAAGAACACAGCCACTTATGGTATTAATTTCTAAAGAATTTTAAACCAGTTTCTACAAATTATTATTTTTTTTGTTATTATTATTTAGTTTATTAGTGTTTAGCCTATAATTTTTAAGCTTTACTGTAGAGTTTAGTTGTCAGTATTCCAGCTACCCGCCTCTATAAAACTTTATCCATACCATAAATAACTTTTTTTTTTTTCATTTAATTTATGAAAGTTCCAACAGTATTATCCTTATTTTTATTACTTAATTTTTTTTAGAAAATTTATACACCCCTTTTTGCTGGTAGTTATTGAATTTATTGGACCCCTGAAGTATGATCTGAGAAATGAGAAGTTATCAAAATTTGAGAAAAATTTTACCATCTGAAGGTGTATATATAAATTTTTTTTAGATTTAGTTTCAATGTGCACTAGATATTATTTGGGACCTACTTAATGACAGCAATATTAATAAAACCAGGCTCCCCAATGATAAGATTTTCGAACTTACCAAGTTATTAGTTACCACCAATTATAGACAGATTTTTGGCTTACCAGTGGGCCTTAGTGGACTCATCGCAGAATTATATCTAGATAAAATAGAGAATATATATTTAAATCCATTTATACCAGAAATCTCATATTACGGCAGATATTTAGATGATGTTTTCATCATAACTAACCATACTACCATAAATTTCGTTTTACAAGTCCTTAATAACATTCATATTAGATTACAATTCACATTATAAATTGAGAAGGAAGAAACTAAATCTATCAATTTTCTTAATTTTACATTACAGAGGGTAGGGGATAAACTAAATTTTAGTATCTATCGGAAACCCACTAATATTACATGTTATTACGCTACAATAGCTATCACCCATATACATAGAAAAAAATCGGTCATGCTCAATCAATTTTTAAATGCTTTTAAATATTCAACCACACGGAGTGTGTTACAGTCAGAAATCAAGGAGCTAACAAAGAGATTCCTCAATAGAGGTTATCCAATTACTTCTATCAATAAAGTTAAATTGATTGCCCAGGAAAAGAGAACCAATAACAATCAAAAAACAAATATTGATAAAAAGCATTTTATTACAATCCCATATGTTGAAAATTGGTATAACAAACTGAATTATTTATATAGGGGCATGCATATGAAAGTGATAGCTAGACGACCTACTAATAAATTACATACATTATTAAAGAAACATTTGACCAGTTCTTCCTTTCAACAACATGATCTTGTTTTACAGCATTTCTTGTAAAGACTGTGACTCAGCTTATATCAGATCTACTTGGGGGGGTGTTGGATAAAACAACATGAGGCTTAGGTATGCATGGCAAGAACAAACGCTTCAGAGTTGACATTTCATACTGTGAATGAGGAACATTCCTCTTTAATGAAGCCAAAATAATTAATATCCAGCATAATTATAGTAAGTTACTTATTGCCAAAACTCTTGAAATGAAACTCTCTAGAAACTCGATTAACATTTGCAGGTCTTTTTTGATATCGAATGATTGGTTCTATAAATGCATGCGTGATGAAAACTAAATTTCCTTTTAAATACATACACATCGGCGCATTTTTTAGTTTTATTCCGTCCTGTGAACACGAGACATCGAAAAGTATTTGTCTTAACTTAAGGAGGAGGAAATCTGTCTTCACGTATTTCATATTCGTTTTTTAATCTATTTGTAATTTTGACATAATGTTTTCCTATGCTGATAGTTGCTTCGCGTTTGATATTTTTAGAGTTTGGGGTCTCAACGGTGATTCCGGGTTATTAAATCACTGCCGTACTGTTGGTTGGAACACATTAAAATGAATTTTATCAATTTTATCTTTGTACTTTAATTGTTTTATGTGATGGACTAGGAAGTTGGAAAACAAACCTTCCTATAAAGAGATCAAGGTAATCCCTGTATTATTTATTAAATATATTTACTAATTAGTTTTGAAAGTGATATATTATTTATGCAGAGTTAAGTGAAATTGGAAAAACATAAATCAACACAGTGTTTGGTGTTTCTTCTCAAATTCAAACATTCCTTATCTGCTCGATGTTGTACAATTCTTACATAGCTATCATTTTCATATTACCAGCAGCTTTTCTTTGAAAGTACAATTTTGTCAGGAAGGTGATTTTTTACACTTCGGTTTTGAAAACTAATAGCATGGAAATAAATATATCTTATCATATTTTTCCCTCTTAATAAAGAATAGAGTAAGCTTTGAGAATATCTAATATCAGATTCATGAGATTGGTATCTGGAGTAGTTATTTTTAATAATATTTTTTAAAAATATACAACTCAATGATTATAATGTAGGAGTATATCAAGATTTATCATAATTTTTTTAAAAAAATGTCCGAGTTGCTGTTCTTGTTGAAAATGTAACATTTCAAGCTCAGTTTGTTACTTTTTTAAGATTTTTTTTTTTTATATATATATAAAATCATTCCATTTTATCTTATAATAAAATTAATTTGGCACTTTCAACAGAATGTCGGCGCCTCTGTAGCCAGGTGGGCAGGAGCAGCAGTGCGTAGCGCACGCTTCTTGATTAGACCGGGGTTCGAGCCCGTGACTACCAAATATGGAGGATGTGGAAAGGTCAGGCCATATTGCTCCTAAAAACCAAATAACAACAACATCAACAGAATGTCTTGTGAAGGAGGAGCTGTTATATAAACAAATAAAAACAGCTTATTTAAGTTTTTTCAATGAGCTGCCTGCTCTCCATGGTTGCATAGATTCAACCAAAGTAAACAATGGTCAAATAGCTTCACATGAAAAAGTAAACAATATAGAACATTACCTCCAGTGAATTGACGCTATGCATATAGCCACACTATTCTTACTGCATGGTTTGTTATAGCTGTTGTGCTATTGACTCTGGAATAACTGCAGAAGTTGGAAATGCCTTCTTTAAAAGCCAATAGGACTAACTAGAAACAGTCTTGATTATTTTTGACTGCCTTTTACTGCATAGTGACAGTTGATAAAATAATTAGTATTATCAAACAAATGGCAGTTTTATTTGAAGGAACTCAAGACTTTCTCAGCAGCTTTAGATTGTTCTTTCTTTCTTTGTTTTAAGAAGTTCTGAATACTTTGGGAATTGGCTCAATCCTCAAGGTGCTGACAGGTTAACAGTTTTATAAACTTAAAAGTGGAAGTGACTATTATTTTCATGTTTATATTTTATGTTTATAATGTTTTTTTTTTTTTTTTTTTATTCCAAGGGAATTAATAAAATATTTTTTTGAAAATAACAGTTGTAAAAGTTATCACATTTTTAAAAGTTTCATAAAAAAATAATTATGTTTAATAAGTATTTCCATTTGTTGAGAAAAGGTCAAGCATTTGTAAGCAGAAGTTTTAAACCCCAGAAATGTTTTTCAGAAATGAAAAAAGAAATAGGTGGGTCTGTCAGGGCCCATGCCACTGGTTTTGTGATGAGTGAGGGTGTCACCACTGCAGTATAAAATAAACCAGAATAATTAAAATAGTTTTATAAAGTCATCCATCAACTAGGCAAGCCAATCTTAGTAATTGTAATCTTATAATTACTAAAGTTGGCTTGGTATATAGTTTAAAATTTGGATTAATCATTATATGGAATTGGACTAAAAAGTAATGCCTCTTATTGCATAACTTCTGAAGGAATAGAGATAAATTAACAAGAAAAAAAATGTACTTTAGATAAAAAGAAAAATGTAATTTTTGTCTACATAACTCAGTACATCTCATTTAAGGTTTTGTATGCCATTCAAATAAAATGGTTTTAGCTGAGCCAAAACAATTTTACTTCGTTGGCATACAAAATCAACCATCTCGTTGCGACTACTTTTAACTTCTTTGTCGGAGCCATATTTTTGCCTCAGAGATGTTTTTCACGCTTTGAGAACAAAAGAAAGTTACTTAAGACCAAATCTGGGCTGAGGATGACAACTTCAAATCTTCGGCTATGAAATTGTTGCCAATGCATGTTGTCATATTGAAGCGGTAGTATTATATTTCCAAGTCCCCCACCCCCCCTCTTTTTTTTTTTTTTTTTGCTTGTTCACTGTTTAAATTGTGGTCCCTTTTCCAAAAATTTTGTGTAGATAACACAGAGTCCCAAAAAATAGTCCATTTTTCCAGTTGAAGTTTGGACTTCTTTTATATATATATACTTATATTTGGATAATGTTTGAAATAATTGAAAACTGAATTTTAATTTTTGCTGCATCAGGACCACTGTTATTCGAGTCTTCTGCATTGGCGGTTCGATCTGGGGATCGGATGGCGGACTGATCTTTCGATCAACTCACCTTTGTGGCGATCGATATGCAGCAATTCCCTGACCATTATTGGCCTTGTGGTATTTTAAAAATTAAAATACCACAAAAATTAAAAATTATTTTTAATTTTTGCTGCGCCAGGACCACTGTTATTCGAGTCTTCTGCATTGGCGGTTCGATCTGTGGATCGGATGGCGGACTGATGTTGATGAGGATATTCACCTCTGACTCCCATCGTTCCAAAGCTCTGTTGGGGTTAACGGCTAAGGGTTTGTAGACGGAAGTGTCTCGTAAAAGCAGTAAAGCTTTCGCCACGTAATCAGCTTGGTTCATTACAACCGTGCGATGGCCTTTGTCCTCCAGTAGGATGACGATGGACGAATCCTGTTTCAGTGCCTTGAGGGTAGAAATCTGCATACGGTTGAGGTTTGAAGAGACGGGGCGAGCATGGTGTAGAACTGCTGCAGTCTTCAACCGGATAGCGTTGGCTGTATCTTCCGGGAGGCATGATAAGCTCGCTTCCACACCCAAGGCGATGTCGGTGATCGGTGGGTGCTTTGGAAGAACGGCAAATGTCATGCCAAGGGTTAATAAGTTTATTTGTTCTGCAGATAACTGCTTGCTGCTTAGGTTCAGTACAAAGTCCGTACAACTTGTGAGAGGGGTATTATGCTGGCGACGAAATTGTTGGGATTCATTAAATAAAGTATTGAACTTACGTTTCTGTCGGGCACAATAACGATCTGATTCTCTGACGGCCTGGTAACATAAAGTATTGATAACATTGGTGTAGACCGGATCGGGAATCAAAGCCTTAAGGTCGGCTAGTAGGCATGCTTTGCTCGCTGAAGCATGTTGTATGTCATGATGAGGGCAGCCAATCCATATGTGTAGGGTCTTGAAGCCGAAGTTCCGACAGGCATGTCCCATACGCTCATTAGAAAACGGTTGTTTGTACCGGAACCCTTTCGGTATAATCTTGTTAGCTTTGCATCTATGTGCAAACCTCAGGTGTTGTCTGGCACAGGCTATAAAGATAAAATCTTTCTGTAGTCTCACGACCATATCATATGCTGGTTGGCCAAGAATAGTCAGTCTCTTTGAACAGGAACAGTGGTTACCAAGTTAACCCCATCACAGAGGCAGTAATTCTATCCATAGACAAATGCTGGCCACATCACCACCATATGTCACAGCCACAAACATCAACAAACAATTGACCACGCGCCTCACGCACCATCCTGGCAGTGCACATCTCTATTCCAACTGCCATTCATGTATTCAATCTGAAGAAGGCTGCCTCCCAGCCGAAAGCTTATTAATTGTAACTCCAGTTTTGCTCTGAGAAACAAAATAAAATTTTTCGTAATGAATCCAGAGCACAGAGGCCTTTTTTACTATGTTCGGACTATTCTTCGGACTTTCTAATGAGCGTATGGGACGTGCCTGTCGGAACTTCGGCTTTAAGACCCTACACATATGGATTGGCTGCCTCCATTATGACATACAACATGCTTCAGCGAGCAAAGCATGCCTACTAGCCGACCTTAAGGCTTTGATTCCCGATCCGGTCTACACCAATGTTATCAATACTTTATGTTACCAGGCCGTCAGAGAATCAGATCGTTATTGTGCCCGACAGAAACGTAAGTTCAATACTTTATTTAATGAATCCCAACAATTTCGTCGCCTGCATAATACCCCTCTCACAAATTGTACGGACTTTGTACTGAACCTAAGCAGCAAGCAGTTACCTGCAGAACAAATAAACTTATTAACCCTTGGCATGACATTTGCCGTTCTTCCAAAGCACCCACCGATCACCGACATCGCCTTGGGTGTGGAAGCGAGCTTATCACGCCTCCCGGAAAATACAGCCAACGCTATCCGGTTGAAGACTGCAGCAGTTCTACACCATGCTCGCCCCGTCTCTTCAAACCTCAACCGTATGCAGATTTCTACCCTCAAGGCACTGAAACAGGATTCGTCCATCATCATCCTACCGGCGGACAAAGGCCGTCGCACGGTTGTAATGATCCACGCTGATTACGTGGCGAAAGCCTTACTGCTTTTACGAGACACTTCCGTCTACAAACCCTTAGCCATTAACCCCAACAGAGCTTTGGAACGATGGGAGTCAGAGGTGAATATCCTCATCAACAGCTGGCTGAAACAAGAAAAAATCACACAGTCAACCCGTAATCACCTCCGTGCGTCAGATCCCACGGTTTTACGGCCTGCCGAAGGTGCACAAAGAAGACACACCATTAAGACCAATTGTATCCTGCTGTGGATCACCGACTTACGAGCTGTCCAAGTTTGTCTCGAGACTTCTTTCTCCTCTAGTTGGCAAGACCACCTACACCATCTCCAACAGTGTTGAGTTCATAGAAAGGATCCACTCTATATCCATCTCACAGGATCAAGTCATGGCTTCGTTCGATGTAATATCACTATTTACCTCCATCCCAGTGGAACTTGCCATCTCTTGTGCAAAACAACTCTTGGACAACGATGAAACCCTTAGCGACAGAACTAGGCTGACGCCTGATGACATTTCCGCCGCCCTCAGACTGTGCTTAACAGGGGGTGCAATCATGTTTAACGACTCAATCTACCAGCAGATACATGGCACAGCCATGGGTTCCCCTGTCAGCTCTGTCACAGCAAACATCGTGATGGAGGAGTTAGAGGGACGTGCGTTTACACACGCGCCAGATCACATCGCCTTTTGGTGTCGCTATGTAGACGATGTGTTCGTTGTCATCCCTAGAGACTCAGGTCAACGGCTCCTAACCCACCTCAACTCACTATCGCCCTTCATAAAGTTTACGATTGAGCTGGAGTCGAACAACTCTATACCATACCTAGATACACTTGTCCGACGCGAAGACACATGCCTGAAGACGACAGTTTATCGCAAACCTATGTGTGCTGGCCAATTTACCAACTTCCGGTCAGCACACACGCGGGGCCACCTCCTCTCCACTGCCCGAACCTTGCTAACTCGCGCCTGGACACACTCCAGCTCCACAGATGAGAGACGCAAAGAGATCACCAGAGTCAAAGTAGACCTTACGAAGTGTGGCTATCCCATCGACGTCCTTGACAAGTGTGATCTACAGGCACGCGACAACGCGACGACCAACAGCAACGCCAACAGTGACGAGTCATCCACGAGGGCATTTATCCCATACTACCCCAACCTGTCACAACAGATCGGTAGAATCTTAACATCATATGGGATAAAATGCGTCCAACTCCCATGCAAGAAACTGCGTTCTCTTATCTCCAACGTAAAAACACCCGTCCCCACTCTTCTACAGAGCGGTTCGGTCTATCGCATCTCTTGCCGTGACTGCACCAGCTGCTACTTTGGAGAGACTGGACATCGACTCGAGAAACGTCTCTCAGAACATAAAAGGGCGATCCGTTTGGCAGATGTAGAACATTCAGCTATCGCCGAGCATGTCTGGACAACCCGCCACAACATCGACCCACACCGCGATGTCGTGGTTCTGGACAGGTCCCACCATTACCTAAAGCGCACCTGGTTGGAATCGTTAAATATAAAATGCTCGGATGCCTCTTTGAACAGGAACAGTGGTTACCAAGTTAACCCCATCACAGAGGCAGTAATTCTATCCATAGACAAACGCTGGCCACATCACCACCATATGTCACAGCCACAAACATCAACAAACAATTGACCACGCGCCTCATGCACCATCCTGGCAGTGCACATCTCTATTCCAACTGCCATTCATGTATTCAATCTGAAGAAGGCTGCCTCCCAGCCGAAAGCTTATTAATTGTAACTCCAGTTTTGCTCTGAGAAACAAAATAAAATTTTTCGTAATGAATCCAGAGCACGTAGTCCTTTTTTACTAAAAAGTACAGCAAACATCAGAGGCAGCAAAAAGCGTATTCCTCTACATGATGCTTGAAATATAATCATACAAATAAATTATTTGTATGGTTATATTTCAGTGATTCCCTGACTATTATTGGCAATTCCCTGACTATTATTGGCCTTGTGGTCCTCTGTTGAGATGGGGCGTAATGGTCAGTCTATTTTTGTTTTATTTTATTGTAGTGGCTTAGATCTCTGATGGTGATATGTCACATAAATTTGGACCTGGTGCCTGTCAGAGGGGGTGCCGTTAAATTTCTATTTAATTGGCTTTCAAAATTTAATGAATTATTATTTATTATTCTTACATTTAGATGTTCTAAATTATTTTAGAGTTTCTGCTGCAGTATTTTTACTCTTGTTACTCCTCTCTTCCCTCCCTGTTTGGTTTGATCCTTAAGTTTAATTTAGGTTTAATTTCGACTATTTTTGTTCTGGTCTTGCCATACTGCTGGCATTATTTTATTATTTTTTTATTTATTTTTTATTTTTAACTCCCATTCTAATTTATTTGCATGGTTATATATATATATATATATAAGAAAATAAATCTGCCATTATCAATCCACTGCAGAATGCAGGCTTCCTCAGCAAGGCATGTAGAGGGAAATGGACCACAATCTGCCATGCTGATCCAGTGCAAATTGGCAGATTGGCTGTATTTAGCAGTCATAGGCTACAACCCCGGTCTACTCAAAGATTGTATGCAATGGCACTCCTGCTCCTGATCACTCAGCTATGAAGGCCCTTATATATATATATAAATAAAAAAGAGATGTATGGCGAATTCTTAGGACTCTCCCTCTTGTTTTCTTGAGCATGGTGATGAATTCAGGAGTCATCTCCAGTAAAGTAATTCTTTTAAAATGCATCTTTTTTGCATTCAAAATTTGAAAAAAGTTGTTGACAAACTTTCACTTGTCTCACTCATTAACAAGTATCCTAGGGACTCATCTTGTACCTATCTTTCTGTACCCTATCACAGACAAAATGCATTGAGCACATTCTTTAGATTTCCCTTAGAAGGTTTCATTATTATCTCATTGTTTGATATGATGATAACTACACATAAGTTCATCTGTTTTTTGTTTATGCAATTCATGAATCAATGTTCCAATTGTCTGCCTCCACTTCAACCGCTGACAATAGCTTTACCAACTTTACTGCCTTTGATTTATGAAATCCAAGTATGAGAAGTACTTAAATCAGCAGTTCATCCTTATACAGATAGTAATTTTTGGTAAATTTTAATAGATCTAACATTTTTGGCAGTCAAACTCAGTAACTGCACATTGTTTGAACTGCATGTTCAGAATGCTCTCGTTTAAAACAATGTAACTTGTAAACTAACAACCACCAAAAATGCTATTACACACAATCATAATGCATACAAAACTGTTAACTGTGTGGAGAACCTAGTTGGAACTTGTTATGCCACATAGCACTGCATTTATAAACTAAGAGGCATACTTTACAGTCTACTCTTGTACTGTAAGCTTTTCTGTTTTTTTTTTTTTTTTAAATTGATATGATTTTATCCCAATTCCTAATTATTTTCTCTGACAATTCTGAAATTTTGAATTCTGTGAATCTTTTCTTTTATAGTTTATAATACAAGTTGTAATAATGATATTTATCTTGTTTCATGTATTCACCAGTGAAACATATAAAAAATGTTGATGGAATTATGGGACTGTATCGTGGAATTACTCCGAAACTTTGCACAAATTTTGTCAATTCCGCAGTTTATGCTGTAGTAGTAGAGGTAAGGATTGCAGCATCTTTAATTTCTTCCTTTGATTCTAACATGAATTGTAAAATCATAATTTGGTATTCAATGTAACAAAATTCATATTCTTGATATTATGTGTGTCTATATCGATGTTGGTGCATATATCATTATAACCTTTAGTTTGTACCTCTTAGAAATCCTGAGCCTTGGACACCCTTGGTAATGTACTTTTGAATTCCAAAATGTTGTTTCTAATATCTTTATGGAACAGAAAGGCCAACTCCATCTTCACTGTTTTCATTGGTGTACAGCAGATTTCCACTCGATAAACTTGTAAGTGATTCATTTTGTCTTCTTGTTTCAGCCAAGCCAATGATATTCCAATTCACATTTTCTAATTCTTTTTCCACCAATGAGCAATCTTACATTGTAACAGACCAAGTCCAGTTTCCGTGCATGGCAGCCTGGTTGTACCCAGAGATTCTTTGCACCCTCTGCTTCCACTCTGATCCTCTAGCTGTCATAAGAGGAAGAGGGAAAGCTGCTGGGGACTGAGGGCCATTTGTTTCATCATGTTGTGATATTTAATAAGTTGCTGAAGGGTTTGGTCTTTTCCTCTTCATGCTGACCAGGCATCTTGAAGAGAACCACTCTACATGTTCGTTGCCACCAAAGTGACATAACAGGGCTTACCAATGAGAAGGTGTGCATAAGTGGATTTTAGGGAGGCAGGCTAATCAAACTTCTCCTAAATCTTCTAAAATAGAAAGATATTGAATCCATCAATGTTTTAGACTGAGTGTCTGATAACACACAGAATGCCTGTTCCCCTCTAAGCCTCCTACATAGTGTACAAATTCCCAATGAAAAATTGTTCTCATGAATGCCGAAGTAGCAAAAATTTCATCAATTGGTAATGCATTATTTGAAATTATTTGTGGAAAAGTTTTTAATACTTCTTAATTATGGTGTCATTAAAGATGAAGAGATAGATAAAGTAGCAGAGGAATTTTAGCATCATTTCAGTCAGTTTCAGTGTTAAAAAAAAAAAAGAAAGGATTGATGTACACTGGTCCTTGGCTGGGAAACTGACAAGTACACTAGGAAGCTTGAAATATAGAAAATTCTCCCAAGTTATGCTTGGAAATAATTTCTAATAATTTCTGTGAGTAATGCTGAGAGTGAGATGATATTCTGCTAGATGGGAAAAATTCCCAGCTCAGATCATCTTTTTCTGCTATAGCTTTAAAAGTGTTCTTGATAGCCAAGTCTGGACAGTGGGGCCATTGTTATTAACAAAACGTACTTCACCATATTTGAAGAAAGCAAAGCCAGTCTGGTGCAATATGGACTTAATAAAAAAACACTTCTGATTTTTAAAAAAAATCTCCCCCCCCCCCTCCCTTTCTTTTTTTTTTGAAAAACTGCTTTTTTTAAGGAAAAGCTGTTTCCTGCCTGTTTAGGCCAAAAAATTCTGTTTTGCCTCTTGCTTGCAGTTACTTAATCTCCAGATTTTTGAAGATTGAGACATTTTGTTTTTTCAGTGAAAAGTGGATATAACTATTCACTTTCATTTACACTGCAGGAGAACAACACAGTCAGTTGATCTTTTGATTTCTTTCTGCCATGATGTTCACTTTTAAAGGTCAGTGTTCAATCTGGGTGCATAAACTGTAGAAGCCAGGTTTTTGAAATACAGTTATATTAAAACAAAATTATATTAAACAGATCAAAATCGAACTATAACTCAGACAGACTTTCTTCTTTCTTGCTGAAGACTGAGGGCGAAATATTTGACCTTGTAGCTTGGGCTTATGTTAAACTTTGAAACAAATACTGTTATATACAGTTCTGATTAAGTTGCTAATATCTTTTTAAATGGTATGATATCATCAGAAAAGATGAAACCACATACATTTAAAACTCAGGCAATACAGCTTTTTCAATTCTCACTGGTTTCCTGTGGATCTTTATTGGCAGTTGTATGCTGAACTGTGAATATTTTGTCTAAGTGAACAGCTAAGCAGTTCTTAGTCAGTAATTGTCAAATGGAAATTTTACTATGGTAGTAAAATTTCCATTTGACAGATTTGGATTATAACAAATTTTTATTTCCGTACAGCACTTGGTGTTGTCCCTCCTCATTGCAAGTCTGCATAGACACAGAACTTCATTTCTGCTTGAAGAGCAAACCACAAAACCATTTTACTCTTTTAATTTAGTCAAAGTATATAAGTTATTTTAGAACTGTTAGGCAAAATAGGTTATTCACAGTTCAGCATACATTTGTTAATAGAGAATGCTAGCTGGCTGATAAGAAGCTTGTAAGCTTTGAATCAACTACCCAATGGTGGTGTTGCAGATTTTTAAATGTATAGTGGATTCACCTTTTCTTCTAATGCTATATTATTTGAAAAGATATTAGTAACTTAAACAGAAGCATTATTATATTATTTGTCTCAAAGCTGAGCATATGCCAAAGCCATAAGTTTGAATATGTAGTCCTTGGTGTTCAATGAGACCAGAAGGTCTCAAAATGATTGAAATCAAACAAGTAAAATGTATGAATTTTTTGTTTGATTACAACTACTGTGTTGGAATACCTCTACAATCCTGTAGTAGTGCACAAGTTAGGATTAAATTTGAAAGTATATGCAATTCTGCCCAGACATAATAAGAGGGAATATATGATGAGCCTTGTCAACCAATTCAGCACTGGAACGACATTGCAATACTTAGGAATAGAGTTATTCTTCTCATGGTCTATGCTTATTAACAGGAGGGACTCTTTCTACAGGAATTGGATACATTTCAATAGAAAGGTTCGAGAATATTTACTAATACTATAGAGGCAGTGTTAGATGGATCAGAAGAAATTCTAGTGTGAGGGAGATACACAAACTAATAGATTAACAGCAGCAGCAGGCAGAGGTGTAAGTGATTCTTCACTCCTACTGGGACATACAGCAGCCTGTAAGGTTAGCTGTCTTAGATTACAAGTCCTGCTTGGGGTCTTCATGAGACAAGCAAATACATCAGCATGTTAGAGGTACTAAGAGCAAAAACAGGTGCATGTCATTTGCTTGTACCCTAACACTATATAAGTACAATAAACAAATTTGAACTGCTAGTTAAGTCATAAAACACAGACATTGTAGTGATATCAGAAACATAGTGCCACACAGAAATAAGGGATGCAGAATTTGAATGTGTCCATATAATATGTACAGGAGGTACATTTGTCAATTTGTCATTTGAATGAACCTATATATTGGTTGCCTCCTGTGCTTTCACACATATGCAACTAATACTAGGCGCCTCTGTAGCCAGGTGGGAAGGAGCAGCAGTGCGTAGCACACGCTTCTTGATTAGACCAGGGTTCGAGCCCGTCACCACCAAATATGGAGGATGCGGAAAGGTCAGGGAATGACCACCGCGTATCCCGGAGCAATATGGCCTTAGTTGCTAATGCACCTAAAAACCAAATAACAAACATAACAAACAAGCAACTAATACTTTGTTCTTAACTTGCATCCTTACCTTATTAAGGTTAGTATTGTTAATCAACAATATTATTGGTATTCACCACAAGTCAATATTCCAATGACAGATGACTGAGACAGAACGGCCATTTAGCCTCGAGGTGGGGACAGTGTCTTCACCCCCACTATGTTTCCCTCCCCACCGCAAGGAGGTAGGTTACCCTATCTAACAAAACTATTGACATCAATATCTTAACATACATACAATTATTCTTGACATTATTATTATTTATCGACTCAATTGTCAACGAACAAACACAGCTTTAGAAAATTTAACAACTCTATCAAATTTTTCTAAATCAAGACCAAGCTCCACCAAAGCAGCACTCGAGAGAGCGAACATCCCTCCTTCCAGCCTCGCTCGGAGGTCAGAATACTGGGGACAGTTCAGCACAATGTGGATGCCAGTTTCTGTCTCACCACATGAACATAAGTCTGAGGTCACCAACCCCATCTGGAGCAACCTCGATCTCAGGCCATGTCCAGTCAGGACACAGCAGACAGCCGGTCCAAACTGGAACCAAGCACTGTGCCCGCTCACAGTCTGTATGGAGGGGATGAAAGCAAACAGATATCTGCCCTTCTCAGAATGTGTCTATTGATTCTGCCAAATGGTCATCATTTCCTTCTGCACTTTCATCCTCAGATTTCTCCAGGACCTCGTCTCAAGACTCCACCTGAGTTGCGCACTTCTTTGAAGCCATTTCAAATTTGTTAAACTAATTTGTTAGTAGTGTTAAACAAAACACCAACCAATTTACAAGTTCAGACAAATTCAACGCGGTCCAATCAACGTTGGAATTTTGAACGAGACTAAACAGAAAGAAACCTCACTCTCCCAGCTGGAGTTGCCCCAGCTGCCCGGCCCATACCACTTGGAGGTGGAGCTTCTTCAAAGGGACTTAACCTGTGGAGAAAAACATAAGACAATATGCTTCAATTCATTTACAAAGCACTATGTACACAAAACCAACCACAAATTAAATTGCTTTGGCACCTGAGCCGTACAGGAGGGACAGGCAGAACAGCAATGGGAGAGGAGTTAGGCTTTTGTTTAAGAAGCACATAGTATCGAGGACAGTGCACATAGTTGACGTGGGTTGCCAGTGTAATATTGAGTCAGTTTCATATGACATGCACTGGGAAAACAAAAATGAGAGTAGGAAAGTGTTATAGAACAAATGTCATGATGAACATAACAAGCAACTATGCAGACAAATAGAGTGGTCTAGTAAATCAGAATGTCTTTTAATAGTGAGTTTTAACTTTCCAGATATTGACTAGATCTTGTGAATTTGTCTTACAGCAGAAATTTTCTGGATTTATTGGATGACTACTTTTTAAAGCAGCATTTTAGAAGGGCAACAAGAGAAAGCAATAATCTGATTATCAGCAGTAACTCTTCATGCATTAAGAATATAATACAAAAAAAAAGGAACCAACAGGTGGCAGTGGTCATAACATATTGATGTGAGATTTACTTAAAAGATATAACTTCTGTCAGCGGCAAAGAGAAGGGATTATGCTTTTGTGAAGATGACTCCAGTACTGTTAGACCATTATAAATTCCTTTCTGTGGGACTAACTGATGATGTTACAACTGCAAATTCTAAATGGGAAGCATTCAGAGAAGTAATTATAGAAAACTACTAAGTTTCTTATACCTAATACTGTTAAAGGTTTAGACCTAAATAGGTGTCAGGCAAACTCATGAGATTAGTGGCAGAGAAGAAAAACATGTGGGATGATTATAAATTATCAGGGGATACGGAAAACTACAAAATAGGCTTCAATAAAGTCAAAAAGGGGGTTAGGCAAGCTAAGGCAGATTATGAGAAGTCGCTAACTAATAATGCAAATAAAAGTAGCAAGAATTCTTTGCTTATGTTAACACTAGAAGGAAAGAGGTGAATCAGATTGGCCAATCTAATATGAATGGCATAACTATTAATGATCCTATTCAGGTTACTGACAAATTTAATAAATATTTTGCATCTACATTTACCTATGAAGAAGTTTTTGTGAACATGAATACCAAAAGTAAACCAAATTATAACTGATACTCAAGTGATTCTGTGATAACTAAGAAAGTGAAAGATATTTTTGAAGCTAAAAGGAAACAAGGCATCTAACACTGAAAGAAATCTACCTAGCTGTATTAAAAGAAACAGTAATAGAAGTAAGCAGACTTTTGCCATTAGTATTAGTAGTGTCAACAATGCAAGAAAGCAATCCTATATGGCAGCAAATAAAGCTTCTCATATCACCTGTCCATCCCCTGTAACAATTTGTTTAGTTTTTCCTTGAATTTATTCAAACTACCCACTTTTACACACCTATCCTATAAATGTCCTTCCTCAACTTTAATTTATGCTCCTTTGTGTGTAGTCTGAGCAAATGGAAAGATGCCATCAGCATTGAGCTTACTCAATCCATTCAAAACCTTAAACACCTCAATCAGATTTCCCAAATGTCTAGTCTACAAATGCTGCAGTTTGCAGAACTGAAACCTTTATGGTAAGAGCACCCTTTTGTTTGCTTCACTAATCTTGTTGCTCTTCTCTGCGCATGTTCCAACACATCCATATCCTTCCTAAAATGAGGCTTCCAGACCTGTATGCAGTACTCAAGATGTAGCCTAACCATTGCCTTATACAGCATGATAATCGTCTCCTCATCCCTGTTGGCAAAATTCCTGTATATTGTCAACAGAACTCCACGAGCTGTTCTGGCTCTGGCATCATGTCTACACTGCTGAAAGAACTTCATATCCAGGTGCCTCCGTAGCCAGGTGGGCAGGAGCAGCAGTACGTAGCACACGCTTGATTAGACCAGGATTCGAGCCCGTGACCACCAAATACAGAGGATGCGGAGAGGTCAGGGAATGACCACTACATATCCCCGGAGCAATATGGCCTTAGGTGCTAATGCTCCTAAAAAAAACCAAATAACAACTTCGTATCCAACTGCAGAATTACCTCCAGGTCTTTCTCATTCTCCACTAACCTGATTGTAGTAACACGGCGTTGGCATATTAATACAGGATTACTGTTACCCATATGCAGTACCTTTCATCTGTCAATGTTAAACTACAATTGCCTAATCTTATTGCAGCAGTATACTTTGATTACTGTCATAAACCAGTCTGCTACTATATGTATCAACTGCAAACTTAAGACATCAAGCCTGATATACGAGGGGTTTCCGAAAAGTAAGGTAACACTTTTTTTCCTTAATAATGGTGAAAGGAAATGAGATGAAATGCAGTGGACAGATAGACCCGTTAATAACATTCAAAAAGACCACCAGTGCAGTGTTGCGGTACTGTCGCCTCACAGTAGATTCCAGTTGCAAAATGACGGCTACCATGCAAGTGTGGTCCAAAACAGGTGTTCGTGAAGTTATTCGCTTTTTGCAAGCAAAAGAGTCTTCACCAAGTGACATTCACCATGAACTGGTTGCTGTGTATGGCGAAAAGGTGATGACAGAGAAGCAGGTGTGGTTTTGGTGCAATGAATTTAAAGTGAGCTGTTGACATTGAAGATCAACATCGGGCGGACGGGCCTTCATTGGGCAAGACAGAAGACAACATTTTGCACATTAATGGCATCGTCTTGAAAACAGGCAAGTGAAACTGTGTGAAATTGCATAAATAGTGAATGTGAGTAAGCTGACTGTTCACGATGTCCTTGGCTTTCGAATTGTTTGCTGCTGACAAAGCAAAACACATAGGGGTGTGTCTGGAGAACCTGTTGCAATACAGTGATGAAGGAGAGGATTTTCTCGCTCGCATAGTCACAGCAGACGAAATGTGGGTTCATCACTTTATCCTGGAGAGCAAACAAGACTCCGTGATCTGGAAAAATCCACAATTTCCTGTGCGCAAAAAATTCAGAACTGTTCCCAGTGTCCGAAAAGTCATGGCCACAGTGTTCTGGGATCGCCAAGGTGTTCTGTTGGTGGATTTCTTGCCGAAGGGAGGAACAATCAATGCACAGCTTTACTGTGCAACGTTGGAAAAACTGAAAGCCAACATGTGACGCAAACAACGAGGACTCCTGACAAGCACCATGATTTCGTTGCACAACAACGCAACTCCACACACCATTTGTGAGTGGTTGCTCTGTAATCGTTGTTAAACTCTGTCGCATCTTCCCTACAGCCCAGACTTAGCAACTTCCGTTTGTTTGGCCCTCTGAAAAATCATCTTTCAGGAAAGCATTTCACCATGGATGAGGAAGCTCATCAGGCGGTGCGATGTTGGTTACTGTGTGTGAGCACAGACTTCTTCAGTACTGGTATTGATAAACTGATCCATCGTTGGGACAAGTGCATCAATAAAACTGAAGACTTTGTGGAGAAGTAGCACATGTACGCTACTTCTTGTTTCTTGGTGTGTAATTTCAGCTTCATATTATTAAACATCATCGAGAGAAAAAATGTGTTGTCTTACTTTTCGGAAACCCCTTGTACTTTCATCATTATTATTAATAAACGTAGACAACAACAGTGAGTCCAGCACAGAATTCTGAGGAACTCCATTAGTAACATTATTCCACAAAGAGCAGTGCCCATTGATAACTAACTGTCTAACTACTCTGTCTTCTCTCACTCCATCCCTTTATCCAAGGTAGTAACTTGCCTTTAATACTCAAATTTGTACAGCAGTCTTTTATATGCAACAGTATTAAAAGCTCTATTATAAGAGCATCCTTGGATTCAGGTGAAGTCCATATGGATTGAACATGTTCAATGTCTCCCCAGTGTACAAAGCAGGATCAAAGGATAAAGTAATTACAGACCTGTAAGCTTGATTTCTGCGTGGAAGAATATAATGGAGTCACTTGTTAAAGAAGTAATGCAGTTATAATGAAATCATGCCATGGATTTAGTAGTAGTAGTAGTAGTAGTAGTACTGGCATGTGATGCAAGTAAGCAAGTGTATGAGCTTATGCAGCATCAGCCAAAAAAAAAAAAAAAAAAAATCACACCATTCCCTCCAAATGCCTGTCCAGTTCCTCCTTAAATTTATTCAACCTATCAACTTCCACAACGACAGATGGAAGTTTGTTCCAGCAATTAACCACCCGCTGGCTAAAGGCAAATTTCCGTACATCTATTCTACATCTGTCTTTTCTTAATTTGAATTTATGCCCCCTTAGGTTCGTAATCTGAACAAGTGGAAGGATCCCATTAGAATTCAGTGTGCTCAACCCATTCAAGGCCTTATACACTTCAATCAGATCACCGCGCAGGTGCCTAGTCTCCAGCCACTGCAATTTGCAGAACTTAAGCCTCTCTCTTGGTAAGAGGATCCCTTCATTCCCCTCACCAATCTTGTTGCCCTTCTCTGTACACGCTCAAGTAAATCTACATCCTTCCTAAAATGAGGCCTCCAGACCTGTACGCAGTATTCAAGGCGTGGCCTGACCATTGCCTTATTATACAGAGGGATAATCACCTTCTTTTCCCTGCTAGCAAAATTCCTATATATCATTGACAAAACTCCATGACCTGCCCTGGGAGCCTGTCTGCATTGCTCAGAAAACTTCATATCTGACTGCACAATTACTCCCAGGTCTTTTTCATTTTCTAACACCTTAAGTGTAGTACCACACAGTTGGTACGTTTCTCTGGGGTTACTTCTACCCCTATGCAGTACTTTGCATTTGTCAAGGTTAACTTCAGTTGCCACTTCTTACCCCATCGGCCCAAATTATCTAGATCCTGTTGCAGTAGCAAACTGCCATTACTGTCATTAACAACCCTGCCAACCTTTGTATCATCTGCAAACTTCGACATTAAGCCTGATATACCTTCATCAATATCATTGATAAATATACAAAACAACAGTGGACCTAACACCGAACCCTGTGGGACTCCACTAATAACATTAGTCCAAGAAGAGCAGCACCCATTGATTACAACCCTCTGTCTTCTCCCACTTAACCATCCTTTTATCCATTGTAGCAACTTACCCTTAATACCATTCTGCTCCAATTTGTACAATAGTCTTCCATGCACAACAGTGTCGAAAGTTTTCCTGGAATCCAAATATATGATATCAAAATTATTTTTTGCATCCAGTTCCTTTGTAACCACATCATAATATCCTATCAAATTTGTAAGACAAGACTTTCCCTTAACAAACCCATGCTGTGTCTGAATTATTGCTGCAGTCTTGTCTAGATGATCCTGCAATGCATCTTTAACCAGTGACTCCATTATTTTATTTTTTAAAAATTTATTTATTTTTATTTTTTTTCATTATTTTTTATTATATTAAAAAATAATTTTTGAGATCATTTTCTTATATTCCAGCAAAGCTTTTGACACTGTTCCACATGAAAGTGCTGTACAAATTAAAGCAGTATGGCATTAGGAGCAAATTACTGCTCTGGATAAAGGGTTGATTGAGTGGTAGACAGCAGTTGGTTATAAATGGGTACTGCTCTTCTTGGAGTAATTTTATTAGCAGTCTCTCGGGATTCAATGCAGGGATTCCTTTCTCTTGTCAATATTTATTAACAATATTAAAGAAGGAATATCAAGCTTACTGTCTTAAGTTTTCAAATAATGCAGTGGCGGGGTGGTCAGTGACAAGATTCAAGGCATGTTACCTACAGCCAGTGACAAGATTCAAGGCATGTTACCTGCAACAAGACCTAGAAAAATTGGGCAGCTGGGCTGAGAAGTGGTAATTGAGGTTTAATATTGATAAATGTAAGGTACTACATATGGGTATCAGTAATTCCAGATTAACAAGCAGTTATATGGTGCACTGAAGCTGTAGGAGAATTGAAAGAGACCTAGGGTTATTTATATATATGACATTAAGTTTCCTGAGCAGTGCAAACAAGCTTCTGGGACAACTAATTGGGTTTTGCCAACGATATATATATGATTTTGCCATTGCCATTAGGGACAAGGAAATGATTATACCATTGCATAAAGCAATGGTTAGGGCCACACCTTTAGTACTGCAATAGATAAGTAGTGATTAGGCCACACCTTAAGAAAAGAGCCATCAATTAGTCAATGATAAAAAAGGATACTCTTAAAGACTTCTGTAAATTCAAGGTTCTGTAAATTGTAGCGCTTGGAAATTATTTCTACCAGTAAACCTGATTGAAATGTTCAGGGCTTTAAATGGATTAATTAAACTAAATTTCTGATGGTATCCTTACCCCTTCTTGAATGCACATAAGGAAACAAACTTAAATTGAAAAAGGATGGCTGCAGGATGGATGTGCAAAAAATTTCCTCTCAGCAGAGAGTAGTTGATCATTGGACAAACTATCATCTGGTGTTGTGGAAGTGAGCAGTTTGAATAAATTTAAGGAAGAATTAGACAAATTATTAATAGGAATGGACGAATGAGTTGGGTAATATGTGTGTATGTTTTTTGACTGTTGCTTTATAAGCATGTTTCCTTGAATCATTTGCTACTAAAACTAGTACTAAAATCCCCAGTTATGGTAGGAGAATTAAAACCATTTGGTATTAGCTGGTACATTGAATTTTCTGATACTGAATTAATGTGGTTTTCTTGTAATCGTAATTTTTGAATGTTAATTTTGAATTTATGGATTTTGTTTCATCCTGTATCCATATTTTTATTAGTAAAAATAATATTTTTAATAATAAACAGCGTTGCACATAAATTCGTCATTATGCATTAATAGGCTTATTTTACACATAGTTTCAGTTAGCTTATTATCAGTAATAGTTGAATACAATGTATTAATTTTAACTTGCACAGATTTTGAAGTAAACTTTAGCTTTATGTAAGAATTTATTTCATTTACAGAATATACCTGTTGAAATGCCTCCAGATGAGGAAGAACAAACTGAAATTAAAGAAGATGAAATTACGGAAGAGAAGAGAATAACTCTGTTTATACATAAAATGTGTCGAGACACCTTGGCACGAAGTATTTCAATTATTGCTAGTCATCCTTTTCATGGTAAGAGTCTTTAAATGCAATGAGGATGAGTCTCTACATATAGCAAACCTTTTATGGTGTGCCAAAAATAAGTCAAAACAAAAAATAACAATTTTTGGAAGCCTCAGATACAAATTTGAAATAAATATAAAATATACCACTAAAATTGTGAATAGTTTTTTATTGATATCATAAAGAGGCATCAATACATGAATGTGTGTAATGAGAACTTTGTTGCTACATAATTTTGCACATAATTGAAGTTCTTATTTTTACTGCTAAATGTTGATAGGCTACCACAAAACAGTTCTGTCTTCAAATAAAAAAAAAAATTATTGTATAAACTATTTGTGGGTAGCTGCATGCGAGTATATTTTCCTACATGTACTACTGGTCCTCCATCACTAAACTGATAGAATATAAACTTTCTTCATGTATTTCAACCATGTCTTATTCACCAAGAGGAGTTCTACATGTATAGTACATAGCATTCACTCTTAACATTGAAATCCATATTTTGGAGCATCATGTGGATTGAACAAATGACATGCAAAGTTCTGTACCAGTATGCAGGCTGCTAACCCATGGATGGATGAGAACTTCCGTCTCTTCCTAACAGTATAGTGGATTTGGCACTTTAAGTCTGGCCCATGAGCCACCAAATACGGAGGATGCGGAAAGGTCAGGGAATGACCACCGCATATCCCCGGAGCAATATGGCCTTAGTTGTTAATGCTCCTAAAAAAAAAAAAAAAAAAAATAACAAATAACTTTAAGTCTGGGTTCGAGTTTGAAAAGGGCTGGGTTTAAATCTTATAAGAGTATAGAGACATTCTTAAAATCCCTCCCTGCTCAGTTGAAGATGTAGTTACGTGGTCTCCGTCAGAGGGAATATAATTTCCCTTGTTGAGTTATCCAGGTTTCTCAGTTTGTACGACATGTATATCATCCTGTGAACACAATTTTTGCAGGTATATGCAATTAATGTTATGAACTGATGCATAGATAAAGCAGTTAATGTGCTAAAAATTTTTAAATAACAATTAATTTGACAGAAAAGGACCATGGAAATGTATCAGATCAAGGTTAACAAGTGTTAACCTTGATCTGATACATTTCCACATCCACAGTATACAACAGAGACTAAAAATATTTGATAGGGATAGGAATGAATTCTTCAGTGAAGTCATTAATTATCCTAATTGCTGGTTAACAATTTTTACTACCACCATGTAACAAGAGAAACAGTATTGTATAAAAAGAATCAAATTGACAAAACAAACAAGCAAGCAAACCCTGCATCCTACTTTCTACCCTGAATAGCCATCCACATCAACAGTTCCTGTTAACAGATTTCAATTTCAGTTCCATTGAAACAAATTGATATAACGTCAGAAATAGTGTGTTTCAGTATAAGGTGTTCAGAATTGGAATGTGCTATTTATGACATGCACAGAGACAGACATGACAGAAAGAGATTATGCTTTTATTGAAATTCCTCCCAGCTTAATGGGAATTAAATTCAGACCTTTTCCACAAGGTGTGGAAAAATAGTATCGTAGCCACTGTATTCTAATGGTACTAAAGTTGAGTTTTGTGGTTAATCCATCAGTGCACCTGCAGTCAACATAAGTAATATAGACATATCAAATTGGTCACACAGATTCTGACAGACCTCAAGTTTTCTCTTTCATTTATGAAAAAAATATTTTTTTTAAAGTTATGCTTGCAGTATAAAGTAAAAAAAAAGTAAACTGCAGCCATTATCAACCCACTGCAGGATGGAAGCCTCCTCAACATGAATTGTTGAGGGAGATGGATCATAATCTGCCATGCTTGTCCTGTGTGGGTTGGCAGATCGACCGTATTTAGCAGTCAGGGGCTTGAACCCCAGTCTACTCAAAGAGCGTGTGCTACTGCACTCCCGCTCCTGACCACTCAGCTATGGAGGCTTGCAGTATACCAATGTTTAACCCTTTACTAATGGGATGTGATACTTATTAAATGCAATATTTTATTTTTTTTTTAATAAAAATTTCAGAGATTTAGCAAGTGCAAAATATGCAAACTGTTGTGTATTTTACACTTGCTATTTTCAATGAAGCACAACTTATTAATTCTGCTTGAGGGGGTTAAAAACAAACATGAAACTATTAGTCTTTTTATTTTCAGGTTTACAAAACCATTCAGTGCACAAAAATTTGGCATTACACATGCTCACAAATTTCTGCTTATGTTTTATATATACATAAATAAATTAAATTTTATGCAAAACTTTTTTTTTTTTTTTTTTATGAGAACCCCAAACACGAAAGGTATCAAAACCTATAGTACTAAGTACCGTGCATGGGTTGCAGGAGAAGTATGGGGAGAGGGGGATGCCGGAAACTTTGCTCTAGAGACTAAACATGGGTTTCACCACTTCAAGCCTCCAATAAGCAAAATGGTGGTATTTCACCGGTTGATGAAAGTCATCTACCACCTGAAATTGTAGTATAGTATAAAATAAAATTTCAAGGAAGGCAATATTGATAGCAAGTGTTGAATAAACATTCATAATTTATAATTTAGTTAAAAGTTTTCAAATAAATGAGTGCAGTTTTTTCATTAGTTTGCTTTTCTTCAATATTTGATTGCTTTAGTTTTCTTCAGATTCTGGGTATTTGAAAAAATTAGTTATTTTTCAAATACCCAGTTATGTTGGTTCCCCCCTCCCTATTATAGATCTAACGAATTTAATGATATGTACTTAAAAGCCATAATTAGTTGGTTCTGTGTATTTACATCTGTTTCTGAATAGTAGCTGCATACGATTCTACACGAATTATATACCCAGGAATAAAAATTCAGCATTGTGCTTGCTCACAGATTTCTGCTTATGTCTTATTTCTGCTTATATACAGGTTAAATCTCATTGCAATTAAACTCTTGGGACTACACAAGTTACTTCATTTTACTGGATAAAGAAAATAAAACAAATTATAAATTCATTTTTTTAAAAAATAGTCATACAAATTCAAATAATCATTACAAAATTTTATTTTCCAATCAAGAGGTTCATTATTTTTGATTGTCTCATATTTTTATATCATCATTAAAAAATTAAATTTTTGATTCCATTTAACTGTTAAAAAAATATTTTCTAGGACATCATTCAGTAGTAGAGGACAAATATGCAAACACTTTTCTCAGGGTTTTTAAAGCTTCTGAGAGTGAAATAAAATTTCTTATCCAGTGGCTCAACACATTTTCACCACCTTCACTCTCAAACCTCATGCAGTCATTACATGAAGGTGCCTGTACATTTTCAATAATTTCTTGGTCCTCAACTCGGTCAATAAATTGTCATCTGCTTCTATCTAATCTTCATAATTTACTGTGTTCAGAACTCCCACGTCAGCATCTATAGAATCCAGCATTTCTGTAATCTCATGTGACACTTCTATTCCTGTTGTCTCCCTTACAGTTGTCTGTATTTCAAGATCACCAAGTCTTCTTCCAACAATTCAGTATGTTTGACTCTTTTCAGGACCTCCATGCCACAATGATCATATCGCATGCTTCTCTAACATCTATTTTTTCATTATCCTCCGAAACTAATTTTAGCAATAGCTTTTTAATAAGTTGACTCCTGTAATGCATTTTCACTGCACTTATGATTCTCAAGTCCAAAGGTTGGAGAACTGCTATACAATTTGGAGGAAAAAATTCGACTTTAACATGTGCTAATACACGTGTCAAATTATGTGCCGAGCAAAGAATTTTTCTTTTTCGTCTTTTCATTTGGATCCAAGTTTTTCAGTCATTCATTAAATAGTGTTTGTGTCATCTAAGCACATTTGTTTGCACAATAATTGCAGACAAGTGATCAGACATTCTTAAAACATCATGGATTTGCATATCTTCCAATGATAAATGGTTTCACAGAAGTATTGCAACAAAATAAAACAGCTAAACGTTTTGATTTCTTCCCTCCTCTGCATAGATCTCCCTTAATGAGTGTATGATGTGGAAGTAACTGATAGGACATCCCCATCTCTTTGGCATTAAAAATATCATTGATATTGTATTTTGCAGTTATCCTTTTAGTTTCAGTAGCATGCCATTTTATTAACTCGATCAGATGGTACATCATTCTCTTTTCCACAGAGTGCCCTAGAAGCTGTTCCATATCATTCTTGAAATCTTCTGAGCCATCCAGCACTTGCTTGAAAATTATCATGTCATAAAAGTTTCCTGAAATTTAATGCCTTTTCTCATATTATTGGACCACTAATTGGGATATTTCTTGACTGAATGTTTTGTAACCATAAAAAAACAGCTTTATCAGTGTCATCATGAAAGTGCTTCGAATCTTCTTTCTTTGAGGTCCAAAGGTTCTCTAATTAATCTTGTCTTCAATCTTTTTATGAACTTTTAAAATTATAGACAATGTCAAAGGAGCAATGCAAAATTCTTTTGCAACATCACTTTTCTTCTTCCCAGCATCTATTTTTTCCAAAATTGAAAATTTTCTTTTAATGTGAATTGTCATCATTTTTAGTTGTTTTTTTATACATGTTAATGGTCACCAAAATAAAAAAAATATTAATGAAATCACTTTATAATCTGCAATACTCCTAACTACACACAATATAGTATACAGTACACTCAAGAACAGAAGACTGACCAACTCACATACGGAGTAACTCTGGATAATACAGATAAAATTGCAACTGAACTTCGGGCAATGCCATTGAGCCCGAAACTAGCCAAATTTAGCAGAAATAAGTACTCTGACAGTAGGTACCTATCGACAGCAAAGATAAATGTAAACTGTTTGTTTTTGCATTGGTATGGAATTAATTTTATTTTTATTGGCAATAAATATTCATTATACTGAAATTTTGATTTTATTATAAAGAGATCTGTTTAATGTATTTTATTAAGTTAGTTCTTTCAAATACAAGAAAATTGTTCATTATTCTGAAATTTTTGTTATTGTCGCATTCATTATACTGGAATTTGACCTATATAAATAAATGAATTAAATTATTTTCTGATTTGTTTCATTTTCTTTCAATTTTGGCTAACTTGTATTATTTTTCAAATTTCCAGGTGTGCATTGTGTGTCCCATTAAAAACTTACTGAATTTAATGGTACTTAAAAGCTGACTAGGTGTCTCTAGTATTTGCGGAAAGTGTTCTTTGTCACTTAATGATTTATCATTTGATCCTTTTGTTGTTTTTTTTTTTTAGTGTTTATTAGGGTAGCAATATTTCAAATGAGAGGGAAGATATAGCTAAAGAACTTTGTGGGGGGGGGTGTCAGGGTGTCAACTACAAAAGATTAACCGTGTCTTCAGT